>NC_092697.1:20516803-20868228 GCF_964275005.1 Diadema setosum
GAGGATCTTTACTTGACTTTTGACCCTTTTATAAGTTTATGCACTGAGCAATTTTCAAGGTATGGAGAAAAAGTTTAATTTCAGTACTAAATACAGGTAGTAAAATTTTAGCACTTTAACCTGGCCTTTGAACCTCCACTTTGACCCTATGACCCCATAACTTCCTAAGAGAATCACTGTTAGGTTACTGTAGAACATGCATAAATATACTCTAAGTTTCATGATGATACCTTGAGTCACTTTTGAAATATGAAGAAATGAAATCTAGCACTTTCACTTGACCTTTGACCTTGTGGCAAGACACTTCGCAGAGAAGCCTCTATTGGGTAAATACATGACATTTGTACGTACAGCTGTACATGTACAAATGTCATGTGTATATTAAACCCTAACTAGGCTGGGGGGAGGCCTCCGAGGCCCCCCCCCCTCGACGTTCCGCGCGATGTATCGCTAATGCGAAAAGCTATCAACGCGACGTTTCATGACTTTTTTCTTTCGAGTCTCCCGCATCTTTTGACACCAAATTTGCGATGCCTGGGCGCGCGGTTCCAAGATGCGCATAAATATGTACGCGCATGTCAGACCAAAATTGCTCAAAATGTGAATTCGTGTACAATTTCAATGCAAACTGTGCTTACTGGCAAATTTCATAAAAGCATGATTTTTTTGGGGTTTTATTGATTAAAATCAATTAATAACATATTTCCTTGTTTGAAGCAATGTCGCAGACAAGTTTCATCGAAAAAATAATGAAAAACATAAAGTCGAAAAAAAAGAAATACATTTAAGAAATTTAAAAAATAGAATACTTAAGAAATTTTTTGTGATGGCACAATTTTTTGCGCTTATATTTGCTCAGGACACCAAAAGAATATTTACACAAAAAATGTGCCCATTTTGAGCTTTATTTAGTGATTTATACCAAATTGCCTGATTTCATGCATCATTATGCATCAATTAGCATTATTTAGCACAAATGATAATTTTTTTTAAAAATTTAACTTTGTGGTACTTTAGATTACTTCATAGGCAATGTGTGCGCCAATTCCCCCCCCCCACCCCACCCCCCCCCCTCCCCCCCCCCCCCCCCCCCCCCCCCCCCCCGGCTCTATGTTTTACCTGAATAGCCCGGCCTAGTTAGGGTTAAGTTTTCAAGAAAAATCATGCAGGCATTGCATAAATATGAGAGAAATATTGAAATTTTGATGAGTTGACCTTGACCTTTGAACCATGACCCCAAATTCCCTACATAATTGCCAGTCAGTACATGCATTTGTATTAAGTTCCATGAAGATAGCTGAACCATTTGCGATAAATTATAAATGGAGAAAAAAAGTGAAATTTGAAATTTTCACTTGACCTTAGACCTTATGACCCAAAACTCTCTCTGGAGAATCTTATTTGGTAGTACACATATACACTCGGTTCAAGAAAATACCTTCTGGCAATGCATAGATTTAGGGGAAATAGTGAAATTTTGAGCATTTGACCTTGACCTTTTGACCTTGAGCATGTACATTGTACACCCAAAAGTTGATAGGCACAACTTCATTCACTCATACACTCATGCCAAGTTTTATTAGGATACCTCAAACGTTTTTTAGTTATGCTGTCCACAAAATTGGGTTACGGACAAAAGGACGGACAGACGGATGGACCGAAGGACAGAAGGACAGATGGATGGACAACCTGAAAAAACATAATGCCTCCAGCGACACTTAGTGGCGGAGGCATAAAAACTCAATTCAAATGGACTCTGCTGAGAGGTAACATCCCCAGTATTCGGTCACTTAAGCTTTTTTGCAATATTTTTCAAACTAAATACATACATCATATCTACAGCAATGTATGTGAAATATATCAAATTTCTTTAATCTCAATTTTCATTTTGTTAAATATCACACAGAATTTCGCAAATCCCAAAATATATTACCTTTAAAATTCCCCAGTATACGGTCACCACGACCAGTATTCGGTCACGCGATGTGCGCGTTCAAAGTCAATGCGAGTTCAAGGCAGCTGAAAATGCATGCGCGCGCTACCTTGTTGGTGCAAATTGCATCAGGGACGTTGCGGCGCCCGAATACTGGGGTATCGGCACTTGCATTCAACCCTTGTACATTGAGACACTGTATCGGCACGTACAGGAATTTTGTTTTTCTTTTGTGTTTTTGATGATACCATCACACTCCGAGCTTGCGATAAGCAAAAAATGCCATAAGAGAACGGCATATTTCTCGATTTTTAGCGCTTTTTGGCGACCCGTACTCTTAAAACTGGGCATTATCCGCGCGAGCTTTTGGAAGTAGCACCGATTCTGCACTTTTGACGGTAAAATTTGGGATTTTGGATGGATTTTTGGAGGGGGCTAAGGGAGTTTCCTGTTGTGAACGAGTGTGCAAGTATGTGAATTGATGAGATTTGCGTGTGTTTGTGACAGTTGAACTTACTGGCTGGTGACTATAGTGATAAGTGACCAAATACCGGTAGCTGACCGAATACTGGTGCTCTTACCCCATCTAAAATGTTAGAAAGAAAGCACACACTGTGGAAAAGTGTGTACTGAGGAAAGAGGCTCTGAAGCATAGGGTCTATTCAAGCCCTTGATATTACCAAGCTGTGCTCTGTCCAATAAATGGGACCAAAAAAAAAAACAACAACAAAAAACAGGATATTATGTAGAACTGCTTGGCAACAACAATGAAGCGTTATCAGATTAAGCTGAAATTGAGCATGCTTTCTTTGACTTCAAATGGACTCTCCTATTAAACCTATAGATCTAAATGTTGGAGAGAAAGCACACTGTGGAAAAGTGTATACTGAGGAAAGAGGTTCTGAAGTATCTAAAGCCAGTAAAGGGTCTATTCAAGCACTTTATCTTTACCAAGCTGTGCACTAGGAAATGTCCATTAAATAGGACAAATTAGAAATGTCACTATGGTGACTGATATGCCTGTGCCATAATGCATGGTACTCCAAATGGGACTGTAGTACCTCTTGACATAGTTGAGAGTTGAGTTTCTCTTCATTGGCAAAAAAGGAGAAAAATATAGAATGACATATGTTTGTCACAAATAAGTTGAGTGTTCATTTTTCTTGAACTACATAGGTTTCATCTGGACAGATGGCTAAACTGTTGAAGAGAGCAGGTATTCGGGGATTTGAGCATTTTTGCTTAAAATTCTACCTATCTCACCACTTACAGTCAATCAATGCTAAATCAGATTTCAAATAAACTAATGACAATTTCTTTACATTGTACCTTTTTCCTAACACCTTCCTGACTGCTTGACAACTTGAGAAGGACTGGCGGCAGGAACCTGCAGATGACATTTTCTAGCTGTTGATCAGACCTCTGCTGTACCGATGCGGAGGAACACTCGGTCAAGCAATTCTGAAATATGGAATTATATTATGGCAGCATGAATTCAGCATACAGAACTCAGTGATATTTCACCCCCAGGAGATAAATTTTTGTAAATTCTCATGAGAATAAAAATTCTCATGTCACAGTTACATGTTTACATATCTGTATCTAGTTCTAAGCAATTTCACACCACATTAATAGTGTTTTCAATAAGTGTGAACTCAAACCAGAATAGCAGAGGAATACATTCTTTCAATTATGAAATATATAAGGCTCATATATTTTCACAACTCAAGGACATTAGTCACAGCCACATGTTTAAATCAGTAAAAGGGGTAACATCATCTCAGGGATCTCCTTTTGATCTGTACAAAATTTCATAGATTCTTGATTTTGACTGAATGAGGAAGACTTAAATATTTTTTGCATCAATTGTTGTACCCTTGTATCAGCCAATTAAAGATAACTCTCAGAGGAAAGAGGTTGCAGATGTGGGGTGATGACATGGTTTCCTTCTAATTTGCATGTTATACGTATGCATTTATGCACTTAATGCACTTGTCAATTGTAGTCCCGACCCCTGGGTACCCACGGATGGCCGGGACTTGCAACCAAGTTGGCTAGGGATTTCAGCATTTTTTCACCCAGGTGGGTCAGGAATAGACCGGGCTTTGTCGGGGGAAATTCACTTATTTTGCCCCAGTGAGTCGGGTATATACAGGGGTGTTGTTGAGAGAAATTCACTTATTTTGCCCCCGCGGGTCGGGAATATACCGGGGTGTTGTCAGGGGAAATTCAATTATTTTGCCCCAGTGGGTCAGGAATGGACCAGGTTTTGTCGGGGGAGATTCACTTATTTTGCCCCGGTGGGTCGGGAATAGACCGGGCTTTGTTGGGGGAGGTCCACTTAGTTTGCCCCGGTGGGTGGGGAATAAACGTGTCTTGCCTTGTTGCAGCAATCGCATACCATGTGGGGAGGTATCTGCAATGAATGCTCATGAATGAACAGTGAAATAACAACATCTATAGATATCTGGGTAAGGAGTACTGAAAAGAATCATAACCCTGATACAAATCTTCCATATGGGTACAAAATGTAAATTTAAATAGTACACCAATGCAATGAACAACAACAACAAAATCTAATTACCGTTAGTGCTGGTCCTCAAGTGTGCCATTTGACATAGACTCTACATTAAAGGGTGAGTTGCCAAATTATAGTTTTAACCTCTGTGGTTATTGGGGTGTTGGAGGTCCTGGCCTGTCAGGGACTTGGCCGGGTATTTCTATGCAAATACTGCCCGGCTTGTCGGGAACTTGGCCGGGATTTCTATGCAAATACTGCCCGGCCTGTCTGCATGGTCTGGGACTTGGCTGGGGATTTCTGCGCAAATATTGCCCGGGACTGTCGGGAACTGGCCAGGGATTTCTACTTCAATTTTGCCCAGCCTGTCGGGGACTTAGCGGGGGATTTCTGTGCAAATTTTGCCCGACCTGTCGGAGACTTGGCTGGGACTTGGCCGGGTGGTGTAACATTCTAAAATTGCAAGTGGATGCAAGTCCCGGCCATCCCCGGGTACCCAAGGGTCGGGACTACGGTTGACAATTGTTGTGCATTATTCCACAGTTGTAACACACTCACTAGTAGATCTAGTAGTCTACACTACTGTAACTTAGTAAGGCATCGGCCATCGCATGTTAGCAAATTATGCATTCCCGTACAAAACAAATTCAATAATAAATCTCACCCAGTTCATCCTGCGCAGCCATTGTAGAAAGACAGGCATTAGAGGAAGACAAATACGTGCAAACTCTCAACACTCTATGAAGAATTCAGGTTTGACCGCGACCATTGCGTAGCCCGGCCCCACATATACTAATCTGTGTTAGGTGTCAGGGTAGCTACGCATACGGGATACGGAGAACGTGACGTGACTCTGCTTTTTCTTCTGCCAAAGTTGATCGGTGTACATGTAGACTCTACACCATACTACATGTACTGTGCTATTACAATGTACCAGTATGTAGTACACGGGACGCACGGTGGTATGGTGCGCTCAAAGAGGTTCTGTGCGCTTCTAGATCATAGAGCTGTATTTGTTCTAGATTGCTTTGTATTAAAGGGAGAGGCTCACCAGAGTCTCCTGATAATTATCGAGGCATTACATTATTAAGTTGTGTTGGAAAACTGTTTACAGCTGTCTTGAATGAGCGTGTAGTGAATTTCACTGAAGATAATAAGTTATTAGGGGAAGAACAGGCTGGTTTTAGGTCTGGTTATTCTACACTAGATCATATTTTTACTTTGCACTGAATTCTTGAATGGTACTTGAGAGAATTAAGAAAAAGAGGTTATATTGTGCATTTATTGATTACAAAAAAGCTTTCGATCTGGTTGATCGATTATCACTTTGGTCTAAGTTACTTAATAAAAGTATATCTGGGAAAATTATCTCTGTTATTATTAATTCATATAACTCAGCCAAGTCTTGCGTTTTTCTAAATGGTCAAAAGTCTAGCTTTTTTCAAAGTAATGTTAGTGTAAGACAAGGGGAGAATCTCTCTCCTATTCTTTTTGCTTTGTATTTGAATGATTTTAATGATTTTCTTGGAAAAAGTTATAGAGGTCTAGATAATCTTTGTTCTGACATTAGAAATTCATTTTGCCAAAATGGAATAGATTATTATATTGAATTGTTTTCTCTTTTATATGCAGATGACACTATTGTGCTAGGTGAGAGTCCACAGGAGCTCCAACAAGCTCTTAATTCTCTTTTCGATTATTGTCGTATGTGGCATCTCACAGTTAACACATCTAAAACAAAGATTTTGATTTTTTCACGTGGTAAGATTAACAATATTCCAAAGTTTATGTTTGGTGGTGAAGAGTTGAGTATTTGCTACGATTATACTTATTTGGGTATTACTTTTAATTATAACAATTTATTTAAGAAGGCTATTGATAAACAGGTTTGCCAAGCATCACGGGCTTCCTACGCTATGAAAATGAAATTGGAGTCCTTATATCTACCACTTGACTTACAGTTACAGTTGTTTGATCAATTGGTCCTGCCTATATTATTATATGGATGCGAGATTTGGGGGTTTGAAAAGTTAACACAGATTGAAAATTTTTATTTGAAATTTTGTAAAGGTCTTCTTGATGTTCATAGGAAGACCCCTAACTGTATAGTTTATGGTGAATTGGGGAGATATAAATTAGAGTATATTGTTGCAAGTCGTATGCTTATGTTTTGGTATAGGGTAGTTCATGGAAAGCAAGGTAAACTGGCTAGCATAATGTATTCGTTTTATTTTTCTCTTTTTGAAACTGGTACTTACATCCTGCCATGGCTTGGGAAGATTAAAAGTATTTTTGATAGTTTAGGATTTTCTTACATTTGGGATAACCAAGCACAAGATATGGAGTTTTCTGTGTTTAAGAAAATTGTGTCGCAGAGGTTGAATGATACACGCCAACAAGTTTGGCATAACGACATAAATATGAATTCTCAATGTATTGTGTATCGAATATATAAGCAAAAGTTAGTGTTTGAAGATTATTTGGTGCACCTTAATTCATTTGATAGGAAACTTTTTTGTAGATTTCGATGTTTAAATAATAAACTCCCTATAGTGACTGGAAGGTATGCGAATATTCCTCGAGAGGATCGAATATGTGAATGTTGCTCCCTGAATCAGATCGGGGATGAATTTCATTATTTGTTTCAGTGTCCAATATTTGAAAATGATCGTAAACAAGCCATGAAGAAATTTTTTTGGAGACGACCTAATGTATATAAAATGGATCTTTTATTTCCACTCTACGCAAACAGTGATGTTGAAATTAGTAAAGTTTTTGTAAGGTAATTGTAGATTATTTTGATAAACTTTGATAAGATTTTCTTGTGTGTGATTATGAGTACTTATACATCCCTGTTAGAGGGTGATATATATTTTTTTTTTAGCTTACATGTATTGCAGGCACAGTGCCTGTTATAGAAAGTAGATAGTCTGATGTATTCGTATATATTCATCTCTATTCCATGTACATGTATATATCTTCATTGCATGTTTAGTCTGTCATGTAGGTTGTTATTCTTGCCAGTTTGTATCTTACATGTATTTATTTTTACTCACATACCCCAGGAGGGTGATTGAGTTAATAAACTACAACTACAACAACAGCTCGTAGACATTATGAAACTAAGAACACTAGAGGGCTCACTCCCGCTCACTTAGGCTTATTGCTCAAGTTAAAGTTTGTTGACTCAACGACCCTCGATAGGAGTACAATACCAAATGCAAATTATTATGTACAAAATAGAATAATTTCAAATAAAATTCAACAGATACATGCATAACACAAATATATACAAGATTACTGGAGAACATGATTTCAACATATTAACATGAAACATATTTACACTTTGATGCAGATTTTTTTTTTTTAACACTTTTAAGGAAAAGTTATTAGCGGTCCGGTCTGCGCGTTCTGCGAGTGGGGACACTAATCATTTACTTATGGCATTACTTCCCGATGGAAGATAAACCTTGCCTCTTTTGATGCAACGGGATGAGTTGGCTCTCGATTCAGCCGAGAATCAATTTATTGATTTAAAGAACGATTTTAAATACAGTGTACACTTTTCTCACATCACTGGAGCGACAGTCGATACTGTTAATGCACAGAGAGATCACTGATTCATTTTCCTGCAAAACATGAATCATAAAAAGATCAGTAGTATATAGGTCTAATTGGTGCAACACCGGGGCGAGAATCAAGTCTATAGATTACGAAAAGATCAGAAATATATTTTGGTGCAAAACTGGGGCGAGAATCCATTCTATAAGGCATTAGGAAAGGCAGAAATACATTTTGGTGCGACACGATGGGGCGAGGGTCAATACTGTAATGCACAGATAGATCATTGAATATGGTGCAACACTAGGGCGAAAATCAATTCTATAAATCATAGAAAGATCAGAAATAAATATTTTTGCAACACAGAGGCGAGAATCAAGTCTATAGCATAGGAAGATCAGAAATATGTTTTTGTGCGACACTGATGGGGCGAGAGTCAGGTCTATAGATTATAGAAAGATCAGAAATACATTTGGGGGAAACACTTGGACGAGAATCAATTCCACAAGGCATAGGAAGATAGATCAGAAATATAAATTTGGTGCGACACTGCAGGGGTGAGAGTCACTGTAATGTACAAAGAGATCATTAATGTATTTTGGTGTAATTCTGGGGTGAGAATCAAGTCCATAGATTATGGAAAGATCGGAAGTACATTTTGTGCATGGAAACACAGGGACGAGAATCAATTCTATTTAAAACAAGAAGAGCAAAAATATATTTTTGTGCCACACTGGAGTCAATACTGCCCCCGAGTGGCGAAAATTTACGAACGTTGCGACTTTTGGATTCGCCAACTTTTCTGACGACTTAAATATCGATGATTAGCAATAAATAGCAACGTTTGATCGAATGTTTGCGAAAGTGTTTACAAAAAGCAGTTTGCGACTATAGCGATCGTGAGCAAAAATGTTAGCGACTGTTCTTTTTTGTGTGTTTTTTGTTCCGAAGATCAGCAACTGTTTGCCAATCCTTTTCCACGATTTGTGAATGTTTGGGAACTTTTGCTAACTCCTGGAAAAGTATTAGGAGAATCTATGCACCCAACCCTACACAAAAGGTGAGCAACCCTTCCCCAGCATTTCGATTCTTCTGAATGCCACTGAAGAATATTTTCGAGATGGATTTCCAGAATATGAAAATAAATTTCTGCCAGAAAAGGATGGATTTCCAAAATATGAAAACGAATTTCTGCCAGGAAAGATCAAACGTACTGATGCCCTTGGAAGAATTGCTTTGCCGCGCTGCTGCATGCTACAACCAGGGAGGTGAGAATCACTTCCTTGATACAACTATCTAATGGTGCAAATCAAGAAAAAGAAAGAAGAGGCTCAGCAGCAGGAGGAGGTTTAGGTCCATGGTAGCACCCTCTGGACTGGAGGGAGTTCCTGCTCGGCCGGGGCCTCGGCATGGACCTAAACCCGACCCCGAGGGGGTTTTTGCCCTCCTTTTAGTTCCTTGTTTCTTCGGCATGGCGACCTAAATGCAAATTTCTCTTAATGGGTCGATTTTATTCAGAAATCATATGGCCAACTGTTTGCAAAGACTTACGACTGTTTTGCAAACGCTTGCAACTGTTTGCGGGGGAAAAAATAATTCGCAAAGAAATTGTGAACATTCCAAAATTTATCTGCGACAAGGAAAACTGTTCAGGAATTTTCTTGCAATATTTAACGCGCCTTTTACAACCTTTTAAATATACGAACCCTGGCAAAATCCCAAATTTGGTACATTCGCAAACATTCGCCGCTCAGTTAAATACCCCCTGTAATGTAAAGAGAGATCACTGATATATTTTGGTGCAAGACTGGGGCGAGAATCAACTTTGTAATGTACAGACAGATCACTGATATATTTTAGTGCGGCACTGGGGCGAGAGTCATTACTGTAACGTACAGGGAGATTATTCATATATTTTTGTTCAACCCTGGTAAAGAATCAAGTCTTTAGATTATAGAAAGATCAGAAAAAAAAATTTGGGGGGGAAAATACTGGGACGTGAGTCGAATTTATAAGGCATAGGAAGATAAGAAATACATTTTGGTGCCACACTGGGGCGAGAATCAATACTTCACAGAGAGATTATTGATATATTTTGGTGCTAGACTGGGGCGAGAATCAAGTTTATAAATCATAAAAAAAGATAAGAAATGTATTCTGGTGCGACACTTGGGCGACAGTCAATACTGTAATGTGAAGGGAGATCATTGGTGTATTTTTGAGGAGAATCAAGTCTATGGGGCGTAGGAAGATGAGAAATACATTTTGCTGCGACACGAAGGGGGGGGGGTGGAGACAATACTGTAATGTACAAGGAAATCATTTATATCTATTGGTGTAACACTGGGGCGAGAATCAAGTCTATTTGGTGCGACACTGGGGCAAGAATTGATTCTGTAATGTACAGAGAGATCATTGATATATATTTCGTGTAAGACTGAGGTGTGAATCAATTTATAAGACATTGAGAGATCCTTAATGTATATTTTGATGGAATACCGGGACGAAGATCAATATTCTCTTTAAGTTATAGTATAAATATGCATAGGCCTATGTGATATAGTATAGGATCTCAATTTGATGTAGGATCTCACTTTGTCCTCCGCACAAGCGCCGGAACACTTCTTTTTTTTTCTTTTTTTTTAATTCATTTATTGTTATTTTTTTCTTATTATTATTTGTGTGTTTTTTGTTTGTTTGTTTGTTTGTTTGTTGTTTTTTTTTTGAGGGGGGGGGGGCAAAATCTCTATAGGGGCACATTAATGTGACGGTGTGAGATGCTCGGCGAGGGGGGCACCCCCCCCCCCCCTCCCACGATAGGGACTTTTTTTTAAAACAGAGTACAAAAGTCACGTTTATAGAGCATATATTTCAAAAGCAAATTTCTAGGAATTAAACATATTAAAAAAAATGGTGCGAAGGACTATGACTATAACATACTGGGGACATTTATGTGACGGTGTAAGACCCTCGGCGAGAGAGCGAAGCGACCGAGCGGAGGAGGATGTGGGGATACAAAAAAAGGATTTTAGTAAAAAACAGAGTATAAAAGTCGCAATAGAGCATTTTAGGATGATTAAGGATGATAATAATAATAATAATACATTACATTTGTAATGCGCTTAATACAATGTTTCTAAGCGCACAGGGAAGAGACGACAGGAAAGATGAAAAATGAGGGAAAACAGACAGGTCAAAACATGAGTAAGAATAACATGACATAAATCAAATGTGTACCAGTAATTAAACACATACAATAATTAAATTACACTCAACACATTAACTTAGGGAAGGAATCAATATAGGAAAAGATAAGTTTTAAGTAGTGCCTTAAATGATTCTACTGATGGGGCTTGTCGTATATGAATAGGTAAATTGTTCCAAAGCTTGGGTGCAATAACTGCGAATGAGCGATCTCCGTAGCGTGTCTTAGTGCGAGGTCCGGGTAACAGTTGAAGATGGGCAGTAGCATGGGAGCGCAGACGTCTAGATGCAGAAGAAGTTGATGAGGATCGGAGAGAGATTAGGTTCTGTAGGTATGAAGGGGCTTGGTTATGGATAGCTTTGTAAACAAAGAGAAGAACTTTGAAGACAACACGTTCCTTTATTGGCAACCAATGAAGTGACTGAATGATTGGGGTAATGTGTTCAAATTTCTTGGAACGTGTGACTACTCTGGCGGCGGTGTTCTGGATGCGTTGAAGGTTAACTTATAAGCAAGTGGTAATGTAATGGAATTACACTGCTACATTTCTGAACATGTGAGGCTCACACGTCATCAACAATGTTCAGTGTAATTTGTTTAAGATTTTTCAGAGTATCTCTCTGCTCAAGGACCACGATAAATTCCATAAAAAGCTATACATGGATTACAGTCATCACTTGGTCATGGTTGTGATAACAGTTTCTTTACAAGCTATATAGTCCCGCAGTTGATGGGTTCTTCTTCGAGATGTCAACTCTATATGCTTTAGATATATGGGAGAATTGGACATTTGTGTGTTTGTTTGTCCGTTTTGTCTTGCTTTGTTTGTTTGTTTGTTTTTTTCATCGTCGAACCTCCGTTAATCGCTATCTCTGTTACTGTCCTTGCCTCCAGTCGTGTCGTCAGGTCAGTCTTTTAACTTGAAACGTCGCTGTCTCAGTAAGTCTCGTTTCTTGTCTGTTTATATGTTTGTTGTTCTCTGTATGCATTTTCCTTTCTTCGTCTGACTCTTTGTGGGCTCGGAACTGGACTTCTCGTCGGGATAGGCAGGGCGGGGCTGGATTGGATGTCGTCTTATGTCAAACAGGATTTGGCCGTTCAATGTGTGACATCGCGCACTTCTATCCACTCATAAAGATTGTGATTCCTCAAATAACAAGATAAAGCTGCGTCCAGAGTCGACCTAATAATTCATTAATTTTTATTGCCTCCAACGAACTATTTTCATCAGAGGAAAACCATTACAGCCACCAGCGTATCTGTCTGAAATCCAGTGGCGTATCTAGGGGGGGGGGGGGGCAAGGGGGGCACGTGCCCCGGGCGCCACTCCTCGGGGGCGCAAAAAACGAAAAAAAAAACGAAGAAGAAAAAAAAAGGGGAAAAAAAAAACGAAGAAGAAGAAAAAAAAAAAAGAAAAGAAAAGAACAAGAACAAGAAAAAAACTCGCCCGGAAAGGGGGGGGGGCAGAAAACCAAATCAAACAATATAAAAACAAAACATGATGATGACGCGGGCAAAATGACAATGTTTATTATCTGTGTTCACACAAGAATTCCGTGTTCTGTAAGCTGAACTACAAAAATTTTCGGCTCGCTCGCTGCGCTCGCTCGCCAAAATTTATATAAAAAAGAAGGTAAGAACAAAACGTGATGATGACGCGGGGAAAATGACAATGTCTATTGTGTTCACACATGTCATTTTATATTTAGCAGGCAAAATGTTTCACAGAGCAGCGACTGCAATTTATTCCGTTCTGAAGCGATCGCCAATTGGATCAAAAGAAGGCGCCAACGGTTTCGAACAAACGGAGGGGGGGGGGGGCGCAAAAAAACTCCAAGATAAGAACAAAACGTAATGATGACGCGGAAATATACAAATTTCGGCTCACTCGCTCGTACAACAGAGTATTTTTTCTAAGTCCTCAGTTTGTTGGTATAAATCGTTATCTATAAGGCCGTCACTATATCTTTATTAGAATTGATTACAATTGTAAGATTTAATAAGCAACAAATGACAAGAATTCCATGTTTTGTAAGCTGAAATACAAAATTTTTCGGCTCGCTCGCTGCGCTCGCTCGCCACAATTTATCAAAAAAAAAAAAAAGAACAAAACGTGATGATAACGCGGAAATATACAAATTTCAGCTCAGTCCTCAGTTTGTTGGTATAAATCGTTATCGTCGTCTTTATATCTTTATTAGAATTGTAAGATTTAATAAGCAAAAAATGACAAGAATTCCATGTTTTGTTAGCTGAAATACAAAATTTTTCGGCTCGCTCGCTGTGCTCGCTCGCCAAAAAAAAAAAAACAAAAACAAAACGAAAGAGAGAGATAACAACAAATCGTGATGATGCCGCGGAAATATACAAATTTCGGCTCATTCGCGCGTACTAATTTAGAGTATTTTTTCTAAGTCCTCAGTTTGTTGGTATAAATCGTTATCTATAAGGCCGTCACTATATCTTTATTAGAATTGAAAGATTTGATAAGCAAAAAATGACAAGAATTCCATGTTTTGTAAGCTAAAATACAAAAATTTTCGGCTCGCTCGCTGCGCTCGCTCGCCAAAATTTATCAACACTCATTACATTTGAATCAATCTCAAAAGACCCCTTTTAAGTGCTTGAAAAAGCATATCATGTGGACTTTGTTTAAAGTCCCGACTGGGATGGGGTTGGGGTTGAACACTTTTTCAGAAATTAGGGGCGCAATTTTCGCGCTTGCCCCGGGCGCCGTTTTCCCTAGATACGCCACTGCTGAAATCAGCTGGGTATGAAATTTCCAAAGTGTGAAAAGAAAATTAAAGTAGTTTAAGCCCCCGTTCCACTATCACGATCTGGACCCCGATCTGTCCCGATCTAGCAGATCGGGAGAGAGCGGCAAAAGCGTACGGGGATCGGAAGCATCGTAGCAGCAGCGTGTGCAGGTCGGGGTTGGAGCGGGCATTTTTTCAGATCGGGAAGAAATTTTGAACCTGTTCAAAATTTCTTCCCGATCTCCCCGATCAAAATTGGCCTATTTCTAGTCGTACGGCAAGCGGGGAGAGCGTAGTGACAGCGTAAACGCACCGGGGAGAGCGTAGTGACAGCGTAAACGCAGCGGGATGAGCGTAACAAGGTCTTTCTGAGCCTAGTAACATCGGCACAAGAACGGGAAGAAAACTTACACAAATAATGTCTGCCAGAAGAAGATAAGGAGATCGAGAGGCAGAACTGTTGAGGAGGAGGAGGGCATTGTCGCTACACCTGTCAGGGCAGAACATGAAGAAGAAGGGGCTCAAATTTTCGAAGAAGGAGAAGAGATGAAGAAAAAGAAGAGAAGAAAGCAGCAATGCAGCTACCCAAAAGGCCAAGAAAGAGAGACTGCAAGTGATGCTTAAAGAGGAGGAAGAGGACATAGCAGAATTTTGAAGAATATGAAATCATCTAAAACTGGAGGAAGACGGACTATAAAAGCAAGGACATCAAGAAAAAGCCTTGGAAAAATCAGCACGTCTTTGTTTATAACAATGCATTGCTGCAAAAGAACCGTGAGTTTGAGGAGCCTCTTCGAGGTCCACAGTATATTTCTTCGGTTCTGCATGCTAATAAGTTGACTGACTGCAGATCGACAGTCGAATCGGGGTACATCGGGGCACATCGGGCACTTTTCAGCTCTCTGAACGGGGTGACAGCGTGATAAGATCGTATAGATCGTTCAAAGCGTAGATACAGCGTGCATCGATCGAATAACATCGGCAACATCGCACTGACAGCGTAGCTACATCGTTCTAAAGCGTAGCTGCAGCGGCAGAGATCGTAATGCCTCATTCCCGATCATCGTAGTAAGAGCGTAGCAAGCACGTGGTAGTCGTAACTGCAGCGTACTTAGAGCGTTCTAACATCGTACCGTGTCCAGATCGGCTCAGGTTTTACCCGATCCTTCCCGATCTGAGAAAATTGTCAAATCGTAGCGAGAACGGCATAGTGGAACAGGGGCTTTAAAGCAGACACGGCTTAATAATGAAAGCAAGACACTACTTAACATAACAATGTCGGAATGTCGGAGCTTGGGCGTTTGTTCCATGTTCATCGTGTCACTGCCAGCAACCAGAGATAGCCTGGTGAGTGTCGCTGCCCGGAAAGCAGTAGCTGACAGGTTCGAGTCACGTGATTCTTTTTTTTTTCCCGACAGATCAGCAGTTGCAATCTTACACATGTCATTAGCAGAAGGAGACAAATTGAAGAAAATTCACACCTCAAGATTTTTTTTTGTCAACTTTGTTTGAATTTCCCTCTTCAAACACATACACGCACACACACACACATACACACGCACACGCACACGCACACACATGTCTGTGTGTGTACACGCCAAGAGGTTTTGTTTGTTCATTACCATCTGAAAAGATGGCTGAATAGCCCATATTCAGCTACGTTAAGCTGGTCTTCCATGGGGTCCAGTTGGATGGAGGTGGGACCACTTCACCGGGTTAAACACCCTGCTCTCTGCGATGAATGAATGAAGCGGGATCTTTCACGTGCATGAGTTGTTACTCTCTAATAGACGGGACCTCCATTTTATGTCCTATCCGGGGGAAAGAGTGTTTTGCCTCTTGCCGGAGGGGACGGTATGCTTACACACAACATATTGCTCAGTCCAGACTCGGGTTCGAACCTGGGCCCTTAGGATCGTGAGGCAGACGCGCTACCGACTGAGCCAACTCACCGCCCTTGGTACACGATACTGTAGTACACGCCGTTGCAGGCACGCTGAGTTTAATATGCATATCGAGAGAATCTGGACTTTCCGCAGCCTGCGTAATGAATATTCATGAATAATCTCTTGCTTGCCTACGAAAAAACAAAACAAAACAAAACAAAACAAAATAAAAAGGCGCTTCCGGAGCCGTCGATCCTATCCGGGTTTTGCTAATAAATATTTGCTGATATTATTGATGATAAGGAAATAACAAACCTTGATGATAAGGAAATCTGTGTCGTTTGCTGATGCATTTAACCTTTATTTCTCTCAGATTGCTGTGACTTGATCTTGCCAGTAAAATTCCTACATCTCAAAAGAAATTTTATAAATTTCCTCAATCACCCTATTTGAATTCATTATTTTTTTGATCCGATTATTAGTTATGAGGTAAAAGATATAATTATGAGTTTGGAAAGTAAAAGAAGTTCGTCGGGATCTGATTGTAACGATAATGTTATTTTGAAAAATATAAATGAGAATATTGTTGAATATATCTTTAATTTGTCATTAAGTAATGGTGTTGTTCCGTTGCGAATGAAAATTGTCAAAGTAATCCCAATATTTAAAAAAGGTAACAAAGAAGATATTTCTAATTCTATACCTATTTCATTGTTGTCATCGTTTTCAAAATTGTTAGAAAAAGTTGTTTATTCAAGACTCCTTAAATTTCTTAAGTTTTTATCATATCATTTCTGATTCACAATTCGGTTTCCGCAAAGGACATGTCACTTCTCAAGCAATTCTCTCCTTTATTGAAAAAGTAGCCAAAGCAATAGATAGGGCTCATCACACAGTGGGTGTTTTCCTGGACCTCTCCAAGGCCTTCGATACCATTGATCATAAAATATTACTTCATAAATTATGTCACTATGGTATTTTTTGGTAGGGCCTTGGAGTGGTTCAGGAGCTACCTTACAGATCGCAAACAGTACGTTTCTTTATCTGGTCAAAACTCCTGCACCCAATCTGTCAACTATGGTGTTCCTCAGGGTAGTCTACTGGCACCTCTTTTGTTCATTTTGTTCATAAATGATATAACAAATGCTTCTAATATAGGTTTTCCCGGCCAATTTCGCACTTTTTTCAGTCCAATTCCTAATTTGTGCATTCAATTTAGCACAATACTTAGCCTGGATGGCATGTTTGGTATTTCAATTTTATAATCCTTTCATTCAAATTCATTTTGGAGCATTCAAATAACATTTAACATCATTCGAATCAGCACTTCTTTCAGTTCAAATTCGTAAGACAAGCACCATTTTGCAAATCGTTCATTCAATTTAGCATGATATAGTCACGTGATCACGTATACGCTGCGCTCGTTCATTCGAATTCATTCTTGGGCATCCAATTTCGCATTTACTGCAGTCAATTTAGCAGACACGTTAATGCATTTATTCCTTTTTTTTCCATTTTCATTCATCATAGGTAGTGTTTGCAAGCATCTTAGCATTTCATATTTTCGTATTCATTCTTTATGCTGATATCACTTTGCGACAGTACTTTCAAAATATGTGTATGTGTTTAAAATGTTCGATAGCATAATGCTATTAGCATTCGATTTCATTTACAGATACATTAATCTTGTTTGTTTTGACATTAATTGAGAGGAGGTTTCAATTTACACCGTAATTATATATTTCTTTCATCTGCATGTTTCATTATTTTCATTTGGTGGGTGCTATCTATATTTCGTAAATTATCATTATGAATAAAGTTCTTGGATCAGCTCTGGCCATTAATTATTTGTCAAGGTTATTACCCTCAAATGCTTCTATGATTCTTTCCCTGTCTTCTTGAGAGATACGCTTGTATCTAACTTGTACTGCCATGACTGGACATAAGAAAGTAAAGTGAATCTATGGTACTGGTGCATGTATAGTTCTGATAACATGTATAAAAGAAGAGGGGCGTTACAGAACAACAAACTTGAATTATTTAGGGTCAAATATAACTTTGCTAGGCCTATATACTTAACAGTGTGTGGATGAAACAGAAATTCACATTTACCCCCTACGTATAAACCACGGTTCTCACCTTTTCAAAATAGAAATAACATTACGCCAATTTGAATGAACATGTTTGGAATTTGACTGCCCATACGCGAAAGAATGACTGAAATACCACTTTCCGCCAGTGATGGCGAATTTGAATGACTGAAGAGCACGTGCCAATTCGAATGCCCATTTTACGAATTCGAAAGACACATGTGCGAATTTCCTTGATCGAAATGCTAAATTGAATGCACAAGTTGCAATTTTGAATGACAGAATGTGCAGTGAGGAGGATTTTCGCTAAATTGAATGAACCTTTTATCAAATAGACTGACAAAAGTGCGAAATTGGCCGGGAAAACCTATATTTTATCTTTTGTACTGTTTGCTGATGACTCAAATGTTTTTCTTTCTCATTCAGATCCTCACATTCTGGTGGATTTGTTAAATTCTGAATTAAACAAAAAATTGTTACGTTGGATACGGTCAAATAAGTTGTCTTTAAATCTTGTTTAAACTAAATGTATGTTATTTAGTAATACTTTGAATAGTCTCCCTAATAATATAAAAATAGATGATATAGTTATAGATGAAGTTTCATCAATGAAGTTTTTAGGTTTGGTTATTGATGATAAACTCTCTTAGAAGTCACATATTTATAGTGTTTGACACAAAATATCTCGAATTATTATCCATACAGAGGATTTTTGGAGCCCGAATACAAGTGTTATTTTGTTGACGCACCTCATAACCTCCGACCCACCTAGCAAGTTTGTTGAACTCGACCAATATTTTTTTTGCCGAGGCGACCAATATTTAAAATATTGGACGACAAGAGGGGGATTCCCCAAAGTTTTTATAAACTGCACCGTGATTGGCTGAGATATATACGAGATGACCTGAAATATGAAGTAAAAACGTCTCTGATTGGTCAATCACGAATTAACTAAAATATCGTTTCTTCTAAAATTCTGTGTTTAAACAAACAAATTTCATATATCAATTAGTTGAAATTGTTTTGCATACAATTTTTCAAAATATCACTTTCATACCAGGAAATTAAATTTAGGTTTGATGAAAACAAGTTGCATTTTTTTGTGCAGGCCGGCGACGATTGATCAGCTCAGCGCTACTGCTAGATAGCCCGCGCGCGATACAAATACATGTATACAATGTAGCCGGCCGCCGCCGCTTGCATTTACATGCATAATGTGTTAGTAGGCCATAGAACATACTACAGTACTACTGAAGTAAATCTTTCACGATCTACGGTAGATGTGACGTGAATTGTGTCTCAGATCTCGGACACAAGAACATCTAATTCTGGTCTAAATTAGCTATTGATAGATCTCGGCCTAACAGTAACATGACGACTACCATGGATACATATAGATCACTGTTTTATCAGGGAATGAAGTAGATTAACTTGCACTGAAGAGTGTACCGGTACCATACCCCATGTCAAGATCAAGTACAGTAGGAGACCATACAGCACTCGGAGACAGAAAGGGTAAGTGAAAATATTCTTTGCTAAAATCCTCTGTAGGATAATAATGATAATATTGGATGTCCTATTTTCGATTAATACAAGGAAATATTGGACTCGCTAAGCAAAATATTGGACTCGTCTTCGACTCGTCCAATATTTGTGCATAGCTCGTCCAATATTTCCTTGTATTAATCTCAAGGCCATCCAATATTATATAAATATTGGTTATTAATAGAGTTAAAATATCATTTTCCCACTCCCACCTTTTTAATGTTATATTCAGCTGTAATTTTACCTTATCTTAATTATGGTATTATAGCTTGGGGGAACACTCATCCAACTTATCACGACAGACTGCCCGTCTCCAGAAGAAAAAGCCCTTCGAATAATTTGTCATGTATCTTGGAGAGCTCACACCGATGTTTTATTTTCTGAAAACAAAATTTTAAAGATACCCGACATTATTTTATCATTATTGTCTTGGCCAATTTATGTACAAACTCAGTAATAATTTGTTGCCGTCTGTTTTCACCAGCATTGTTTGCGAGAAACAGCTTCTTCCATAAATATCCGACTCGTCACTCCAATGAATTCCATCTGCCTTTAACTAAGACTGTTTTTACACAATCTATATGTACATTTCCTGGACGTAAATACCGTTTGTAAAATAATCGTTTGGGGCCTATTCCCAACAAGCCTGAAAGGCTTTAATTGGTCCCCCACAATGAATATGTTTATACTATGACTTGAAATGTAATGATTGTTGTTTTTAATGTGGAAATAGATGAAATGAAATGAAATGAAATATTGGAATAACCTCTGTAACAGTTTAAAGGCGTCCTCAAATTTAAGTTCTTTTAAGAGTACTCTGGAGAAAAAAATTTTGAACAGTTACAAGAATCTATCTAAATATCATTATGAAAATTAATATATATCAGCTTTACGAAATCGTTAACGTGTTGATCCTTTAATGGTTGTGAAGGATTGGAAAGTCCAACTTTATATTCTGTTAAAATCACGGCTAAGCGGCTCCATCCATTCACTACCTCTCGTCTTGTTATAGTCTTCTTCTATACTTTTTCGTCTTTTATCTTCACTCCACATAATAAGTTTCTCTCCTATACACACACACACACACACACACACACACTATCTCTCTCTCTCTTTCCTCTCTCTTCCGGCATGACAGCGACTTAGTGTAGGGATTTGTTCAGGATGTTTGTATCGGATTAGTTAGGATAGGTATAGGTCTTTTTGTCTTTGTTTCTTCCACTTTTTATGTATATCACTCAATCGATCATATAATTTGTTGTATTACGTGTGGGGGATGCACACTACAAGCACTGCTTTTGAGCATTCCTCCCCATTTCCAGCATTTCCGTATACTTACAATATTGTGTAAACTTATCCTTTATTTTGTATTATAATGAAATCTATGTATTCCATTTCTGTAATATATCTATATGTTTCTGTTGGAAATGGAAAAAAAATGAATGTATGAATATGTACATTAAAATACGTGCTTAGGCTATTGTGGATGTCGTAGGAATATGTTAGAAAAAAAACACGTTATTTCTTCATTTTATTTTGTTAAATAATCTTAATGACAGACCTATGTTTTCGTTTTGATATGGGGAATTTGAATGAGTTATATATTATATCCTCGTACTTAAAAGCAAGCGAACGAACTGAATGAGCTAAATAG
Organism: Diadema setosum; assembly: GCF_964275005.1. Lineage (NCBI taxonomy): Eukaryota > Metazoa > Echinodermata > Echinoidea > Diadematoida > Diadematidae > Diadema > Diadema setosum. The sequence continues at coordinate 20,537,952 of NC_092697.1, forward strand.
CACAGGTGTTGCAAGGTTGGAGTCGTTCTCGAGCACACAGCTCTGTAGGCTACTTGTTGAGGGAGCTGGAGTTGAGTCGTCGCCTTTGAATGGTGTAGCAATGTGTATAGACAGTCTATAAAAGATGGATGACAGTGACAATCCATGTAATTTTGAGAGCCTTTGCTAAGATTTGAGGGTAGGTCTATATAATATATGCCATAGAAAATATCCTGAAGGATGTGCCCCCCCCCCCAAAAAAAAAAAGGTTCATTGAAAGACAGCCCTTTCTTTCAAGGTGGAAGAAGGTGTATACTGCACAGGCCCTGACAAGACGGGATCGGGACGACCGGGGCGGTCTCCAGGAACAAGAACAAATCATGATTGAAATAAAGCTTCGGGATAGTGCAAAGAAAGAACATGATAATACTGTATCTATAAGTCTATAAGAGAATGTTTGAAGTGGAAATGAAGAGAGAGGGGAGAGATGACTCTACAGAAATCTAAACACATTTTGAAAGCCTTTTGCTACTACTACTACTTTCTCCTACTCCGAATTCCTCCTCTTATACGTGAACCAGTGCATTGCCAAAGATACTGCACAAAACACTTCGGAAGAGCTTGATAATCAGCAAAACGTTTCTTGAACTGGACTGAATTGATAAGACTTGTCTCAGTATTGCTCTCTCCCCATAGCTGTTATCACACCGTCCCATGTCTATAATAGGGCAAAAATTTATGAGCAAAAGACCAAAGTGGGGCACACATGTTTTTTCACAAAAGTTTCTTTTTTATTCTCTTTCTATTTGATTTCATGACACTTTTGGTTATGTGTGTATGTGTCATCTCGATATGAACTCGCTATCAGTTCGGTTATGAGCTAAAGCTATAGTTCAATGTACAATATGATTATACAATAAAATATATATATATATATATATATTTGTTGACATCACCTGAAGTACAATGCGTATGTGGCGAATGATATTGCTGTTTGTTGCGTCCGTTTGGAAGCTTTATCAAAATTATATGTACTGCACTTCGTCAAATTAACTGATATTCAAAATTGATATCTCGGAAGAGGATTCCTACTGAAGTGAAAGCTTGACTGGTGATGATTGCTAGTACTGTGCGAAGGTTAATTCATTATCTTTTGGGGTGTTACATCTCTTCGGGGCCCTCTGGCAGAGTAATGGCAATCCTAGGTAAAGAAGATCTGTCATTATTATCGTTGTCATCACTATTGTCATTATTATTTTATTTGGATGGATCAAAATGGCTATAATGAATCACTCTAGTATGGCCATGGTACTGTATAAGCCATAATTCCTCGCCGAGTTAGTCGTGCACACAGTGAATATCTACATCTATTTTGCTCCCAAATAGTGTGCAGAAGGACATGACCAGGGGAAAATAAAGTCTCCTCCCCCCCCCCAAATAAAAGAGGAAATACAAGTAAAACGAAAAAGACGAGTTAAAGTCCTCAACTGCGGGAGTTATGGGCTGGTCATGTTGTCCGGATGGACGCCACACGCCTGAATGCGACAGCCTGAAGGCATGTCCAGGGAGTCTTCTTCTTTACGCCGCGGATTCGGGTAAATTGTATTGATTCTTTCAACCACCCTCTCGGGGTCCCAGACTTTGGGTCGACCGAGGTTTTGAAGACTCTGTGTGTGGGGAATCAGTGTGAAAGTTTACCTCTATGAGAACGCAAAGTTTTCTATCAAAAAAGTAAGAAAATTTCCTCATTTCGGGGATTATTGGAGAACAACATGACATATCTCTCCCTCCCCCCCCCCGGTCATGCAGGATCGACGCCCTACATACTAGGGAGCTTTTGCATTTTTAGAATTCAGATGAAAATTACTTTAGATGAAACATTTTTAAATCTGTCCATCTAAAATGTACTAAGTCGTTAGGGAAAGGACCGAATGGGGAAGGGTGTGTCCCCCTCCCACGCGAGAGAGATTTTGCATTTTCAGAATTGAAATTCAACAATTTGGTGCACACTTTTGGTGAAATATCTGGACAATTTTCTTTAAAAAAAGCCATAAAATTTTCACATCTCCGGAATTGTGTGTGTTTATGTGTGTGTGTGTGTGTGGGGGGGGGGGGGGGGGGGGCAACTCCCCCAGGATCGACGCCCCTATATAGGGACGGGGATTACCCCCTCTAGCATGAGGGAGATTTTGAAATTTCAGACCTGTACTCAAGAGATCTAGATGCACACATTTTTGTGAAATATTCCAGTTTTTCGTCTGTCAAAAATGAAGGAAACATTGGTATTCAGGAAAATGTACTGTGAAAGGGTGTGGGAGGGGGAAAGGCCCCTCCCACACAAGGAAGATTTTGCATTTTCAGACCTGAAATTCAGAGATATATGGTGCACACTTTTAATGAGATATTCGAGTTGTGTTTCTTTGAAAGAGTAAGAATTGTAAAATGTAAACTATGAAATATAGAATTCGGAGAATGTGGGGGGAGTGACTATGGGGAGATACCCCACATCCACAAGATGGAGATTTTGTTTTTTCAGATCTGAAATTCAGAGATCTGGTGCACATCATTGGTGAAATTGTAGGATTTTTTTCCTCATCAAAAAGAGAGAAAAATAAATATTCACAGATATGTGAATGACTACGCGAGGAAACCCACACGAGGAAGATTTTGCATTTTCAGTGATTTTCAGAATTGAAATATAAGGATCTGGTGCATTATATGGGTGAAATATTTGGACAGTTTTCTACTTAAAAAAAGCAAGAAAATTTTCTTATATTTAATATTTTTTTCGTGTTCCATATTCCACATTTCATATTCAGGTTTGATATTCCATTTGATTTCGAAATATAATATGTTTAACACAACAGTCACTTTTAGACATAATTTCACAAATGTATAAGGACATATAATATAATGATGTGTAATATGAGGAACCTAGTAAAAAGCAATGCTTGTTGGATGTATTTTCCAAAGTTATGAGATAAGCGTTTAGTACAATATACTAATTACGAAAGATGACGAAACACATGTGAAATTTAATATGTCGAGATTATAATAAAATCTACGGAATGTACAAAATAGTTTATAATGTTCGTAATAAAACTCAAGGATTACATAAAGTTGCAATTTTGGTCAAGCAAAAAGTCACCCGAGCGAGGCATCATTGCGAATAAGCACAGATATAATGATCACGGCAAGTGATTAAACATAGGATTTAAAAAAAAAAATGCTTTTAGATTTTGCTTAAAGGAACTCAGAGAACTTGGTTGCAACCGACAGAATCTAACTCATTCCAGAAAGAAGTGCCAGAAGAAGTCGTGAATTGTCTGAAGGGCTAAAACTGTACAAACGGGGGAAAAGTGATATGATCCACTGTGTCTTGTAGGGTAATTATGGATTTCACTGTTTTTAACAAACATTGAGGAAAATAAACTAGGAAGATCGCCAATGTTCAACTTATACATAAAAATTCCAACGTGATACAAATACAAATCAGAAACTTTTAGTAATTCACTGGAAACAAACAATTCATTTGTATGATCCAAAAATATGCACGATTTATAATCCGCAAGGCCTTTGTCTGAATAAAAATAATGAATCAATTATAGTCTTTGAGCAATTCCTCCAGGCCAATATTCCGTAATTTAAGTAAGGTAATAATACTAGAGTTGAATAGAGAAAATGCAATATTGGCTTTGCCTTTGGGAAGAGATATTTCAATTTGTGAATAACTTCAACATTTTTACACAACAACTTACATAAATAATCAACATGAACCTTCCAAGAAAGATTGCTATCAATATTAAATACCTAAGAATTTTGTTGAATCTATTTGATTTAGCTGCAATGCATTCACTAATACTAAACCTGGAAGAAATTTTATTGTATTACTGAAAACCATAAAATTATTCTTTATATTGAGCGATATTCTATTCGCCTGAATCCATTCAAATACCAGTTGCAGTTCATTATTCACGGAATCAAGCAACACATAAGGATCTGAGTGAGAATAAAAAAGACTTGTGTCATCTGCAAACAGAAGAAAAGACAGCAGAGAGGATGAGTTGCGAAAGTCATTGAGATAAAGAATGAATAAAAGAGGACCTAAGAGGGAGCCCTGTGGAACGCCACAGCAAATTGAGTTTATTTCTGTACCATCACAGTAACAAACTGAGTTCTTCCAGTAAGATAACTTCTGAACCACTCCAAGGCCTTTCCACGAATACCGTAATGATTTAATTTGTACAAAAGTATTTCGAGGTCTATTGTGTCAAAGGATTTGGAGTAGTCCAGAAACAGACCGACTGTATGCGACTTTGTAAAAGTAAGAAAATTTCCACATCTCGGGAATTACGAGGGGAGCAAAATGATATGTTTGCTCCCAATACTTCTATGGGGGGGGGGGGGGGGGTAACCACGATCTGGTGGATACATCTGGTGGTATTTGAACAATAGATTTTTCATCAAAAAAGTTCGAGATGTGTCTTCATCTCGGGAATTGTTTGTTTGTGTGTGTGTGTGTGTTTTTTTTTTTGTTTTTGTTTTTTTTGGGGGGGGGGATAATAATAATTATTTGCTTGCTTCCAACATTGTCATGGGGGCGGGGCAAATGCTCCTTTGCCTCCCCCCCCCCCCTTATACCAGGGTTGACGCCCGTGATCATCTCTGTGTGTATGCCCGTATATGTATCCTGACTGAATTATCATCGTTTGATCAATGATTCTGGAAATGGATAGGGGTTCAATTATGGCGGTACTTTTTGTTGTTGTTGCTTTTTGTTTGTTTTCGTACGTAGGGCCTAATTCACAGATGTTCCCGAGTTGCGCGCGTCATAGCATGTTTACACGTAGGCCTATATCATTTGACGTTTTCAACATCTGGGCCTTGCCTTATGCCGATACTACTATTTTCGCGAGCGAGCGAAGCTAGTATTCGCTTGAGAAAATATGTATACATAATATCCTAAAAGATAGAATACTGTTAAGCTCTCTTAAGCTCCCTGAAGGCGGGCGTAAGAACGTCATGCACTCTGCAAAAATTAATACAATCACATTTCTGCTTCTTCCATTTTTTTTTTCAAATTCCAGGTTGTGGGGGGGGGGGATGATTGTACACGCCACCTCCCTCCATTTCTGGGTGGGGGGGGGGGGGGAGAGGGATGCATTCCCCCTTCCCCCGGGATTTACGCCCATGGTCAGTTGCCATTTCTCCCCATGAAAACATGGGAGGGAGGCAACATATCATTTTGCCCCAAAATATTTCCCGAGTTGGGAACAATTTTCTACTTTTTTGGACAGAAAAATGTCACCCAAAATGTGCACCAGACCGTTGAATTTCAATTCTGAAAATGCAAATTTCCCTGTCGTGGGAGGTTGATGCCCCCTCCCCGAGGTCCATATATATATATATATATATATATATATATATATATATATATATATGTAGATAAGAGAATCATGTTTAAGATCCTTGCGTTATGTCATAAAACATTGATAAATCAGTCCCCAACGTATTTGTCTGACATGATCATTGAATATATTCCACATAGAAATCTACGATCTTCTAGCCAGAATTTATTAGTTATACCAGCAACCAAAACATGTTCATATGGGGATCGGGCTTTTCAGTCAGCAGCACCTGTACTCTGGAACAAATTACCAAGTCAACTTAGGGCCATCACATGTACTCACACTTTCCTCAAGTCCTTAAAAACATATTTGTTTTGTTATTAAATGATTATGATAAGTTGTATTTTGTATGTTTAATTATATTGTTTTGTTAAAATTATGTAAGTTGTAGTTTATGGTACTACCCATTTATGTAAAGCGCATAGAGATTCCAGGAATATTATGCGCTATATAAGCAGCTATTATCATTATTGTTATTATTATATATATATATATATATATATATATATATATATATATATATATATATACATATATATATATATATATATATATATATATATATATATATATACACACACACACTGGATACGGCTTTATTAAATGTATATATATATATATATATATATATATATATATATACATATATACATATGTGTGTGTGTGTGTGTGTGTGTGTGTGTGTGTGTGTGTGTGTGTACACATTGCGGTCAGACCTATCTATAGCGGCCACCAAAGGGAGATGAAAACAGTTATAGACAGGTGCAAGGCCGTCATTTTTGTCTGCATTGCTTAAATGTTGGTCCACACGTGTATATACCTTTCGTCATAAACATACACACACACACACGCATAGTTTATTTATTAGAAAGGTGATGGTCATTTTATATCCTAATTTAAAGTTACTTTGTCGGTATACACAGATTTAGTGAAGCCGTTGCCTGTAGACTTATATGTGCCAACAGTTAGAGGTTTGATGGCGTTGGTTTCATGACCTGTCTGTGTTGCTATCTCTGCAGTAGCAATGCAACCAAGTTTCATGTATTTATAGGTTAATGCGAAGCTGATCAATTCATAATGTGCTTAAACACACAACTTTGTAGGCCTAAAATTGTCTCATTCTATCTTCCATTTCTTGTCATCGCTCTTTTCGATCCCACGTAACAATGCATGCGAGATTATAGCGTGGCTGCCGTTGTCAGGGAGTAAGGCTGAACACTGAGTGAAGCATGCATAAAACGCCTATTATCACCATATTGATCGTGCTTCCCTGTGGCCACTTCAGTTAGAACAGCTCGATAGCTATAGGCGCTTTGATATGCAAAACACAGAAACGGTGGTACCATATCCATCTCATGATATCACAGATGCCATCTGATTAGGGTGATGATGGTAACAATGTTATCAATAGCTATGAGTGTTTGTGAAACACCGTATTCACCTTGTACTTCATTGTCCAGTACAATATGGTGTGCAATTAACTGAAAGAAAGTCGAATACACAGCACATGCAAAAAAAAAAAAAACCCACAACACAAAAGCCAAAACAAGTCTGTTATGTGACCATAAAATGCCGTTTTGAGCAAATTGAAAAGAAACAAACTCAATTTAGACTCTAAAAGTTTTCAAAGTTGGTTAACTTTTGATGCAGTGTTTCGTGCTGAAGATATGGCGGATATGTGCAAAGGGTCGATCCCTTTTTGAACATAAACTGTGGAAACTTCATAGTGTTCATCAGAGTTCATCATTATGTTTGATGAATAGCCAGTAAAGTACTAGTATGGGAAAGAGCTGACGGATGTCACCAAGCAAGCTGCAGCACTTGTAATCGTTTAAACGTGTATTACCAAATCAAATTTAAGACAAGCCACTATAAGGGGTCTAGAGCTCACGCGAGGATCGCAAGTTCACCTTCCACGCAGAGCAAACTTTCTTTTCTTTTCTTTTCTTTAGTGCCAAGTTTGAGCCATGCATTTCAGAGAAGATCAAGATGTGAAAACTGGCCCCCAATTTGGTCCCTGCCAAGAGGAGGCCATCCCTGTGTCTGCTCTACATGAATTTGAAAATACATTCACTCATGTCTTTATTCAGAGCATTTCTGGTTTTGAAGAAGACTTTTGTAATGATTCTGTACTCTATGTCGCTGTGATTGGCCCCAAGTGGGGAATGGTTTTCCATTTATAGATGAATCCGACTTCAGAGCACTGTAACTTATGGCGGCCATAACGGGGGGGGGGGGGGGGGGGAGGGATGAGGGGCTTCAAAAGAAGAACAAAAGCACTTTCAACGGGCTATGCAATGAGCCAGGTGCGTTGCTATGATAGTGCATAAATCATCTCTTGTTAGGCATACTTGAAGCCCCCAGTTAGAAATTATTATAAAACCAGAACCCAAACTGAATTGGTCTATACAAACATCTATTATGTTACCCCAGCGTATTACCTGCATAATTTGGTGAAAATTTGACCATACATTTTCAAGAAAAAGATGGCAACGTTAAAACTGGGCCCTAATTTGGCCACCTCCCATCCCATCAGGGCCCAAAGCCAATCTGCCATGAACAAACTTTAAACTACTGTCACCAATCATTACTTACTTATCACTACTAGTTCTTGAGAAAAAAAAAGTTCAGATATTCAATTCTACACATTTTGCAAAGATTTATGAATTCGGAAGCCCTCAGGTGCCGGATGGTGCCCACCTGTACAAAATATATACGCTATATCACTCTAGAGATGATACCTGCTAAGTCTGGTGAGAATTTTGACCGACCATGCATTTTCAAGAAGCAGATAAAGATGTGAAATCTGGGCCCAAATTTGGTCCCCCTCACAGACAACCCCGCACCGCTATAAACAAACTGAAAACTACAGTCACTAAAGTACTCACTTACAGCACCAACCATACGCAGCTCTCTCACTTATGGTGGGCATGGTGCCTTTATGAATAAACTGGGTCCTATCACCCCAGGGATGCTATCTGCCAAGTTTGTTGAAAATCCGTCATCACGTTTTCAAGAAGAAGCTGAAAATGTTACAAGTTTAAACATAATGCAAGACGAACGAGGGACGAGGGACAATGCAAGACGACACAGGACGATAAATGTTCGCATTTTCCCACTTGAGCCTTTGGCTCAGGTGGACTTAAAAGAAAATAATGTGGACAGACGTTGTTGAGGTACTGAACAGAATGCATCTCTAGCATTCTCCGTGTTTCTGAGGAAGGGAAGATAGCAAAATATCATGCACTCGAGACTGGCGTGATGGAGAATGCCCACTGCCCTCACCAAAAAAAAAAAAAAGAAGAAATAAAAAACCGTCAACATGTAACTAAGAAACCTATTCTAATCCATCCCTTTGTCGTTTCTCAGAACGCTGTATCATATATGTTTATCTACCTATCTACGTATAAGAATATAATGATACTTTTTATTACATCACGAACAAAAAAAAAACCCACACACCTCTAGAATTTCATGCAGGTTTATTAAGCGCGCAGAGACGCTCTACGTAGTATAGCTATTATCACAGAGTTCACAAAGGTTCAAATGAGGAAAGAAGATATGACCACAAAAAATATGGGTTTCCAAGAGTTTCTTGAACTTGTGTGGTGAAAAACACCATTGACACATACTGCCTGTACGAGGTTTCCAACACGGTGTATTCAAATAGAAAAGGAGGTAACACAGAAGTACGTATGGTGGTCCAGACAACTTGTATATTGCTCACAGCGGCTGTGAAACGTCTATATTGCTGCATTGTACTTCCTTGTGATTGTACACACTGATATACACTCACGCATGCATATAAAACATACATTATCATGGTAGGCCCTATATTTCCATGTAATCGCACTGATCAAATAAGTAAGTGTTGAAAAGGCTTACAGCATTCATATCGAACTAAACTATTTTGAGCTTTCAACGCCTTTCTGGTATCTCCTTGGTTATCCAATATCTGTGATAAACAATTATCAGTACGTTTGTTACATGATTCAGGCAATGTGACCGTTAACCAGCAAACCGTAAACAAAGGAATCACCAATACTTTCATAATTAACCTCTCTCTCTTTCTCTCTCTCTCTCTCTGTGTCTGTCTTTCTGGGTGTCATGAACGTAATTTTCTATGCCAACTTTAAAGTACATAAAATCGATCAAACAATGGAGAGAGTTTCGTTGAAATCAAACACCGCATGCCAGCCGACAGAGAAAACAAGTTGTCTACACCGTTGCCGGAAAACTCGCGTCAAACGAACCATCTCCTCCTCATATAACTACATGTGTGATATGCAATGGCTAGAATGAAACTATAATCAACGGCACTCTTTCCAAAGCAAGTTTGTTTACGATGATTCTGCCATTCTGTTGCATCTCTTATGTACAACGCTTGGCAAACCTACAAGTTCAAGACAAGTTCACGCACTAAAAGGTATAAAGTAAAAGAAGTCAACCACTCTCGCCTCCATTAAAAAACAAACAAACAAACAAACAAACAAAAACACTGTAGACCTGACGTCAAATAACATGTTCAGACATAGAAATCATAATGTTCTCAGAGTTTCCGTGCACTCGTCTAGAAATATTCCTCAAGTCATCGTCCTTTCGAATCAAAGTAGTCCTTACCATTTGAAATTTCTTGAGTAGGGCCTATCTAAGAATTTTGCAACTATCGTCTTCGTAGAATTACCACACCAGCCAACTACTGGTCATACGAATTGCAAATGGAACCATTCTCTTCAACTTTTTGATAATTGTATACGAATGTGATACATTGAAACAGATAGCTGATGTACATATTACTTCTTTATGTTGTGATTGTTGAAATTAATACAAATAACAGTGGTGATGATAATGACAATAATGGTAATTATAAAATGAAAAATTATAACAATGATGAATAATATAATACAGTGAAAATAAGTCAAACAAGATAACGATTTAAAAATAAAATTATGTGGCTACGTTTGAACGACTATCGAAAAATCATTCCTGATAAATGCCATATACAATCCCTACTGCATACAGAGACCCGTTCTTAAACGTGTATTCAGCGTACGAGTCGAACTTATCGTTCCAAACGCACTGGCTAGCGGCGCACACGTCTGCGTGTTCCGCCGAACCGATGCTGACTAGAGCTATTATTTTGTAGCGTGGGACCATCAACTCCTTCACGCGCTGCTTGATAGAGTCGGCGAGCTCGCGGCAGAGAATGGGACACTTCTGTGGGTCATAGCGTTGGCTTTCGAGCTGCGCCTCCAGAATGTCTTCGATGATGCGCCTTGCTTCCGAAGACATAAATTTGCGGTCTGGTTCCATCTTGTATGTGCATTCGTAGCGCACCGCAGGGCGACCAGGGGCTGTCGTGGGGGCGCCACGCATGTCCATGTTGCTCCTTTGCGTGGAGGCAGAATACCTGCTTCCCGTCATTTGCGCCATGATAACCGGGTAATAACGAATGTCTGTCAGAACAATATACAACTTAAAAGCGTTGGCACACACCAAATTGTCTTGGTTCAAATCAAATGCGCTGAACTGCCAAATCTGTTCCAGAGCCTTTCTTTCCTTTGAGGATCGTCGAATTGGCCGCCCAGCTCTGCTGTCGGCGGCGTGGACCAAATAAGGGTTGCGATATTGCACATAAGAGTTAATTTTCTCTTACCAAGACAGCTTGGGATATCACGAAGCCCCTTAAAACAGTGGTAGCCGAAGATATCAAACATTTGCAAGAAAATTTGATTTTCTGTCAGCTAGTCAGCGGAGGCAGCCGAACCGTTCAATGATGACGTCAAACAAATTGAAATGTCACAGTTCCAAGGCGTTGTTTTGTAGTTTATTGCGAATACTATCACCAAATAGATGAAATCGTCCCATCAACGGAGGTACAGAGTGTGAGAGCACAGAATGTGAGAGCACAGGGTGGGGTGACAAAAGGTTTAGCGACAGGTCTAACTTCTGCACTGCGGAAGCGACTGTATGAAGTCTGCTCCAGGTATAAATCTCCGCAGTATGTTGATCCAGTGAATATTACTAAAGAGAAGTCCAATTGATCTGTCCAATTACAGTTTAAAATGCTCAGCGGAATCTATTCCCCTTCAGAGAATATCACCAGCTGCATGGTAATGCTTTCGCGACGAGGGGTTTATACGTTGGGCTTTCAGTGACTTGGCTCTACATTCCTTTCGGCCTTTATTACCGCAGTCCCTACCTCGCCGGTTTCCAAGCAGTGATATCGATCAATCGTTTCGTCAGCTTGTTCAATTGTTAATCGCCTTCTGACCCATTGTTCATGCCCCGATGATTTTTGGAACAAGACATGGACTATTGCTCAGAGCCCAAATGACAGTGGTCCTGTCTGAAAGTTGGAAAGGGTTAAATGTATGGTCATGCCGGATGCCGGGTAGATGTAGTCGACGCACATTTCATCACGACTATGTTTATAATTAATTTTCAGATCATGTGAAAACAACGCTAAAACTAAAAATGGCATATACCTACTATCACCATGCAAAGCAAAACATGATTTTTTTTTTTTGTCCAGCTATTAAGCACGCATATAATTGGACGGATTTATTAAGCTTAAGGGAATAAGAGAAGTAATATCCAATATTAATAGAACACATCATTGAAAGTTTGAGGAAAATCAGACAATCCGTTCAAAAGTTATGAATTTTTGAAGTTTTTGTACAGTAACCGCTGGATGAGAAGACTACTGCGGTGTATGATGTCACATGCGTACAACAATACATGTATAAGGAAAATATAAAGAGAATTTCACAAAATTTCATCTTTTGAAAAAAGTACACATTCCCTTGACTCGTTACCGACATATTTTGTTATGGGTAATATTATTCCCCCTGCCTTTAGAAAGAGGCAAGTCAAGTGCTCTTTTATTATGCGAAAAAAAAAGTGAAAATATGTTGAATTTTCTTTACATTTTCTTTATACTGCTGTATGCATATGACATCACAAGCTGGAGTAGTCTCCTCATCCAGCGGTTCCAAAACAAAAAATTTAAAAATTCATACTTTTGCATCACTTGTCAAATTTTCCTCAAATTTTCACTGATGTGTTCTTCTAATATCGCTGCATTCTCTCAATCCTTATGTTTATGAAGGTGAACTTGTCCTTTAACAAAACGCAGCGAATCTCATCTAATCGTGCTTCCTAATCGTTTTTATCGGGATCAACTTTTTAACTTTAACTTTTTTAACCTTCTGCTTATTGTTTTGCACATTTGTAATGATTTTTCTCGCAGACTATATATTTTGTATTCCGTGAGGCGGCATAGCCTGCATTCTCAGATTATCATTTCCAAATGATTAATGGCATATGTGTATGGGAATTTCATTGGCATTATTTGTGAGGTATATAACTAAATTGTTTATCTTTCTTGAGATTAATGTTGTTTCATACATTGTTGTATATATTCCTACATATCATTATCATTATCATAGTACCATTATGCAGACATACAAAAACGGTAGTAATTTGTTCCCCCCAATCAAAGAAATTTAGAGGAAATGGTTTTATGGTCGACCCTTGTTAAAACGCAAAAATCCATATAGTTTATTGAAAGAATTGACATCAGATATTGTAGCCAACATCTAACAGCACATGTCCCGTGAACATAACGTCGGCCTCATGCCAAAAGGGCACTAATAGTGTACAAAGTCTATGATGTTAAGGCCCTTTTGGCATAAGGCCGATGATTATGGAGTAGTTTTGTTGAGCGAGCATGCACATCTTTAAAGATGGAGCAAGAAATGCAAAACTGTACTGTTGATATTGCATGAGGGGGAATTGGTGACACTATTAATGATAAAATAACAACGCCACTGAAACATTCACCAGAAGCAGAATGTTTCACATACCCTGCAAAAAAAGTGACCGTTGTCGTGAATGCGTGGTTGCTCATACATGACTTTAGAGATCACTCTCATTTTCACACAGAAAGTAGTCAGTATAGTGTAGCAATACTCCTCCCAAATAACTTTGCTTCAAACTTTTTCTATTAAAAGTGGCATTATTTTAATTAGGGGGAGTTACTTTTCTGCTGTGTGTTTATCAGTTATGTTAAACATTGTTATAAGGAAAAAAAAGTTCCAGCCAAGCCAGACAAACTTGCAATACCTTCCCCCATGATATAAACATTGTGAAATAAAAGGGAAAACGATACACTTTGCGAATATAAGCAATGATATCTGTCACAGGGGACTTTCCTCTGAATGTGGGGAACGAAAGTCCTCCCTGCAACTGGGATCTTTTCTATAGTCAAAGGTTGACTTTCTCTAAATGTAGCAGATTGTTAGCAGACCATTCACTCATTCAACTCTTTCGACTTGTGCAACTACAGTGCCTCGAAAGAAGTAGCCAATCACACAGTGTTCTTACAATGTAACAAGCAATAAGATTTATTATACTGGTCTCAAATTGTGGTCGTTTACAATAATAACATCGTACAAACTTGAATACAGATATCCAATTCCACTTGTCTTGAGCTTGGTTGCTCTGCTCGTTGGTTTATTCTAGAAGCTCCCGTGCTTGGTTGCTCTAGGTTGTCGACGATGCCCTGCCTGAAGTAGCGGGTCATCTCCCCTTACTTCTGGTCCTCTCTGGAACCCTAAACGATGGCTCTCTCCCTGGAACCCTAAACACCCTGTTAATATAATAACATAATACCTCCCTTATAGTTTGTGGTCTTTGGTTATTCCTGATTCTATTCATATAACTTAAACAAAACATATAATTATATATTCCATCATATTAACATTGATTAGCCACACATAATTTCCATAATAATGTTTCACCATGGATCATTATCTTTCATTGTTGAATAGGGGTGATTAATCAGCCCATTAAAATCTAAGCGTTGTTCTAATTCTCTGTTTCTTTAACAATGCAATTAAAATTCGGTTTGACATACAAACATCACACATACAATGCAATATCGGGAATTACATAGGAACTTACAAGGCATAAACAACTTCAATTAAATGATCGTGTACTTACAACAGTTGTTGGTGTTTACACTCGAATCCTCCTAGATTCTCTTCTGGACGGTCAGGCTGTCCAAGCCGAAATGCAACAATCCCTGAATCACACTGATTCCAAATAACACTCTGCTACTGTCTACCTTCGCAATCTCGAAGTAACGTAGCCTGGTCCTGAGTGTTCCGCAAATAATGTGGCATCTGAATTTCATGCCCAAACACTGCATATTTATACATTTGTTGGACCATAGGTCTCCATGTAAAATTAATTAAATGAAGTCAAGTGACTTCCTAGAAAGTTTTCATAGAAGTCCTGCCCCCTTTTCTTATTGGTTGGCGTTTTCTGTCTGTCAAAACTTTCCTGAATATCTCATTTTGCATTGGTCAAGTCTCTGCTTGACGTCATCACTTCCTGTTCACGGAAACCAAAATTCTTTGAAGTGGTCCTGTTTTGACCTAGCTAGAAACTTGTGTCTGACGTCGTGAATGACGTCCACATACCAGATAGTATGAGGCATACTACCAGGGATACCCTTTCCTCGTATTTTGACGTCATGTAGGGTTTTACTCACCCCAAAACATTTAATTCCAAATCACTCTCTTTTACTTTGATTGTGCATCGCAACATCTCCTTATATGGTTATTTTGATGCAAGCTTTTGTCTTTAAAGCTGCACTTCTTTTGTAACCATTGCGATAACATCAATTTCTTACATGAGCTACCTAATAAACAGTAGTACAATGAGACAAATTATTACGTGACAAATACAAAATATGTCATATCCTGACAATATCTATTCGGCCAACTTTCTAATGCATATTGAGGATATAATGATCATTAACCATAATATGTTAGCATTCAAAAAGATCTCATCCTCCTCTTGGATTTCATTTCATCATACGTTGTACATGTACTTCAGAGGAAGACGGAAACATTTTTTTTATGTTTTTGAATGTCAAAGATTGAATAATGTGTCAGTTTCTTTAGGTTAATTCAGAAGAGGAATATCCGAGGTTGTGGCTGGTCTGGGTGCTGCTCGCCTTCTTCCTCTCTGATGATAACGTAATCGTCATTCGCAATACTACAAAGGTCATGTTGTCATCATCTTAAACCTGTCAACCTTTGCCGTTATCAATGGTTGTGGGTTGTAGCCTACTCACTATACAGAAGTTAAGGAAACAACGAAGTCTTTTGACAGCCTGTCTATACTATTCCCATTCGGGTCCAATCGTAGCTAAAATAGTTGTCATTCTCGATCCTGGTCGTGAAAGATATCGTATCCTGTCTCAACAGAGTGCATCGGTTCGCGATTGTCGTATCGGAAGGTATCGGAACGAAGCTGCACGTAAAAGATCGGGGAGCCCGATCTTACTGATCGTGCTAGATCGGTACCAATAGTGCACTCAATCGGGACAATCTTATCGCATCACATTTGAATGGGAGACCAGATCGTGACAGATTGTATTACTTGAGATCAAAGAGTATAGAAGAGCACGCACTTCTACGCTCTTTGCTTGAAATAGACCAATCGTGATCATAATCGCATCCAAGCGTACCAAGTCGTATTGACTCGCATCCCCTCGTATCCAAACGTGAAATTTCAGATGAGTTGAACAAAACTTCCACGATCAGTAATGAAAGGAGTATAAAATGAAGAGGAATGGAGTGGTGACAGATTTCACGAACATGACGAAAATGCCGTGTCACCACACTGAATGAAATGTGAGCAAAGCAATGTAATAAACAGACACAAATAAAAAGAAAAAAAAGAAAAAGAAAAAGAGAATTCGTACAGATAGAGAAGGTGATCCGTGATTTTTCACGGATCACCTGAAAAGTACAAAGTCTTTAACATTAGCGTGATTTTCGACACCATGAAGTTGTAAATAAAACGTGACAAAAAAAAAAAGGCGACCGCGGTGATGAAATCGATTCAGCTCACAACATTCTAAGCTAGTTTATCAAATCACAATACCACTTTACTGAGAGTTTCACGCTTCTCATTGTGCTATGTCAAGAAGTTTTCTCCCACAGAAATGATATCAAGAGCTATTACAGGAGACATGAGCTTTGGATTAGATGCCTGAGATACATTGGACATAAGGGTGGTGAAAAAGGCGACAACGGTGACGAGATTGATTCAACCCGCATCATGCTTACCTGAAGGTCACCTTGTCACACTGCCCAAAGGTAGCGTAAACGCATGAAGCACGCAAGAAATTTGGTTGTACGTGCTTGTCTGTCGAAAATTTTTGCTGATTTACGCGATGGAAATCACCAATGCATTGCGCAAGAACTACAAAAATCACTTACAAACCACGTACTTTCAGCGCATAGGTACGCAAAGGCCCCAAACAGGGCGAATACGTGGTTGTGCGCGATGACTGAGGTCCACGGAAAACCACGCATAATCTGCGCATTATCACTAATGAATTGAGTAGGTATCGCGCATGATTCGCGCATGAACGTGATAGAGGCAATATTTTCGCGAAAGATCAGTGATATTCCACGCATATTTCGCGCATTGTTCGCGTAAGAACTACGCAAACTACGCAAAAATTACGCAAAACAGCGCAATACTGCGTAAACTTTTACACGAAGCCGAGTTTTGAGCTGCTCAAAACCTGGAATCGCGTAAAGCGCCGATCCGGCGCACATCGGCGGACGACTACGAAGGTTCTACGTCAGACAAACTCATGAAATGCGCAAATCGCGCATGTTTCGCGTAAGGCTCGAATTTCTTACGTGATTCATGCGTTTACGCGACTTTTGGGCAGTGTGACCGGGCCTTCATACACACCGCTTTACTGAGAGTTGCATGTGCTATGTCAGGAAGTTTTGTCCAAGATACATGAGCTTTGGATTAGAGGACTAAAATACATGATGAAGTTGTAAAAGAGGGTGACGAAAAAAGGCGGCAACGATGTCAAAATAAATTCAGCCTATAATATGCTTAAAATACATCAAATCGTTATGCTACTTTGCTTAGAGTTGCATGCTTCGTAATGTGCTATATCAGGAGTTTTCTCGAAGAGACGTGTGCTTTGCCTTTGAGGGCTCAAAAAAATTAGACAGTTGTAAATAAGTGCATTAAAAAAGGCGGCAACGGTGACGAAATCAAATCAGCCCAAAGTATGCTTAGGTAATACCTCAACTCGTTATATCACATTTCTTGGAGTTGAATGCTTCTCAACGTGATAAGTTTTCTCCAAGAGACATATGACTTGGATTACAGGGTCCAAATGCATAAAGAGGTTGCAAATAAAGAGTGACGAAAAAAAGCGGCAACGGTGACGAAACTGATTTAGCCACAATATGTTTAAAACAATACATCTTATTGTTATTCCACTTTGATTAGAGTTACATGCTTCTCAATGTTATATATCAAGAAGTTTGTTCCAAGAGATATGTGACTTGGAATAGAGGGCTTATAATTACATGATGAGGTTGTAAATAAAGGGTGACGAAAAAAAAAAGACGGCAAAGATGACGAAATCTATTCAGCCCAAAATGTGCTTAGCTAATACATCCATTTTTCATGCCACTTCGCTTGGAATTTCATGCTTCTCAATGTGCCATATCAAGAAGTTTTCTCCAAGAGGCATTTTTTTTTTTGCAATTTGCGATAGCGCGATATATACATTATTTCTCTCGAAGAGATATGTGCCTTGGATTAGGGGCCTCAAATACACCAAACAGTTGTAAATAAAAGGTGATGAATAAAGGCGAAAATGGTGACGAAATCAATTAATCCCATTACATTCTTAGCTTGTACACGTGTACTTTAAATCATAATATTGTACCATTTTACCGAGAGTTGCATGCTGAATGTACTATATCGTGACGTTTTATCGAAGAGACATGTGCTTTTGATCACAGGACTAATATACATCAGACAGTTGTAAATAAATAGTTAAAAAAGCGGCAACGATGACGAAATTGAGGGAGAAAGATTTGCGGTGACACCATGTGTATGTAGTCCTTAACCGGATCGTTGTTTGGCAGAAGAGCCTAGAAAGAGGAGAATTGAAGAGGGAAGCGACATATGGGGGTTGTGAGGAGGGCAAAAAGTGAAGAGTGGAGGACAGTAATGGGCTAGAAGTTGAAGTTGCACTAGTGGAAACGGTAGAGAAAGGAACAGAGAGAGTGGTAAGGAAGAATAGAGTGAGAATCAAGTAAGATGTTCGGACATCGTTAGAAGGAGAAAGATGAAATAGAAGGGAAGAGGAAAAGGGAGGAGTTGAACGTTGGAAAATCATGGAGATAGGAGAGAGAAGTGAAGATTCATGAAACCAAGAGAAGAACGAAGTTGGCGAACGATGTGGACTATTGAATGCGGAATCAATGGAGAAAGGACGAATAATCCCGCGAAGGAAAGGTAAGTCGAGGAGAGATGAGACTATGTTGAGAGAAGGGAGAGAGAGAGAGAGAGAGAGGGGGGGGGGGGAGAGAAAACAAAGAAAAGAAGAAGAAAAAGAAAAAAAATGAAATTCAAGAAGTAAAGGAGAGGGGGCTAGGGTGGATCTTAGAAATAAATGCTGCAGAGGAGAGAAAAAAAATGGAGAGGAAAATTGATGAGAGTTAAATCCTGAAAAGGTTCCTGTGGGAGAAATGCAAAATGAGAGATTAAAATAAGGTTAAATTGAAGTCCTGAGGGAGAAGGTAAGAGAAACGCTCTCGTCCGACGTGCTCATCAAATTTAAATTGATACCAAATTTGGCTGCAAACTTGCGCAACCTTCTGAGTTAAAACCCATTTTCCACGCATGTTCGCTTAGTTTTGGGCGTAACTCCATAGAAGCGTGTGCATATCCTCACACGCAGCAGGCAGCCACCTCCCTGCACGGAGATAAAGCACTCATGGCAAAGGCTGAGATTTATACCCTTTTTGACGTCATGAGTATCGTCCATGACAATATTTATAGTCTTCTGGGTCTCTATGACAGGAAATGTCAGAAAATAGCTATGGTGATGTCTGTATCCAAAGATAAATTAACCTTCAGTGAGGGTACAACACTGACAGGTCAAGAAAGCTCGAAGTTTCTTCAGTGAAGTTCGGAAACAATAAAACGTGAGGAAAACATCAGAAAACGAGGCTTAGATATCTAGAAAGAGACAAATGAAAGAGATTTGGAGAGAGACAGAGAGAGAGAGAGGGCGAGTGAATGAGAGCGGGAAAGAAGGAGAAAGACAGAAAAGAATTAGGTAATGTCCAGCCCTGTAATTACGCATTATCAGTTTTATTTTCAAAATGGGATGCCACACATTTCAGATTTCTAATTATTACAAACTAATTCCAGTAAGGCGCCATCCCCACCCCCCCCCCCCCCTGCACGAACATACCCCTTTAGGCACTAACACACTATGAGCCTGAGCTCCAACTTTTTTCCTTGTGTGTGTGTGTCACTTTTGATGTACAGGGTTTACGATAGAGATCACATCAATCTTTTGAAGTAGGGAATTCAATGTAGCATAAGAAATATGTAATTTCTCATTGGATTTTATCAGCCAATCAGAAATCGGCATTCAAATGACGTCATAGCTGTTTGAAAATATTTAAATTAGATTCTACGGGTCTGATTACCCTATACACAACATCAGTAATAAGCATACATTTTAAGTTAACTCAGTGATTGTGAATTTTGGCGCACTTTGGAGCCATTCTGGCCCACTGTGCGGCGTCCACCCCATCTAATCCGGACTCCAATCTCCGGCCACGACCTACTAACAGCCAAGTCGATCAGCCCTCACAGATGTACTCCACCATCAACACAGTCCGAGAACAATAGAATGCATCAACGACCGCAACACTTCACCTCGCACGCCAACAGCCGACGCTCAGCCCGCCTGCGAGCCGGCCTTAACCGACCACTTCCATCTAGGTCCGCATTCTCCATATATAGCCCGCCTCTTCTCAGGTCACGCTTCTCAGGTCACGTTTGTCTCCAATAAAAACTTGTTTCAATATTTATGTGATTATAGTCTTCTTTTTCAACCTTATGAATCCATGTGAAATATATATTATTCTGCTCTTTTGTATATATTAAAGTAACCTTATGATTTGAAATTTTGAATTTCAGTCCAATATCAACGAACCGCTCCCAGCACTGTTCCAAATCCGAGGTCAACCAACAAGCTGAGAGCGGTTCGAAATGTTGTTACTGGACGTTGTTATATTGTATGCGTTTATTTTGATACCCATCCGATATTGTAATGTTTTCTTGATGGGTTGAACACTGAACATGCATACAGGCGAGTGAGACCTGTTACAAATTACAAAGAAAAAAAAATGTTATTAGACAGAATTGCGACTGTCCAAAATTTGTTAAATTGTACCAAATTTATTGGAGTACTTACTCCATGGTTGACCCACTTCTGGCTTTTAATTTTTCAGTAGTCACCGGCTTGAAGCCCTTTTTAATATAGTCGCACTTCTGTCTGTAATTTTAATGTTAATTAATATATGTATGCAGATATAAAACATATATGTTAGTGCGGAAATTATATAGATAGGTATTATAAATAGGTACTATATGTTTTGTATATACATTAAATTATATAAGAAGAAAAATCGGTATATATATGCATATGCAGGCGTCTGCGCTAAGGTATATGTATGTATTTTAACAATTGTTAAGAAATGAATGAATTATAGGAATAACAGGTATTTTTGAGATATATGCATAAATACTCATTACTGTCAGGGCACATGCATATATTTATGTAATGTTATTAGAATATAGATAAGAATGTTAAATATAAGAAGAGTTGATTATTTTAGAAAAAAAAATGTATTATGCAACAGTGGGATATAGGCGTCTGTTAACTTGATCCCGTAGGTGACAGCTTTGGTGTCTTACAAAACAAACACAGAAATATTTAAAGTTTGAATTTATTCAATAAGAACCTATATCATTACGCATTCATAAAATACAAACCACACATATACATCATTACGAATTTATATGATATGTGTAATGATGAATTATATCATTGCGCATTTATGTAATATAAACCCACGTATATATTTTTATATAATATGAACCCATACTGGGCCGGCGAGCCTTGGAAGCTTTATATATATATCATTATACATTATTATGACTTCGTATAATATGAACCCACAGGTATATTATTACAAATATTATAGAATGAACCAATTTAAATTGTTACGAATTAATGAACCCAATCGCTACATCCCTCATTTCACCTAACAAACCACCCATCCTCATTAACATCGCATGAATTTGTATAAGAATACGCATATTGTGGGGAAAATTATCAGTAGATAGATCTCCATTCAAAACAAAGAAAGAAAGAAAGAAAGAAAGAAAGAAAGAAAAGTCACGCTTCACTTCTGACGAAGGACAGTCGACCTGCCCGAAACGTCAAGTTCCTCGGTTCTCCTAGTTATTCTTATAACTAGACATCTTGCTCTACCTTCACTAGCACCTTTTACTCAGTATTTCATTTCTATTTCCTCTCTCTCCTATACTTTAGTCTGTTTCTACGCTACTTATCTTTTCTGTTCTGTTCTGTTCTTTTCTTTTCTTCGTTTTCATTTTATTTCTTCCTTCCATACAACCCAACGGTCCTTTTTAGGACCACTTGTATTAATTTACAGTTTTCTTCACAGGTTATTTCTCTTGCCTTCTCCCCTCAGGACTACACTTTAACCTTATTTTAATCTCTCATTTTGTATTTCTCCCACAGGAACCTTTTCAGGATTTAACAGTCATCAATTTTTCATCTCCATTTTTTTCTCTCCTCTGCAGCATTTATTTCTAAGATCCACCCTAGCCCCCTCTCCTTTACTTCTTGAATTTCATTTTTTCTTTTTCTTCTTCTTTTCTTTGTTTTCTCTCTCCCCCCCCCCCCCTCTCTCTCCCTTCTTTGAACATTGTCTCATCTCTCCTCGACTTACCTTTCCTTCGCGGGATTATTCGTCCTTTCTCCATTGATTCCGCCTTCCATAGTCCACATCGTTTGCCGACTTCGTTCTTCTCTTGGTTTCATGAATCTTCACTTCTCTCTCCTATCTCCATGATTTTCCAACATTCAACTCCTCCCTCTTCCTCTTCCCTTCTATTTCATCTTTCTCCTTCTAACGATGTCCGAACATCTTACTTGATTCTCACTCTATTCTTCCTTACCACTCTCTCTGTTCCTTTCTCTACCGTCTCCACTAGTGCAACTTCAACTTTTAGCCCATTACTGTCCCCCACTACGTACCCCAATACGTCGCTTCCCTCTTCAATTCTCCTCTTTCTAGGCTAGCTAACGATCCGGTTGAGGACTACATACATATGGTGTCACCGCAAATCTTTCTCCCTCATTTACTTCACCATGCAAACCTTCAAACAACACGTAGATGACGAAATTATTTCAGCCAACATTATCAGATTATCGGTAAAACGTTGACTTGTTATACCACTTTACTGATAGTTGCATTTTTCTCAATGTGCGATATTGGGAATGTGTTGCGACACGGATTGTCGCCCCTACACGGATTGTCGCCTCCTGCTCGGGGCGACAATCCGTGACGGGCGTTGGCGGCACGGATTGTCGCCCCCTACACGGATTGTCGCCCGCCCTCGAAGCACATTTTGCTGGGTAATATCGTTCTGGACATAATCATTGAAATACTAACACATAACTTACATGGCTACATCCGTGCAAACACGCCATGTAAAAAGTCATGGTGAGGTTTCAAGGAAGTGTGTATGTGCGCGTGCACATGATAATTTAGTGTCCGTTTGTGCGTGTGTGTGTGTGTGTGTGTGATGGAAGAATGTGTTTATTATGTCAGTTTTTTGGGTATGTGTTTTTTAGCTGCGCGTGGGGAGGGATACCTAGTAAGCTGTTGCTGGCATAAACGTTGATATTGATTTTATCAGCAGCTTTGAATTTGATGAGTTTGTTTGGCAGATTTGGATTGAATTCGGAGTGGAGCTTGCGTGCGGGCAGATGCTGTTTTTCTGCATACGGTCCATTATGTCTTATTTATCAACATTGGGAAATCGTTTCATCAGGAAGGAATGTGGTATCGGTTCGGGTGTGCGTCGGTATGTGGGAAGGGGGTTACATTTCGTTATTGCAAAAGTTTGTTATTCTGAAGGCTCATTCGTCCGAAGGCTCATTATTCCGAAGGTTCGTTATTCCGAATTTCATTTTTGGATCAACGAACCTCTAGGTATAGGGAATTGTGTGTTTCGGATAAATGAAGCCTCGGAAAAAACGAAACTTCGGAATAATGGAACCTTCGTGTGTGTGTGTGTGTGTGTGTGTGTGTATTTGGGTTGGTGAATGTGGGTGTGGGATGATTTAGGTTTTGTTTAATCAGGGGTTGGTGGGTTGGGGATTGGATTTGAAGAAGGATAGTTATAAATGGTATGACAGATGTTGGTAGGATTTAATATTTAGGACAGATGTAGGCCCTAGATTTGTTTCGGATGGGGAGGGGAGGGGGTGGTCGGGTTTTTTATGACTGATTTCATTCTAGATTCGTGTAATGTATTTGTGTGTTTTTTTTTTTTTTATGTATATGCCCTTGTAAGTAAGAAGGTGTTACATGATCCAAACCAATGCATTCAAGGAATATAGGTTTGGTAGGGCCCTACATGTCAAAACTTTCTCGTGAAGAAATAGTTAGTAGGGTTGGTCTATAATCGAGTTATCTATGTTGAAGTGAGATTATTTGTGGTATAAATTGACAAATGGATTTGTTTCTGTTTCGAATTGCCATTTGTAACTTTTTTTTTCATGTTACACACAGAATGAGTCGATTTATGAATGATTTGAATGAAATCAATGAATATCAAGGAAAAAAGTGTTGAGTTGGTTTATTTGCATTATGAGGATTTGTTTGAGTGTTTGTTGGTGTTTGTTTGTATTACGTATGTATTAGCGGTGTGCAATATGGCAGTTCGTTTGTGCTAAAATCAACTAACGATAGACAAATTTTTTACGGCGTGTGGAAATAATTCGCTCATGCATAAAGCATGCCAAACCTATTCTGGGACAAAGAATAGTGGTATGGACGTTCTAGTTTATAAGACTGTTGGAAGAAAATGACTGCAGTGAAAAATGAACAAAGACAAACAACATTTGGGGAGGGTACGTCCCTCGTATGTATTTTCTCTCGGTCTCTCTCGCCTAGCCCGCCTCACCGCTGATACTGGTTCACACACCCATACTATTTTTAGATCAACGCTGGTGTGAATTTTTTAAACACGTGCTCATACACTCTGAAGGCGTTTGTATTGCCACAGTAGCGCCACTATATTCCACATACACACGTAAGCATACAGGCACACGTATACACACAGACAAACAAACCACTACCACTATGACCACCACACATGCACAGTTTTAATTGTATTATTATACTCCAAACACACACACACATACACACATTTACACACGCACACACACACACACACACACACACACAACAAATCATACACATCACATGTCATGCAGCTCACAATACACACACACACACATACACACACACACACACACACACACACACACACACACACACACACATACGCATAACTTACCAGTCATACCCATCCCACCAAAGCACCGGAGGAACCACCCCGAGCCCGGGGCGACAATCTGTGACGGGGTGACAATCCGTGTCGCAACAATTTTTTTGCCAACACGGATTGTCGCCTTCGAGGTCAAAAACTGGGAACTGCACAAGCGTCACGGATTGTCGCCAGGCGACAATCCGTGTAGGGGGCGACAATCCGTGTAGGGGCGACAATCCGTGTCGCAACAGGAATGTTTTTTTTTTTTTTTTTTTTCGAAGAGACATAAGCTTTGCATTAGGGAGCTCAAAAAAACAACAACAACAACAAACAAACAACCCAGACAGTTGTAAATAAAATGTGACCCACCCCCTAAAAAAGCCTATAACGGTGACAAAATCAATTCAGCCAACAACCTGCTTATATAGCTTATACACAAAAACCATGTTTCTAAATGTGCTGTATCAAGACGGTTTCCCCAGGAGACACACACTTTCAGATTAGAGGTCCAAAATATATCAGACAGTGTTGTAAAAGGGTGAAAAAAAAAAAGACAGCAACGGTGACGAAATCCATTCAGCCCACAACATGCTTAGCTAATACATCAACTCGTTATACCACACAGCTGAGAGTTGTGTGCTTTTCATTATGAACGGTTTGTCAAAGACACATGTGCTTTAGATTACAGGGATCAGATACATGATGAGGTTGTAAACAAAGGGTGACAAAAAAGGCGACAGAAGTGACGAAATCGATTCAGCCGACAATATGCTTAACTAATATATCAAATCGTTATGCCACTTTGCTTAGAGTTGAATGTTTCTTAATGTGCTATATCAAGAATTTTTCTCCCAGAGACATGTGCTTTGGATTGCAAGGCTCAAATACATCAGACAGTTGTAAATAAAATGGTTACGAAAAACGGCGGCACGGTGACGAAATCGATTCAGCTTACAACATTTAAAGATAATACATCAGTTCGTCACACTACTTCACTGACACTTGCACGCTTCTCATTGTGCTGTATCAAGACGTTTTATCCCAGACAAAGCTGACTTGGATTACAGGGCTCAAATACATGATGAGGTTATAAATAAAGGGTGACGAAAAAAGGTGACAACAGTGACGAAATCGATTCAGCCAACAATATGCTTGAATAATGCATCAAATCATTATGCAACTTTGCTTGGAGTTGTAGGCTTCTTTATTTGCTATATCAGGGAATTTTCTCCCAGGGACATGTGCTTTGTATTTGAAGGCTCAAATGCATGAGACAGCTTTACATTAAAGGCAGCAACGGTGAAGAAATTGAATCAGCCCAAAATATGCTTAGGTAATACATCAACTCGATATACCTCATTACTCTGAGTTTGATGCTTCTCAATGTGATATACATTTATATGCAGAAGTTTTTTTTTTTTTTTCCAAGAGACATGTGACTTGGATTGAACGGTGACGAAAAAATACTCTGAGCTGATTTGATTTCGTCACAGTTGTAATAAATATGCCTCCAAAGGTAATGTATTAACTATGCCACTTTGTTTAGAAATGCTTGATTCTAAATATGATATAGCAAGACGTTTTCTTTACGAGGATGTTCTTTTCATTACAGTGCTTAAACACATCAGACAGTTGTAAGTAAAGAGTGACGAAAAAAAGGGACCAACGGTGACGAAATCGAATCAGCGTTCTATGCTAAGTTAATACATCAAATCGTTATGGAACATAGCTTGGTTAAGGCATAAACTACATCACTTTGCTTGGAATTTATGCTCCTAAATGTGCTACTCAAGACGTTTTCTTCATAAGAAATGTGATTACAAATACGTCAGCCAATTGTAAATAAAGGGTAACGAAAAAAGCTGCAACGGTGAAGAAATATATTTAGTCCACAATATGCTTAGCTAATACATCACTCGTTGCACCACTTTACTAATAGCTGTATGCTTTTCATAATATGCTTTGTTAAAACGAATGATCAGAGACATGTGCTTTGGATTACAGGGCTCAAATACATGAAGAAGTTGTAAATAAACGATGACGAAACAAAGCGGCAACGGTAACGAATTCGATTCAGCCAACAATATGCTTATATAACACATGAAATCGTAATGCCACTTTGCCTAGAGTTGCATGCTTCTCAATGTGCTATATCAAGAAGTTTGCTCCCAGCGACATGTGCTTTGCATTTAAGTGCTCAAATACATTAGACCGTTGTGAAAAAAGACGGCAACGACGACGAAGTCTATTCAGCCTACAGTATATCTCGATAATACATTAACTTGTTATACCATTTTACTGAGATTTGCACGCTTCTTAATGTGCTATATCAAGAGACGTTTTCTCCAGGAGACAAGTGCCTTGGATTACAATGCCAAATACATTTACTTGCGGCCAGCTTCCCGCGCTTTTTTTTTTTTTTTTCATGAAAGCGACACTCTGGCTGTCCACCAAAATGCCGAATCCACATTTTTTTTTTTTCCAAATGCATTACAACAGTACATACATTTTACAGCTGACAACAATCAGTACAGTGTATGTTAGCCACTGGCAGTCGTCAGTAATCAGGTTAATTACTAGCGCAGACTGACATAATTCTAAGCAGGCGCACCTAATTGTCTTGCAATTTTACACGTGAAATGAGTGTTAAATTGTGTAGACATAAATGAAACATAAACTAAATATTCAGTATGTTGTAGTCAACAATTATTATTTTTTTTTGTATTATTTAATCATTCGTTTTTCTTACAAATTTGGTAGCTCTGCAAGTCGGCAAACAATTTACCATGGCATATAATATAGGATAAATAAACAAAGAGGTTCACTCTTTGTAAATAAACGATCATTGTGCGTTGACGAGGCACATACGTGTAATTGTAATAGCGCGCGCTCGCAGTTGTGTTTATCCGAGATTTCCGGTTCCGATCGTATGCCGTGTCCATTCATATTGGAAGCATCTGGGATGAACACGGCACGTCCTCCGGAGGACGTGACGTGTTTGTGCTGGACGGTCTAGCACGAACTTCACGCCGTGTTCATCCACTGTTCGTGCTGTGTTAATGTTCACGTCAAGTCGAGCTTTCAGAATGGTCTGGGATGAACACGGCACGTTCTCCGGAGGACGTGCCGTGTGCCAATATGAAAGGGATAGCGCTGAAATACATCAGACTGTTGTAAATATAGGGTGACGAAAAAAGGCGGCAACGGTGACGAAATCGAATGAGCCCACAATCTGTCTAGGTAATGTATCAACTAGACCACTTGCATTCTTCTAAATATACTATAGCGAGTCTTTTTCTGTACGGGAAATGTTCTTTAGATTACATGGCTCAAATACATCAGATACTTGTAGATAAAGAGTCACTAAAAAAAAGGAACAACAGTGACGAAATCGAATCGGCCTTGAATATGCTAAGCTGATACCTCAAATCGTTATAGATCAATGCTTATAGTCTCATTCTTCTCAATGTGCTAATCACGGAGTTTTCTCCAAGAAACATGTGACTTGGATTACAGGGCTCAAACACATGACGATGTTGTAAATAAAGGGTTACTAAAAAGGCGGCAATTTACGGTGACGAAATCGATTCAGCCGTAAGTATATGTCTAGCTGAAACATCAAATCATTATACCACATTGTTTAAAGCTGTATGCTTCTCTATGTGCTATATCATATGTGCTGAATCATCCAACTTCCAAGATGCTGGCCACACTTGGTGATAAAGCATTTTCATCTGCTGCTCCCAAACTGTGGAATCAACTGCCCAAAACTCTCCGCAGCCAGCAATCTCTTGTCACCTTCAAAAAACATCTAAAAACCCACTTGTTCCGTTAATATCAATAATCCACTGGTAAAGCGCATTTGAACATGTATGTTTATGGAAAATGCGCTATATAAATGTATTATTATTATTATTATTATTATTATTATTATTATATCAAGAAGTTTTCCCCCAAGAGACACGCGCTTTAGATTAGATGCCTGAAATCCATTAGATAGATAAATTAGACAAATTTGTAAATAAAGTGCGGCGAAAAATCGACAACGGTGACGAAATCGGTTGAGTCCCGAACATGCTTAGCTAATTCATCAAATCATTATACCATTTTGTTTAGACTTGCATACATCTCAATGAACTAGGACTTTTTCTCCAAGTGACGTGTGTTTTGGATTAGAGGGCTCAAATACACCAGGCAGTTGTAAATAAAAGGTAAAGAAAAAAAAAAAAACAGCGACAAAGGTGGCGAAATCGATTCAGCTCACAACACGCTTGGCTAATTCATGAAATCAATATACCACTTTACCGAGAGTTGAATTTTTCTAAATGTGTCATATCAAGACTGTTTTTTTTCACAAGCGACATGCGCTTTGGATTAGAGGCCTTAAATACATCAGATAGTTATAAATAAAGGGTGACGAAAAAGGCAGCAACGATGACAAAATTCGATTCAACCTAACACGTGCTCAGCTAATACATCAACTCATTACACCACTTTACTGAGAGTTGCATGATTCACAATGTGCTTTATCAAGAAGTTTTCTCCCAGAGACATGTGCTTTGCAATTGACGGCTCAAAACATGAGACAGTAGCACATAAAGGTCGATGAAAAAAGACGGCATCGGTGACGAAATCTATTCAACCCACAATATGGTTAGCTAATTCATCAAATCATTACACCATTTTAATGAGAGTTGCATGCTTCTAAATCTGCTTATCAAGCCGTTGTCTCCATAAGGAACGTGCTTTGGAATACAGGGCTTGAATACATCAGACAGTTGTAAATAAGGGGTTTGATTGTTTGTTTGTTTGTTTATTTGTTTATTTTCCATCTGAGAAGATGGCTCGTTAGCCCATATCATGGGCGTCACGGGGGGGGGGGGTGCCCTTCAGCCCCTTTAAATAAACAACAAAACACACACACACAAAACAAAAAAACAAACCCACACACTTCAGCCTTCAGTCTGCGAGCGACCTTAACGCCGGACGCTAAATAATTGTTTTTTCCCTTTTTTTTTCTCTTTTGCATCGGGGGCAAAAAACAATTCGCACCCCGGGCTCTGACAGCACTGATTTCATACATATTTATTGTACCGTGTTTAGGATCTATCGACTGTACTGTACATCCGTACTGCCCTTGTTGTCACAATCTGATATAAGGCCCTGGATGCTCTCTAAACTCAATTGTTTTGGACGAGACAAGATTATACTCTCAAACATTGTTAATGAAATCCCTGATCAAGATATCAGATCTGATGAAGGTAGAATGGGCATTGCCTTTGTTTCTTTGCTTCTAATTTGATTGTTCTCTTTCAGAATGGGGGGGGGGGGGGGGGCTGAAGGGAACTGCATAGAGATTAGCACACACTCAAGCACAGTAGACAACAAAAATAGGAAAGTCAGAACAAAAGTTTTCTTCTGACACAACAGAAATATTTTAATAACACTCATGCTTTATCAGTAAAAGGGGACAAATTACAGAGATAGAAACTTACAAGCAAAGGCTTTCACAAACTGGATGAAGCATTCTTTTTCTTTGCACGGCCATTTCTAATAACTCAAAAATGTTTATTCATTTTGCCTATAGGACTAGGTACACAACAGATTTGTGTTTACATTCCACCACACTCGCTTTGTGCACCTTCCCATATTTCACACAATAAACAGTGAGAGTGATACATTGTACTTAAACGGCTGCCTATAAAAAATTGAATCGTGTTCTACACACCACTGTTTTTATTCCTTTGCAACACTTTAAAATGTGGATATTATATGAAATCAAATACAAAGACCAAACAGTCAAGAAGAATGACAACATAACAATACCATTATGTATTCAAACCATTTTTTTTTTTTTTTTTTGGGGGGGGGGGGAATTATTAGGACCTGAAATGTGTTGGTTGCAAAACCAGTGCATTTTCTGTATGCCTGTTTTTCCCAAATGATGACAGTGAAGAATTCTCTCTTGCATATCCAACTTGACAGCTTCACTGAACATAATTATTCATACTCTTCTCTGATTTCACAAGGATGTTCACAAAAGGTAATGATCATGATGCTGCTCTCTATCTAAATCATTTGTGAACCTTTGTCTGGTGATGCAAGATACATGAATGTTGTGACCTTGACAAAATATATCAATGCATTTTTTTTCCTTTTTAATCTGTGCATGGACATGTTGAAGAACAGCCATGGCTGAAGCTTGTGCCATGCTGAAATGAAATAAATGAATGAAATGAAATTAATGAATAGTATTTAGTGACATGACTTTGGCTGTCATTAAGTAACTGACCACAAAAAACTGATGTATGCAATCAATGTTCCTGCTGAGAGTATACAGAAGGAAAACAGGCCTCTACATATGAAACACTAAATGCAGGTCTGCTAAACTACAGACATAAATATAAATATTTTGATGGACAATAACACAATTTGAAGGCAAACATAATTTTCCTGGAAAAAGAAAAATGCACATATTACAGCACACCACATAAATCTATAGAACAAAATCCCCAACTTAATATGGCCAAAAAAAAGTAAAAAAAAGTTTGTCACAAACAAACAAACAAACTGACAGCTCAGAACAGGGAGGTAGTAATAGTGATTAATCATTAGTTCCACATCATGATTCTTCCAAATATGACACATATTAACTTTGATTTTATGCGTGTGACTGATGAAACTTCACAAATGACATTTTCTAATGTGATAAAATTGGCAGTACAACTATGATTTTTTTTTTGTCAATGACACATTAAAACTCAAGGCAGAGAGAGAGAGAGAGAGAGAGAGAGAAACAACAACTCCCCCAAACAGCGGGACTGTCATTCAGTCTTGTCCTCAGCAAATGTCAAGAAATGACAGAATGCTTTTCAGACTGAACAACAATTGAATTGTATAGCTCTAGTCACCTCATAATAAATGTTAACCATCCAATTCTTTAATCTCTTAAAGATTGTAACAAAACATGTTTAATTAGGGTCTCTCTCACTCTCTTTCAAAAAATGTGAAGTGTTATTTATGCAAACAATTGCAAGCTGAGATACTGTAAGTAATGAATGAGAAACACTAATATATTCAACTTGATAGTTCTGAAGAAAAAAATTCATGGTTTGTAATCTGTTTTACAACAGTAAAGTACGCATGAAAATAACAGCCAATGGCAAAGGTCGCTGAAATGAAAATTACAAACTTGAATGATTCTTTATAAATCTTTTCTGAACATTAATAACTGAACATGAGTTTGATACTTCGGATTATCTCTAATAACCGCTGTTGCATGGGTTACGTCTATTTCTACATACTGTATCTGACATGGTGACTAAACATGACTGAAGTTTCCTGACAGACTTTTGTCATTTGACCTCTACTGTAGTAACCATTTAAAATGACGAAGGCAGAAGACACATACTGCTGTACTTATGAATGTGGAGCTATCCACAGGACATATTTTTGTTTTCGTTTGTTTGATTCCCCCCCCCCCCCCCCCAAAGCTATGGTATTACAGGGCAACTCCATTCTATGTTCAGGTGATTTGTGATATAGAGCAAAGTAAAAGATACTCATGTTTCCCTGAAAAAAAAAACACCCAAAAACCCAACCTGTAATGTGACCATTCCTTACCAGTTTATGTAGGAATGAAGGTTTTTACAACATGCAAAGAAAATTCGGTGAAAATATGTTTGCAGACATCATCGGGAGACTTCAACAATTCATGTATTTCGCATACTCAATATCTGACCAATATTGCTAAAACCTGAAAAAATGAAAAATGAAAACTTTTAAAAACATGTTTCTGAAACTTCCCTGTTGCTTGTTGTTTCTATATGGGAGTAATGTGAACATGGTGAGGAACTATCAAAGCTAACAAAGCAGAGAGAGTCACATACACAAACATAATCTTCTTGTATACTCCTGATTCATTGCTTTCAAATCATTATCATACCTTGATGTTGCAAGCTACGCCTGATGTTAACATGTCTATAAACTGACCTATTTTGTTTATTCATCACATAAGAAAAGTAAATCATATCAAGAGTTCATAGGAAATTTGATGTTATTGTGTACATGCAATGCAAACACTTTGTCTTGAGAAGCTACATTACATAAATATTGACCTACAAGCACATTTCATCTATTTTTGGTAAAATAAACACAACATGCTCTTAATGTATGCTTGTCATATTCTCTCTTGTCCCTTTCCTACAAGATATGAATATATTACATCATGAGATTTCAGTATACATGTGATGATACTTATAAATGAGAAATACTCTAATGATCACATACTGATCAACAAATTTCTACAAATTTGAGGAATATATATATATGTATATAATGTTGAGTGGTGTGTCAAGACATGCACCTTCTTATGACTTACAAGTTTTACAAATATGAATACAATGACTTAAGTATTATGATGTACAAACTTTTTACATAGCAGCAGCTTCCAAAATAGATTGTATCACTTATAATCACAAACGCATATTGTAGTATATCTTCAAAAAAATAGGTATCTTTGTGAACCTAGTTGTTCATACATAAGTACATATTTCAAAACATATTTCTACTGCAGGTCAAAGCACAAATTTTCGTGACTTTGCTGAAGTCTGTGTGTTAAATGCATTTCAGAGTGTGACCATTTTGAAATTGATTTTCACATGATCCACATACATATTATCTTATTTGAGCACTTAAATGTCATTATTTTGTTCTTGCTCAGTTTTGAGAAAGAAAAACAATTATCATACATTCAACTGAAGACTTTTGCAAAGAACTGTCATCTTTCACACTAATTACTTGTTATAGAATATTTCTCCCTTTATTTCTGCTGTCATTAGAATTTGACCCCCTCTCTTGGCTTTGCCTTTGGCTTTGCCTGTACATATACATGTACCTGATCATGTAAATACACTGACTTTCTTCATGGACAGAATCATGAAGGGTGAGTGACAGTGGTGCTCACTAAAGATGGACCAACTCAACTGAGCACTCATAACTCTTCAATATAATCTCTAATACATTCACTGGCAAGATGAGATTTCGAATTCATTGGCAGTGACTCAATACTCATTCTCTTGGTGTGAAATTGACACATAGAACAGGTCTGGAACCATGCCACTTTTAAAACTTTCGAAGTATTATTCACAAACTGCAGAACTTGAGCACATTTCAATAATGTCCAATTCATGAATAATACTCTGTGACATGAAATGCTCCTGCCAGTCCTGATGTTTGTTATCAAAGATCCATTGTTCACATGTAAGTGCATTGGGCAACATATGAGGCCTACTTCTGTAACTGAATGCAGTCTCTGTACATAAACTTCCAAAATTGCCAGTATAGAGACTGATAGTTATTGTATGAGCTGTTATTTTTCACGAATTTTGCGAATCACGGTTGCATCGCGAATTTAACAACACGTAAAAATGTCTCAATGTGCTTGGGTGATAGTGCATTTATGTTAGTGTTGGCGTCAAGTTGGGAAAACATCTTGTGAAAATGTCTATGACCTCCTCATTCGCGAAAATATCTGTACGCGAAAATAACAGCGTATACAGCATTTAGTTGTTACTTTGTCTTGAGATGTATTTTTTCGAACACCTCTTTAGGTCATAATGGGTTTATGATCAATATTTAATAGGATTACATATCTTGATATACTTAATACTTGTTCCTTGTCAGCATATGGGAAACAATAAAAAAAAAAACCCCCAAACAAACAAACTGCTCCACTGTTCCACTTCAACTTGCAAGTCTTGGATAGTTAAAATCCATCAACCTTTTTCAGGATAAATTGTGAAATGAACTACATGACATCATGGTGAAATAGCAGAAATACATGTGTATGCATATGTACATGTACACACTGATCTACTAAACAGTAGACAAATGAACATATCAAGTACATATGGACACTCACAACTTTTTTTCCCTCCCTCTGCTGCAAAAAGAATAATGCCTCCGGCACCACTTCATTGGCAGAGGCATAAAAAAAAAAAAAAACAAGAAAAGAGAAAAGAAGTGCACAAATTTAATACATTGCTGAAACTTAATTCTTAAGATCAGCAATCATTGGGGCTACTTCCTGCTCACAATTCACACTGATATTTGCTGTTGCACAATGTCTGGCATTTCAAAGAAGAAAAGATGAAATAAGTTTCAGTCCTCACAAACTAAATACTTGTGAAGTACTCAAAAGAATTCCATATATGCCTTAAGTTAGCTCAGACTAGAAATGTCGCAACGGCGACTGGTATGCCTCCGCCATAATGCACGGTTCTCCGAATAGGTCTATAGCACAATGTCTTGACAATGTGTGATGACAGTTTCACCTAACTGGCAAAATACTAAAATGACAGGTTTGTCACAAATGCATCGAGTGTTATATATAATAATAATAAGGTCTTATTTACCCAGGGTAGTCCCTTCAGTGTTGCCACTGCTCTACCAGAGGGCCCTGCCATTATTACCCTAGCGTTGCCAGGTACCCATTTATACACCTGGGTCGAGAGGGACGTGGTGGGTAAAACATCTTGTCCAAGGACGCAAGCACTGGGCAGGACTCGAACATGGGTCCTCCGATCGAGAGTCGAGAGTCTTACAACCTATCCACTATGCCACAGCGCCTTTCCTTGAACTAGGTTTATTTGGATGAATGGTTACACTGTCTAAGAGTGCAGGTATTTGGGGATTTGAGGATTTGTACCCAACTTTTGACCCTTTTATAAGTTTAAAGAAGTTCCAGTGAAATTTAGCACTTTCACTTGACCTTTTGACCTTTGGGCAAGAAACTGCCAAGAGAGTCTGTATTGAGTAATACATGATACACTAAGTTTCAACAAAAAATCCTGCAGGCATTGCATAGATAAGAGAGAAATAATGACATTTTGATGAGTTGACCTTGACCTTTAACCCATGACCTTTGACCCATGACCCCTAATTCCCTACATGATCACTGCCAGTCAATACATGCATATGATACTAAGTTCCATGAAGATACCTTGAAATATTTGAGATATGGAGAAAAAAAAGTGAAATTTTAACATTTTCACTTGACCTTTGACCCTTGACCTTATGACCCAAAGCTCTCTCTGGGGAATCTTTAATTGGTAGTTCATGTATACACCAATTTCAAGAAAATATCTCCAGGCATTGCATAGATATAGGGGAAATAGTGAAAGTTTGAGCATTTGACCTTGACCTTTTGACCTTGTGCACCCAAAAGTTGATAGGCACAACTTCGCCCACTCATACATATACATGCCAAGTTTCATTAAGATACCTCTAACAGTTTTTTAGATACGCTGTCCACAAAATTGATTACGGACGGAAGGACGGACAGACGGACAACCCGAAAACATAATGCCTCCGGCGACACTTCGTGTTGGAGGCATAAAAATGGGAGAAGTGTTTTTGATACCATCCTCATACTGGCTCTCAGGCTGGTATGGGGATGAATACAGTTATTGATAATGATCACACCCAACTCATTTTGAATAGACTCTGTGACAGAAGCCATGCCAAATCAAAGTCAACTAATACTGCTGGTGAAAATGGGAACAATTATTCAAACCTAGGACTGGTCCTAGATACAATGTATTTACCCACACAATAATCAACAGTTAATGATCACCTATGTAAACAGCTACATGTGCTTAGAGGTACATTGTACATACATCAAAAATAGGTAATCAGTAAGAGGTATGATTTCCAACTCTAAAAAAACAAGTGAATGCATTATACACAAAACATGGAAGAAGACTAAATAAGAATGCTATTTTCTATAGAACGAACAGAATGAAAATGTCAAAACTTTTAAACTTTTGTGTAATATCAGTGGCATACAACATATCCTATCACATAACCGGGGTTACGAACATAACAATACATTTTTACAAGAATTTCATGGTAGTGTACATATGTATATACAAATTGCAGAGAAAAACAAATGAACAGTAAATACTGAATATATGGATGTATCAACACCCCTTCTTCGCCAACGGGAAGCCCCTAAAAACAAGGGGTGTGTTAACAACATACTAACAGCAAAGTTTGTGCCCACAAATGCATTCAATGTCATCAGAGAAAAAATAAGGTAATTGGCAGTACATTTGGGTAGCACGACAATAGAGTGATTTACATAACTCTACATTTCAAGGCTTACAACGGCATCTCACTTTCCCAGTTTTCACCGACCCTTCAAGCATTTCATCATGCACTTACTCACAGCCCATCAAGCCCTAAATACTCCACATATTAACAGCGCTGCCAACATTGGAAACTAGTTGAGAGTGAGACTCCCATAGGCCAATGCTATAATTTAGGAGTCAAAATGAGTGAGATCAATAGAAATGCATGCAAATGAAATGAAGTTTTAGAGTGAGAAAGGACCAAAATGAGCGAGTCTCACTCTCAATGAGTGAGAGTTGGCAGCCCTGTATTAACCCAATTGAATACAAGTCCCGAGTATACTCGGGCAGGTGTCTATGGGAAATGCATGTTGTAGCAAAATCAGCCCGTCCTCAATGGGTTAATATTTGACTCACACTGAGCTCCACATGAATATATGGGTAACAAGTTCTTCAGACATGAGCGTAAATGTCACATGTACCAAAATCTCCCCCATCCCTCCAAACTGAACAGAATCCTGGGGGATGTTGGTAATATATGGGAGAGCTATATTGGCTGACAAATACTGTATATGCCAAATATTTTGCAAGATTTTTATTTTGCAAATTAAGTGAGTCAGGTGCTATTCACCAATTTAAAAACATGTGAAAATATTAACTCTGATCCAAACATGAATGTGACGTGCATGCATACATTTCTCTGTTCAGGACTGTAATCCACAATCGCGATATAGGTGTAAGTGCTGCTAATCCACAGCTGATATGCAATACATGTATTTGGCAGTACAGGTTGTGAAATATGTCCTTGTGTGTAGCTCAACAGTTGTACATAATTGTAGGCTCCCCCCCCCCCCAAAAAAAAAAAAAAAACAAAACAAAACAAAACAAAACAAAAAACCTATGGAAATGTGGTGACTGGTATGTCTCTGCCATATCATATTAACCTTGACAGTGTGAGATGACAGTTTCACATGACAGGTTAAAAAAAAAAAAAATGCATGTACAAGTATGTACATGTATATAGGCCCACCTAGTTTAATTACAAATGCTGTAAGTGTATGCACTGAGATATATTCAAGGTATGGAGAAAATCAGAAATAGAGTAATTTCAGCTTTAAACAACAGATTTGGGGATTTTTACTTGACCTTTCATCCTTGACCATTGACCCCGTGACCCAAAAATTCTCAAGAGATTCATTTACAGGCAGTACAGCATGCTAAGTTTTATGAAGATAACATGAGTCACTTCCAAGATAGGGAGAAAAAAGTGAAATTTTAGCATTTTCAACTGATCTTTGACCTTTGACCACAAGAACCACAACTTTTGAATCTTTATCCGCCAATACACATATACAAATGTACACTAAGTTTCATGAAAATACAGAGATATGAGGAAAATGGTGAAATTTTAGGCTGTGACCTTTGACCTTGTGCACCCCAAAATTGACAAGCAAAACTTTGTCCACTCATACATACACATGCCAAGTTTTATCTAGATACCTCAAACAGTCCTTACGTTTTCTTACGTTCTTCTAGTTTTGAAGAATTTGTAGCGCACCTTTGGCAGGATTCATCTTATTCTGCTTTGCAGTCTTGCCAAAAATTGTTATCAAGATCATAATCTGTGGTTACTTTTTAATAATGATAATAATAATCACGATAATAATAATAATAATGTCTTGTTTATCCAGGGTAGCCTCTTCATTGTTACCACTGATCTACTAGAGGACCCTGTCATTATTATTACCCTAGCGTTGCCAGGTACCCATTTATACACCTGGGTCGAGAGGGATGTGGTTGGAAAATATATCTTGTCCAAGGACAAAAGCACTGGGCATGAACTTAATTCCAGTCCTCCATTTGTGAGCCAGGGGTCTTATCCACTATGCCACAGCACCCCCATACTTTAGTGTATTCTTGTTCAATTTTTTTAAAGATTATGACAAATCTTCATAAAAATACCCAGATGCAAAAGTGACTCCGGTCTGAATCAGCTTACAATGTATGCATATGCGATGAAACAGAATTTCAGTTTATATTAACTCTCTTTGTAATAATCATAGAAAAACGATGAGTGGTGACAACAAAATACCATGGTAGTTGACTTCACTGCAAATCTAATGTGAATGTATCTCTTGATTTCTTTTCTTGAAAACTAGTATCTGAGAGAGTTGATTTTAGAACACAAACACACACACACCTCAGATTTTCTCATATGATTTCTAAATAAATTACACTTGATATGATAGGCTGTTCTTTTCTCAACAACTAGCTTGCAGAACTACTTGACACAACCTTAAATAGAAATTTTGCAGCAATTCAGGTTCATGATATCAAAGTTGCCATTTATCAACACTTACCCAAACTTTTTACCACACCTGTAAAATGAATCATGTAACATCTTTCACAAATTCCATCTGCAACACACACTGCATTTACAAATGGCCAGCCAATCATTACTCCACTATTTGAGCAATGGACAGTTTAACATGAAGCTCACAACTCAACATGCTTTTTTTTTGTTTGTTTTGTTTTTTCTGTATAAGTACATGGTATATGCATATAAAATCACACTTGAGCTTTGGGCCCTATCATATATCACATGGTGCAGCACTTGTTAGAAGTTTGTCTTCACAGCGCGATTACAAAAATTACTGCAAAATTATACACAAAGCATCTGAAGAACATACGATTATAATACGACATGGAATTTTACACATTCTATTTTCTCAATTCATGTTAAACAATAGGTGGCTTTTACTAACATGGTGCACTGTCTGGCAATAAAATCTATACTATCAAAGAATATTTCTTTAGGTGTAAGTTCAAGATTTGTTGCTGTCTTTATGATACCCATGGTTACATTTATTACATATTGGATGAAAAAAATTGCCACATAAATGGCAAAAAAAAGCAAGGAATGGCATTGTAAAATAATGAAATATAAAGTTATAATGTTGCGATGAAATTCATCCCATCATATGGTCTTCTGGGGACCTCCTAAAGTGACATGGTCCCATTAACGATTACATTACCTGAGCAGTAATCTTATTTTGGTGATGCCAGTCAGAATAAAAGGCTGAGTACTCCATATAATAAACTATATACCCCCTTCACACTATGTGTGGCGGGGGTATAATAAAGTGATGGAATTTTCCTTTTCCAAGAATTTTGAAGAGCACCGCATAATTAATATGTTACCATACAAGCAATTGTAACAACCGAGTAATCCTGGTACTTTTCATAAGATATGCAAAAGTAAAAGTATGAGAATGTAACAGTCACGTGAACACCCAAGACGGTCATAAAGACGAGTCCTGAGGAACATTTCTGCTGAATGACTTCTTTTAAAATGGTTATTTCTATCCAAATAGTTTGTAAGCATTTTTCACTGATTGTTGTAATTTTGCAATTTCATTCACTTTTTCCCTGGGGCAAATTGTGTGACAGAGAATATTTTTTCTCTTTTTACAGATACGGTGTATCTATATCTTAAACCATCTTCCAAGGGTGAGCTTTGTCAAAACTGCTGCATACATGTACATGTAGTTGTTACTGAAGTCCATCACCAATACTTCATAATGGGTGTGAATTGAAATTTTGTGCAATATTTTAACAAAATACAGAATTAACTTTATTTCTCCTATATAGTGAAGGATGAATCTATTTCACTGTTATGAACAGAAACTTTTCCAGCTATTATACCTTCTTGCTCCAATATCTCTACAACTGCATGATCCACACTGTCATGCCAATACACAGCAAATGTTCACATACAATCAGTATTTGCTCTGTGCTACCATAGCCACATACATGTACACTTTGGCAGTTACTAGAAATATAGGTTGTGCTAGGTGTGCCACTTAGT
Organism: Diadema setosum; assembly: GCF_964275005.1. Taxonomy (NCBI): domain Eukaryota; kingdom Metazoa; phylum Echinodermata; class Echinoidea; order Diadematoida; family Diadematidae; genus Diadema; species Diadema setosum. Next base: position 20,578,862 of record NC_092697.1, read on the forward strand.
TGTATGTGCCCCGATTTGGTACAGGAGAATATCATGTGCATCTATGTACATACATTTGTAAACATCTCAAAGGGCACATTTACTGAATCCATTCAACACATATAAAATGTCACCAAAACATCTGATACATGAACATTAATGGCACTATTCATTGTGGGATGATAATGTCCTGTGGAGTTTTGACCAATACTTCCTGCACATAAATTCTTAAGATCAGAGGTAGAATAGATGCCATACATGAACACTATCACAAGTCACAGTCATATTGTTTCCACCATCAATGTCTAGAAACATTTGACCTCTATTTTTTTGCAAGCACATTTAATCACTAACAGCCAGTGCTTCGCAATTGTACACACATTAATAAATTGCTAATGCAACACTTACGCAAATTAGTCATGGAGCATGTAGCAGCTAACACACAGTAGATTCAACCTTGCTTCCACCTGGTGATGTTGGCTTGACATTGTTTCCAACATAGGGATCATCCAAACAAAGTTTCTTGCCTGTTGGCATTGGCTGATTATTATTCAGTGCGGTTGTTGGTGTGGTCGGTGGAGACCGCTGTTCACTGGGACCTTGAACAGCTTGCTCATGGGGGATGTACGGATTTGCCATAATGGAAGATGCCTGTAGCACGCTTGGAGCAGAAACTGTCAGAGGTATATTGTCGCTGGTTACATAACCATTCTCGCTCATCCTTGTGAGTCCATTTGGCATGCATCTCCTTGGTGACTGAGTGTCTTCAGGCTTCTCAACGTCACTCCCTTCTAAGTGGTCTCTCACTTGAGGTGATGGCGGCAGCAAAATAGCTTTCATATCTGATTCTGTTACATATCCACTTGCAGTTGGCTTTGCAAGAAGTGGAACATTCTTTGTTCTACATTGGGCTGGCTGGACTGGTGGTGGCAGGGTGGTATCATTTGGTATGTATCCATTAGAGGAGGAGGAAACAGAGACCGGAGTGGTACTGGACGGTCTTGCAGATGGTAACACTGCCTTGGGATGGTGGTGCTGAACAGGTGTGCTTGATGGAGAGTATGCAATTCCAAGGGTGCTATAGCCTTCACCATCTGTTAAGGAGGAATCACTCCCACTCTGTGACTTGGAATCAGCCAAGCTTTGGTGAATCCCTTGGAAATTATCCTTTGGTGCATTTGTGGAAGGTTTCAGTGAAGATTGGGCTAACTTAGCAACTGATGATGTTGTTACATAACCAGTGCTGTCTGGCTCAGACACTGGATGCGGGTGGCTGCCTGGAGCAAGGGCAGTGGCCACAATGATCTCCTGCGGTGGCTGAATTCCATTTGCGGCAGAGATGCTAGGCAGACTCATGGCAACTCCTTTAGCATCCTCAGAGGGACAGCTGGTACTAATTCTGCCATCAGCTGTGTGTGATGCCCTACTGTCTGAAATCCCTGTCAGGGAAGGATTACTTGAGGTTGCTGCAAGCTGGGAGTACTCAATGTCAGCTTCTGACCCTTGTGACAGTCGTGAGTAGGCCAGTGGTTCCTCAGATGGGAGTGTTTCTACACTAGTAATTGGAGTCAGGCCAGACAGTCCAAGGCGATGGTAGTTGACAGTTGACTGGCTCCCAAATGATGCCTCACTTCTTTGATCAGATAGCCCTCGGACTGAAGCAGCGGGAGTTGTGCTACCCTGAGGTGTCACTTGTGAGAGCTGTGCATATGCCTCACTTCCGTCACTCAGGTAATGCACAGAATCATTGTTCAACATAGGTGTGGAGCTATCTGGTGCATCTGCACCCTCTACTTCAGCGATTCGTGAGTAGGCCACACTGCCATCCCCATCATCTTGTCGTGTGCTGTGGCCACTGAAGACTGTATCATCTGCCTCATAGTCGTCACTCACTGGCATCTTGCACTTCCCATGCAGCTTGTTCTCTTCACTTTCACTATGGTTGCGACTGCTGGTCTTCTCTCGCACATAGCGCATTTCATCAGAGAAACCATCCATGTCATGGATACCTTGATCAGTGCTGCTGCTGGTGCTGGTGCTCTCCTTGGATGACGATCGGTCAAAGGGTGGCAGGAGCAGGTTGGTGGTTGAGTCTGCCTGCCGCAATGTGTCAAAGTTCTCCTTCTCTGCCCGTAAGCCAAGCAGGCGTCCCTTCATCTGGAACTTCTCATCCTATGAAAGAGCATAATACAATCATTAAGTGTGATGTTGTATTCTTGTTTTCAAGTGCCATTGTATATTTCTCAATAATTCTTTGTGTTCCCTGGCACTCAATCATAAATTATTACTATTGTTATCATTATTATCATTTTCTTTTTCCATCTAGTTCATTTCCAACACTTGACCTTTTAAACTGTAATTACCACTGAAGGTAATCAATTCCCTAGCCTAACATCATTATATAAGAAACCATCACTATATGAAACTTCAAATCAATGCAGGTTGATCATAAAGAAAATGACTGCAGTGATAGTTCAATTCTGCTTCAGTGGGGAGGGTGTAAAAAGTTGTAGACTTGCATACTCGAGTGGAATGGACACTCTGAAGACTGAATATTTTCAAAATAATTATTACCCTTAGATTATCATCGTATCATCATGGCAATATTATAGGACATAAAAAACCTAAATCTAAAGTAAAAAGCACAATTCAATTCATGTTTTCAGCTTGACTAGATACAAACATGCTTCATCTACTTTCAGGCCAACATTTCATTCATAAAATCAGAAATTAAACAAAATGTATAAAATCTAGGTTGTAATTGCCACAGACTTTTGCTAATAAAATGAAAAGTACTAATGCTATTGATGAAAAAATCATATCTGAAAGCAGAATAAATTCTCTACAACATTTGTGACACCTTTTGGTGATACAAGAGCATGTTGTGTGAAAAAAATGAGGTGGAAACATGTCGAAGTAAATCTGCAAAGATAATTATGTAACATAAGAGGGCATCCTATTTAAAATTTATGTGCGCCCTTGCTCAGATTATTACATAATATGAAAGTTTAGACCATAAGCTTTCAAATGATGTATAACATGACACATTAATGTCAATAATATAACATTCAGAAATGGACATCAACAATCTAGTGTCTGCGCACTGCAAAATGTCTGAGCAGTCTGGCTTCACTTTATGTGACAGAAATAGGGTTTAGAAGCTAGCATGAAGTTAGACCCATCCTCACATTCAAACCTTTATAGTAATTATTATTAAATGAGAAAGCACATCTTAATCAAATGATTGGTTGAGAGCGTGCAAGGCATTTATTTTGCCAAACAAATAAGTTTGCTAGTGACCGGTCACTAGCACTTTTCATGCCGTGATGGAAAGTGGGCAGGATTTCACTGTTTTATTTTAATACTCATGAAAATGGCTGGCGCGGAATTTAAAATACCTGCTTTTGAAACCATTTTCACTGAAGATGTCTGCTTTCTCATTTTATTTGGCTATTACCTCAGGTGTGTCAGACTGGGTACCTTGTGTGGGTAATTGCTATCATAAAATGGCGATATGGATCCTAATCAAATGATTGGCTGAGAGCAATCATGTGACAGTCTTTCATTTTGCCTAACATGCCCAGCGGGCATAAGTTTTTAGCACTAAATGTGGACTGATGACTGGTACTTACGACCACTATGAGATGCGCGTGTGACTGAGGCTTGCCATAATCATGTTCACTGCCGTCACAATTGCATGCTTTAGCAGTGTGCGCTCAATCAATTCTTTCTGTAAACAATTTCTAACTTCAGTACAGTGTTCAGTGCAGTATGTTTTGAACATTTCTTTGGACATCTTTTCCACAGTCATGTAGGTGATGGTACACATGTATTTACCTATGAAGATAAATGAACAAGTTCATTGAACCATTTTATAAATCAAATAATGTACAGGTTTAGGTTCGTGACGATAGTGGAGATGCAGCTCACTCTAGGGTATTCACAATGTTGTGCAGCATGCACTTTGCTGGACCTCGTGCATGTTACACCATTGAAAACACTCTTGAGTGTACTGCATCCCCACAAAAGCCCTCTCACCTGTGCATTATTAGCATACTAATGCCCTCACTGATGTGTACTATTTGTACAACATCTACTCACTGAAAGCGTGAGTTTCCTCTGATTATGAGCTTCATCAAAAGTGCATCAGTTACATGCTCTATTAGAAGTACTTTCTTCTGTATCACTTACACGCTGGTCCAGCACTGCTTCAATGAAGTAAGGGTCAGGGGCAGGCTTGAAGAAGTCTGATTGCTTGAACCAGAGAAGAATGAACAAGGCGATGATGACAAACAAAAGGATGACTGGGATGATGACAGCCAGGAGAACTGTGCTCACAGATCCTACGGAGAAAGGTGAGGAGTGTTAAGTGAAGAGTGTTAAAGAGTTTGGGACTCTAAGAGCAGTGCTGCTTGTTTGGCATCTCATGTGGTGTGATGCCACTTATGAACTGTAATGAGTAGAGATTAAATTGACTTGTCAGTGTGTCTATGATAACCCCTTACATCTCGGGCCTGGTCATGACCAAATTGCTACTTGGTTCCTACATGTACATCAACACAACATTTTGAAAGCAGTTTTCTCCTTTCCCGTTTTCATCTGACGGTGTTAAATTGTTTTTACAACTTTACCAGAAATGGAGTCCTTAAAAATATCTTTCATATCATTTTAAATCTTGAAATGTAGATGGCATTCTATTTGAAACCTTTAATTTTAAAAAGAGCAATCATGCCTGAAACCAGAATAATAGTGTAACAAAATTTGAATATCATCATGGTAATCATTTATGGCACATTCCTTGTACTGCTTTAAAGGTATTATCATAAGAAAAAAATGGCCTGATATGCATAGATAAGGTGGATTATACATTTTTTGGAAGCTGAAGACTGTACGAATACGAATATTGAAGTATTAGAATGTGAAAATGTCTCTAAAAGATGGAGATGGTGTTTTGACACCTTTTTCAGAACGCCAGAACACGATCTAACGGCACAGATTCGGGGACCCAAATTATGACGTCACGCCATGAACAAATCAGCGCTGCCCTGTCGCTACATGGTACTGTGGTTTAAAGCATGAATTCTGCATGAATTCCACATGATCTGTAGGCAAAATGCATCGAGGTGTCTTTCTCACAGAATCACGTATATGAACACTGTTTGTTAATATTTCTTTAGAACACGAATATAAAAGCAAAAATCTAATCCCTGTGCTCTGTCACCTCATCCTAGTTTTTTCTACCTCCCCAACTTTTTAAAACCTGTCATTATCAACTGGTGTCGTTGTCACTTTCGTTACTCGATGAATTATCGATATCAAACCCAATTTGTAGATTATAGTGTAAGAATTGGATGTTTTGACGGTTCAGCAGAGAAAGCCCATGTACAGAAACACAGCGCAGATATTACATGGGTGTACAGGCCATTATGACAGACTGCATCAATAAACTGCTGCACTCATAGAGGGTTGCGATGATGCTGTGACGTCACCATTTTCGTATGAATTTCATAATTTTGGCTTCTTGTTACAATGGTTTGAGGTTCAGCTATGGATATATCTACTAAATGTTAGTATATACTTTATCTATCTATATACATGTATATACTATATATATATATTTATATATATAGATAGATACTATATATCAATATACATATATATACATATATCTTTATATATACAGATAAAAAGGCATATTAACATGAAGAAAGACATTAAATATGTACATGGCCTTATCAAAAAATTGCTGTACCTTTGTGGATGTTGCACATCTCAAAGTCCACAAGAGGTGACGCAATGCCTGGTAAGGGAGAGCCGTCAATCTCATTAACTGCATAGACCTGAAAAACATATTTCCTTCCATCCTTGACCAGGTCACAGTTGACTTTGACCTCAGTCTGAGTAGTCAGAGACTTCACTTCCAGCCAATCCTCTTCACTGTCTGCAGGCCGACTGCGTGCCACATAGTATGCAATGGGACCATTGGGGGGAACAGGGCGGTTCCACTCAAGGAAAACTGCTTCTGATGTGTGTGGGCGTAGTTCAAGCATTTTTACTTGTGAAGGAGCTGTATATATAAAATGTTGGGTAAAATAAAGGTGAGCACTGTTGTACCATCTAGTAACTCAAGAGTGGGTGTGCAAAATCTCTGTGGTCACTGTGCTCCAACCAGTTATTGCTTATTTTTGTAATAGAACCCTGCATGGCATTTCAAAATGGGGCTTCAGCATGTGCCTTCTGAAAAAAAAAAAAAAAAAAAAAAAATCTTCCAGAGTTATGCATCTATACCTTCTTAAACAGAATAATTTTCATAAGAAATTGAACATGCTGTGTCAGCGACACTGACTTGGGAGTTTTAACACTGAAGAAGCAAAGAAGCAATAGGCATTAAGACTTCAAGGGATCGACGATACTGTAGCTGTAAGATAATTGCCAACAGTAGAGCAATATTACTTGAGCATACAGTGGTTATGGATCCTACTTTCATTACAGGTGTGGGAATAGTTTTTTTTCTACTGACATCAGCCAATATCGCTATGTTTCTTACTCATGAATGGATCTAAAAAGTATAGAAGGTTACTGAAACATTGATTGAAATCACAATTCATACAATGGTGTCTTTATGAGTGTACAGGGTTCACTTGGGAAGAAAATGACAGGAGAAATCGCACAAAGTAGCAATGGATGTGTGATATGTGGGTGAAATTTCTAATGCATCCTATCTGAGTAGCACGCAAGCAACCATCAACTCAGAGACCCCATATGCCACACATGGCTTTGCACTGGAGACTGCCTACGGTGTAATGATGGAGCTTTGCCTGTACATAATGTGTTGCAACAGCTTAATAGCAAAGTCCCGAGTGTGCACCAATGTACTTTACAGTATACTGCTATGTGTATGCAGGAAGTTAGTATTAGAGGTTTCTCAGATGTAATGCTCTGGAAGTTCAGGAGCATAGCAGTTTCTGATGTTTTAGAGACCTTGAATGCAGCATTTTCCATCACACTGCCAGGGATTAAGGGACTTTTTATTTTGTATTTTCACCATTTGCTGTGATTATGGCAAAATGCTGGAACGCACATGGAATATTCATATCCAAATTATCTGATTATCTAAATATAAAAAAATACAAAACATTCAATTTTTCATAGTCTCAAAATCTTAGAAATCTGATCAGTTCTGATTGAATCGACTGTTGGCAGGAATGCTGCAAGAAATTGACTGCTTTTCTCCCTTTCAGCCATTAACAGTTTAAATGTGTGAACTGTGATAAGAGACCTAGAATACAAAGGAAGTACATATTTTTAAACTGCCAATTCTTATTAGTAATTTTCATTTTGCATTACATTCAAAAATTTCAAAAGATGCCTTACAGAGACAATTCCAAACAAAACAAGACTCTACTTTGGATATACAGTATTCTCCCCTTAATCGGGCGATGTCTGGAAAAGCATTTTTAACTTGATTAAGCAGAGAACCCTATTAACCTGAAAACCTTTTGATATTCATTCACAATGCAGATACATGTACCACATATTAATCCCTCACCTTTCTCTGTCAGACTTACAGGCACAGTATGTCACTTACAGCCACAGCTCATATTAAGTCAAATAATTTTGCAAACAATCTGTATGCACCTCAAAGTCCTCATCAAGTCACATGCAAACACCTAAACATCTACGATTTGTAATTATATTCGTTATGTACATGCAGCCAAATGCAGCAACAAATTCTGCTGTGTCTCTGTGTGTTTCATGCCCACCGTAAATTTATTCAAATTCATGAATTTAACCCTAAAAGGGCCGGGGGGGGGGGGGGGGGTGGAATCCGCCCCCCCCCCTCCTCGACGTTTCGCGCTATAATTCTGTAACGCGAGAAGGCCTCGTCGCGAGGCTCCTTGACTTTCTTCGTTCAAGTCTCGCGCAACTTTTGAGACCAAATTTGCAACGTTCGCGCATACTTTTGCGAAGCCACGCCCATTTTTGTAACGCAATGTCGCCCCAAAAGGGGCAAAATTTTGTGATTTTGTGTAATTTCCTATGGAAAACAGTGCTCTGTCATGAAAGTCATAACAATCCATCCCCCCCGGTCTGAGCATAGCCAAAAAAGCCCGGCCCCTTTAGGGTTAAGATGCATGTCCGGAGATCAGGTCATAGGTCGAATCCTGCTTGAGCATGTATGCCTGTGATTTCTTGTCATGGCTACTATTAAAACATTGCTCAACTCAGTGCTTATTTATGTCAATGAAGGGCAATTTGTAAATCAGACTGTAAGTTTGTTTTCAATGAATGGCATGAAGAAAGGTTAGAGTATCAGTGGAGTTAGTTTATTCTTCTTCATTTTTCTTGAGAGCTAGCCATAGCTCACCAGCACATATACACACTGTAGTGATTAGTGTGCCACTGTGTGTGAGTATGTTGGTAGTGTATGTGGTGCTTTGCAAGGGTTCATACACAACATGCATAAATGCATCTATACTTGTACCAGTGACACGGCGAATTGGTCATACACTGCACACTTAACATGTTAAAACTGCAAACTAAGCTCTGTAACGACTTTAAGTACCTCACAGTTTCTTCATAATTTATATATACACACAAAGTCTAATGGCTTTCTGCAGAAATTACATGTATGTAATTAGACGAGGATAATTTGGAAAATTCCTACCCGTTTATCCAGAATGTCTACCCGATTACCTGGTAAATACAGCACGTATTGGCAAATGTTTTTCAGCTTGTACAAATGTAAGTCAATCAAGTGGAGAGAACAGTTATATTTGTTCAGTGGCAGCAACAACTTTCATAAAGATGATTTCACACACACCTCCAATATCTGTCTGCACATAAACAGACGTGGTGAATGGGCTACAGGCAACAGAAGGTGACCCATGGCTGCATGCCTGAACTGCCACGCTGTAGTTGGTGAAGCCGTTCACATCAAGCACTGCTGAGGTATTTACTACTTCCTTTGTTTGGCCATTGTAGCTCACTTTGTATGACCTGAGAACTCCATTAAGCTCAGTTGGCGGCTTCCAGGTGACATGAATGGTGCTGGCATTGAAGAAGGTCTTGCGGAGGTCAGTGGGTGAAGAAGGTGCTACACAGGATATAAAATTGAGTGGAATAAAAAAAAAAGATGCTTTAGACTGTACAGGCTTGCTGTAACTTGAGAGATTTCAAAGTGAATTAGAAACATACACCTGGGCAGCGTTTCATGAAGCGTTTTGTCTGACAACTTTGCTCTCAGCCAATTAGATGCAAGGATTTCCATAGCTCATAACAGTTTGTCAGAAAGACTATCAGACAAAATGCTTCATGAAATGCCCCCCCCCCAATGTATCTTCAAGTTTACTACCTATATGACATCATTGAAAGAATGAACAGTCCACTGTGTGTGCGTGCCAACACATGCAGTACACTGTGTGAAACTTCAGCTCTGAGATTACATCAATTGCCCCTTTCCCAGGGCCCCATCCATGCAATCTACAAGTTTGCTTAAAGGACAAGTTCACCTTCATAAACATAAGGATTGAGAGAATGCAGCAATATTAGCAGAACACATCAGTGAAAGTTCGAGGAAAATTGGACAATTGATGCAAAAGTTATAAATTTTCAACATTTTTGTGTTGGAACCGCTGGATGAGGAGACTACTAAGGCTTGTGATGTCATATGAGTACAACAGTATAAAGAAAATGTAAAGAAAATTTAACATATTTTCACTTTTTTTGCATAATAAAAGAACACTTGACTTGCCTCTTTCTAAAGGCAATGAGAATAATATTACCCATAACATATGTCAGTAACGAGTCAAGGGAATGTGTACTTTTTTCAAAAGATGAAATTTTGCGAAATTCTCTTTATATTTTCCTTATATTTTTGTACGCATGTGACATCATACACTGCAGTAGTCTTCTCATCCAGCGGTGACTGCACAAAAACTTCAAAAATTCATAACTTTTGAACAGATTTTCTGATTTCCCTCAAACTTTCAATGATGAACTTTTTCAAGATAAACTTGTCCTTTAAGCAGATTCCTTTCAGCCTAGCCAGGTGGCTGGCATGCTTGTTGGGTGTCAGACTGTCAGTTTCCCTCTACCATGGGTTTTTGTTTTTTTTTCTTATTCTCCACCTTACATGAGATACCTGCATGGCTGCTAGCAAGAGGTTTGTTGTTTTAAATAATCATTGCAGTGTTTTTGTTTTTCTTTGTCATTCATGGGATCGGGCCAGGGCGAGGGATATCAAAGGAAGAAAGTCTGCTTAAGCCAGGCTGCCTCGTGCACCATCTCATCAAATTGTCATTACGAACGCTAATCATTTTTTTTTTTTTTTTTTTAAAGTCCCAAAGCTGGGTTGCGTCTTATACAAGGGTGTGTCTATACACGGAACTTTACGGTATGTACATGTATTTTCAACTCTAAAAATACAAAAATGGGTTATTTTGTGGATCAAATGAATGGAGGTTTGTTCCGCTAATGCATTTGCCAAAATTATAAGACTGCTGTGTTCTTTCTTATCGCCGCTTTGTGTCTGCGCGCCGTAACGTGCGTGTATTTGCCGCTGTGGTTATCGTCGCGTTTGATAACTGTGCATGGTTTAATGTAATGCCCACATACTGGGCTTCATGTTGTGTGGTTTGCACAGGCCAATACTGGCAATCGCTTAAGCGGGAGCACCGCTTAAACAGGCGAAAAATTCGTCTCCTGACCCCTTGCGATTAACCCTAAAAAGACTGGGGGGGGGGGGCCTAAAAGGCCCCCCCCTCGACATTTCGCACGATTACTCTGCAACACGCAATGCTCTCGCCGCAATGCTCTATGACTTTTTTCTTTCGAGTTTCCCGCACATTTTGACACCAAATTTGTGACGCCCGGGGGTACAGTTCTGAAGTTACATAACTTTTTGTACATGCACGTGAGGCCGAAAATGGCTCAAAAATTTGATTTTGTGTACAAAGTCAATGCAAATTGAGTTTTTTCACATGGTTCATATAAATATGCTTATTTTTACTCTCAATGGCTAAAATTAATTTGTTTAAGGAGTATTATGCTTCAAAAAGTGTCTGCCACAAATTTTGTTAAAAAGACAACAAAAACAAAAGGTCGAAAAAACAAAGAAATACATAAGAAATTCATAAAACAATAAAATAAATAAGAAATTTATTTTGATACCGATTTTTTTTTCAAGTACATTTGCTAAGAATGCCACAAAGAATAATTAGACCAAAAATGAGCACTTTTGGAGCTTTATTTACTGATTTAGATCAAAGAGTCTGATTTCTCGCATAAATTAGCATAATTAATCAAAATAAAATAAAAGAAGACTATTTTGTAAAATTTAAATATACGATCTTGTAGATTACATCGCATACTACCATTGTGCAAATTTCCGCGGCAATCGCGCGATCCACGGCCGAGATCTTAAGGGGGGGCCCCTTTAGGCCCCCCCCCCCCCCCCCCCAGTCTTTCGAGCTACCAAAATACATGTAGCCCAGTCTTTTTAGGGTTAAGCGGTGAGCACTGTACAACAATAGATCTGACTGGAAGGCTGCCAAAAACCACAGGAAAGGAAAAAATCCTGGAGCTTCTAAAAGACGACAACAAATGGATGCATTAGCATATGGACGGATATCAGTGGGACCCATAAAAAGGTCGGGGGAACGCTTCATATTTTTGTTGCATATAGTTTGGTGGCACAGCATGTGCAGGGAATAGCACATTACCAGAAAGCAGATGAATAGTTTTACCTGATGTCTAGATAATATCAAATTATAAAACCATCAGACAAAATCAAGCCTGAGCTTGTAATAAGCGGAATGGATGCAATCAAATAATAAAATATTTGCTCAAATACCCGTAATAAAGAGTATGAGAAATGTTCATTACTAGATGTGTAACGCATACATTGTAAATACTTACATCCTTGACTCGTCATCCCGCGAGACACATCAGAATATGGCCCAGGGCCAGCTGCTGTTGAGGCTGATATGCGAATGCAGTATTCAGTAAATGGCTGCAAATCTCTCAGGAAATATGTAGACTGCTCATCCTCTGTAGCATGAATTGTCTTCTCACTGGCGTCTTATGGAAAAAAGGACACAGAACTGATTATTTTGGTTCACTGCATTTTAGGAAAGTTCACCAATATTGTTATTATTATCTTTTTTTTGCTGTAGAAATATTTGTCCATTAATTTTAAACATGGAGTGAACAGTCCTGGTGATGAGATTTAAGGATACATAAACAAGAGACTCAGTAGATCTAGCACTCACCTGAATATTGCAAGTTCACCCTCAATGTATTCTTGCAGTACTTTTAAATAGCTAAGAAGAACTAAAGGGGGCTTTGAAGGTCTCCAAGGACATGGTGTCCATTTGTGTATTCTCTTACACTGGTGATAATACCTGCCACGTTTGCAGAAAATTTGACTGCATGTTTTTGAAGGGAAGACTAAGATGTTAAAACTGACCAAAATTTAATACCAGCCCAAGTGGGCCACTCCTGGATCTGGTATATCGTCACTGGGGTGATACGACCTTGTATCCGCAATTTTGGTGAAAATGAGTTTTTTGGATTAATGGTCAAATAATGGGTTAAGTGATGTCCTGTCCCAATCCCAGCTGTCTTACTCCAAAAATGAAGCCACCACGGCATGTCAAAGGAAAGGCTATCCCATTTGCCACAGTGCTTGGGCCGCCATGTTTTTTGGCTCTCCTGAACATTTGACATTTTGTAGATACGAGGTCTTATCGCCCCAGCGACGATATACAAACTATAAACAAGAGACCCGCGGGTCTAGCGCTCACCTGAGTATCGCAAGTTCACCTTTCACGCAGTCACTAATCTAAATTATTCACAGCTCTACCAAAATTTGACCAGGCATTCTCAAGTAGAAGATGAAAATGTACAATAAGGGCCCAAATGTTTTAAGATTCCTTAATTACTGGGGATTGGGGCCCCCTGGGGCCCTCTGGGTGGGGCATGGTGCCCATTTTGATAAATTTAGATCCTGACCCCCTAGGGATGCTACCTGCCAAGTTTGACGAAAATCCATCATGAGGTTTTCAGGAAGAAGATGAAAATGTACAATTCAGGCCCCCATTTGGACCTTCCCAACCACCCCCCCCCCCCACCCCTGCCCCCAAGAGGGGCACCCCTGGATTTCCTATGAACAAACTCAAAACTACAGTCATTAATGTACTCACTCATAGTATTATCTTAGCTCTATAACTTCTGATTCTAGAGAAGATTTTTAAAGATTCCTTCATTTTGGGGATTTGGGCCCCCCTGGGGGCCCCCTGGGTGGGGCATGGTGCCCATTTTAACAAATTGAGATCCTAACCCCTTAGGTATGCTACCTGCCAAGTTTGGTGAAAATGGGTCATGGGGTTCTAAAGAAGAAGATAAATATGTACAATTTAGGCCCCATTAGGACCCCTCCTCACCCCCCTCCCCTGGGTCCCAAGGGGGGCACCCCTGATTCTGCCATGAACAAACTTGAAACTACAGACATCAATGTACTAACTCATAGTATTAACTTAGCTCCATCACTTCTGGTTCTAGAGAAGAACATTTTTAAAGATTCCTTAATTTTAGGGGGTTTTGCCCCCCCCCCCCCCCCCCCCCCCCCCGGGGGCCCCCTGGGTGGGGTATGGTGCCCATTTTAACAAATTGAGTTCCTAACCCCCTAGGGATGCTACCTGCCAAGTTTGGTGAAAACGGGTCATGGGGTTCTCAAGAAGAAGATGAAAATGTACAATTTAGGCCCCATTAGAACCCCTCCCCACCCCCTCCCCTGGGTCCAAAGGGGGGCACCCCTGATCCTGCCATGAACAAACTTGAAACTACAGTCATCAGTGTACTAACTCATGGTATTAACTTAGCTCTATCACTTCTGGTTCTAGAGAAGAAGATTTTTACAGATTCCTTAATTTTGGGGGGTTTGGGCCCCCCTGGGGGCCCCCTGGGTGGGGCATGGTGCCCATTTTAACAAATTGAGTTCCTAACCCCCTAGGGATGCTACCTGCCAAGTTTGATGAAAATCGGTCCTGGGGTTTTCAAGAAGAAGATGAATATGTAAAAAGTTTACGCACGACGCACGACGGACGACGCACGCCGGACGCTGGACGAAGGGCGATCGCAATAGCTCACTTGAGCCTTTGGCTCAGGTGAGCTAAAAATGTACTCACTAATGTTCTTACTCAGAGTGTTTCTGGTTTTACAGAATAATTTTAGAATGATTTTCTAATTTTTGAATGCCTATCCATACAAATATGTGACCATAAATCACAAAACAAACAACAAATCGCATCCCATGATTTTTTATATGAGGACTCAAAACAGGTGAAATGGGTCAACTAAGTCAATCTTGAGTTTTTCATATTTTCTGAACGAGCTATCTTTCTCCTACATTATTCTTTAGTTTGGGATCATAACACGAATGGGAAAGTCTGTTTTTCGCTGTTTTTCGCTGTTTTTCTACAACCCCTTTTTGGGGAATAGTAGAATGATCAAGTATGTATTAGAGGCCCCTTCTTATTTCTTGAAATCCTTTATACACTCTTCACTTTCAAGTCTAATAACTTTTGAAAGGATAATGCTACTGCTTTGAAAGTTGGCATTAATCATTGACAGAATGTGTTAACAGAACATGTACAATGTCAGCTTAATCTGATAATCCCTTCCTTGTTGTTGCTCTAGTGGTTGACATCCTCTGTTTTGTCCCTTTCGTCGCACAGCTAGCGCAGCTTGGTGAAAGATTAAGCACTTGAATAAACCCTGTACTTCAGAGCCTCTTTTCTCAGTTCACACTTTTCCTGAGTGTGTGCTTTCTTTCCAGTATTTAGGTAGGTTAGGGGAGTCCATTTGAATTGAGTTATACATCATTTTTATGCTTAGAGTCTGCTCTTTCAGAATCTGTTGTAGAAAAACTGCTGAAAAAAAAAAAAAAACTCTTTCCCATCAATGTTATGATCCCAAACTAAAGAATAACGTAGAAGAAGGATAGCTCTTTCAGAAAATATGGAAAACTCAATAGTGACTCGATTGACCCATTTCACCTTTTTTGAGTCCTTATCACATCAAATAAGAGGTGCGACTTTTTGTTCGTTTTATGATGCACGGTCACATATCATGTTTTACAGTATTCATCTTGCCTACTACGTAGAGGGTTGATTTTTAACCCTCTTTGCACACAGGACATATCTTGCATATAATTCTTATCCACCACACATACCTACTTTACCAATGGACTTTCCCATCTGAAGCTTTCAATGGAAACTGGAAGTTTTAAACCCAATTTCAGAATTCTTTTATTCTGTCATGTCTTCATCCTAATCATTTACTATTTTATTCCTTCTAAGTGACTTCATATTTCTTTAGCATTCATTCACAGATTCCAAACTTAACAGATTGACCACTATTATGTTTTATATATTTGCAATATTCTCTGTATGTCATGTATTTCATTTAATTTTGTTATATTTGATGTAATTTTTCATCGAGAAATATGAAAATAAATTGAAATTGAATTGAAAAAATTAGCGCTGAGCATAGCGATAGTTCTTACTCTGACATTGACAGTTGGCCTCAGATACATCAGTCTTGCAGTAGGAGATAGTGTAATGGCTTATGCGGCCATTTTGGTAGTCCACATGCGGGGAATGCCAGCTGATCTTCAGCTTTGTTGGGGAATCTCCAATGCTTTCCACTGTCACTGATCGAGGGGAACCATCAGGTTCTGTGGAAGAAAAGCAAAAGATAGGTATGCCACATCCAGCATATGGCTTTAAGTCAGGTTGGTGTTTATACATGTGGTGGCATGGTTGGCCAAATTTTGAGTGAAGTCTAACCTTCTTGGTGGCTGTTTATGACTGTCTGAAGTAGATTTTCTTGGTTCCCCAGTCTTTCACTGATATCACTAAAATTGTGAGTTGCTTGTTTATGCAGCTTTACTGCTGCTAGTGGTAGATATCAGAGTGGCCAGCTGCCCCACTTTAAAAAAAAAATACAAATAAAAACAAATAAATAAATAAATAAATTGCAGCCCTTGGGCTGGTCCCCAGTGAAATCCCATTCGGCATTCACAGCAGTTGCATCACAAGTGGTATGCTGAACCACTCTTTCATTGCTTCCAATGTGTATGCCTTTCATGTAGAATTTGGTAGCATTCAATTTCATGTAATATGAAGAAACAAAATAAGGCTGCTCTTACCTGCTTCACTTGTTGTGGCAAATACACTTCTCCAGTCACTGTCACCCTTCTTGTTGACAGTGGAAACTCTAATGTGGTATTCTGTTGCTTGATTCAGACCCCCAATTGTAAACATGCGATTGTTCACATCAGTCTGTGTAGCTCCATCCCTGAATGAATAAAAGACATGCAACACCCTGAAATTAAGCCTTATCTTTCCACAATGAACACACAATTTTAATCTTTAACGTTGGGAACTCAAAATGGGTACACAGTGCTTTTTGTAGCTGAACCTTTGCATGAAAGACATCGCCAATAACTACAGCTTTGGCATATTTTGCTGGTTTTTTTTTAATGAATTTTGTGAGTTGAAAAATATTTGAGATCTTCGCATCAAAAAAATTGTTTCCCATAACACAAATGTGTTGTACACTGTTTCGTTATGATTTAATTGCTCACTTTTCTTTTCAAGTAATACTTCTAATTCTGTCACTGTAGTTCTCAATTGTAACTATGCAAAATATAATGCTTGTAATATACTAGAATTATCACTGAAGGTGATTAATACCCCTGCCCCTAGTGTTGCTTTATAGTATGTGATGTCATGAGGGCAATGACGTTAATACCAAGTTTGTGCACTTGTCGAATTGGAAAGAGAATAATTTTAGTTTACTGTACAATTACAGACTTGACACTGAGTATAAAACTTACAGCAAACGGAAACATGCTTTCCCCCAGCATCACTACATGTACACTTAAAGACCATCATACATACCAAATTTGATCTTCATAGCTTGAATGGTTTATTTTGATACAAAAATGAGTGGTTACCATGGCAACACATTTTCCTTAACTAACACATTGGTGTCTTGCAAAACTACACTTCTAGATCATGATACATACTAAATTTGACTTTAATTGCTTGAATGATGGAAAAGTTATTCGATCTGCAAGGTTTTGGTAAACTTGTGGTTACCATGGCAACGCTTTGTCCGACAAACACAAAAATAATGTGTTCCACATCTATGCCTCAAGGCCATAATGCCTACCAAATTTGATTTCAACTGCTTCAAAACTGTGGAAGTTGTTCACTCCACAAGATTTCCAAGAAAACATGCGGTTACCATGGCAATGCTTTGTCAAGTACAAACACAAAGAGTGTCTTGCATAACTGCACTTAAAGAGCATCATACACACCAAATTTCACCTTCATAGATTAAATGGTTCAATTTGATACAAAACTGATTGGTTACCATGGCAACACATTTTTCTTATATTAACACATTGGTGTCTTGCATAACTACACCTCCCGATCATCATACATACTAAATTTGACCTTAATTGCTTAAATGATGTGGAAGTTATTCAATCCACAAGGTTTTGGTAAAATTATGGTTACCATGGCAATGCTTTGTCCGACAAACACAAAAATAATGTGTTCCACATCTATGCCTCAAGGCCATAATGCCTACCAAATTTGATTTTAATTGCTTCAAAACTGTGGAAGTTGTTTACTCCACAAGATTTCCAAGAAAACATGCGGTTACCATGGCAACGCTTTGTCAAGTACAAACACAAAGAGTGTCTTGCATAACTACACCTATAGATCATCATAGATACCAATTTTTAAATTGATTGCTTAAATACTATGGAAGTTAATCCATCCACAAGGTTTTGGTTAAATTATGGTTACCATCTCAACGCATTGTCCGACAAACACAAAAAACATGTATTGCACATCTATACCTCAATATCATCATTTACCCTAAGTTTCATTCATTGCTTCAAAACTGTATGAGGAGTTCGCGACGCAAGATTTTGCAAAAGACCGACCGCCCGACCGCCTGCCCGCCCACCCGACTGCCTGACCAACATCACGGTGATTCCTATATACCCCCTTCACACTATGTGTGGCGGGGGTATAATAAAGCATACACTATTGTATGCAGCATTTTGTGTTGATCTGCAGAATGCTGAAAACTAATTGAGAGAATGTTACGGAAAGTTTAAGATTTTGATAGAATTTTCTGAGAATGCATACTTAGAGCAAAATGTGGCCATTTTTTTTTCTGTTTTTTCTTTATTAAATATTAAAGTTGAATCACTATCTGTATTGTTCTGAGCTGGTTCTGAGTTATACTGTTAAAGTACAGGGAAAGAGAAATAAACGGTTGCTGCACTACACAGATAGTAACAATAAAAAATAAACAAAAAACCTGAAAGGAGCTTGACATCCACCTCAGCTTAAGGTATAGCATTTAACTTGAAGTGGGGATGCAAGTTATTGAATTAATAATGTTTTTTGTACACATGAATTTCATAATGACCACAGCTTCAAAAGGCCAACACCTTTTTAATAACTTTGGGTAAAGAAACAGCAGAGTCAAGTTGTGCTGTGTGAAGTCACAGTGTGTCATATCTTTTACAGTTGAGAAAACATGTTAATGACAGTTGCCCACAGAAATCGAGTTGATGGGTACTTAACAGGACATACAGTCAATAAGACTGACTGCCATGTATCCTCTACCATGAGTGAATCTGTGCCATGTTAAGTTATCCAATTTTGTTACATACAATGTATGTTCAAATGAACAAAAGAGTCCAAATGAACAAAAATAAATGTTCCCCTTTTTAAACACTTGTGGTCAAAACAAGATAAAAAGCAGACAAAATCACCATCGTTGGTAAATATTCTGAGTCTCCTCCCTACTGGCAGCTGCTCTGTGAGCAAGGTCTGATATAACACATAATCCCCAGCCAGGAAGGGGGTTAGACTGATACAGTGCACTGTACAAGCTGTTATTTTCGCGTACAGATATTTTCGCGAATTAGAAGGCGACAGACATTTTCGCGAGATGATGATTTCGCGAATTGACACCAACGCTATCTTGCATGTATTGTTACTCTAGTGTATGGCGACATTTTCGCCTGTTGTTAAATTCGCGATCCAACTATGATTCGCGAAATTCGCAAAAATTAAACCCTCGCGAAAATAACCCCTTATACAGTATTTTTGGCTAATGCTGACTGATGACCAAAGGCTTTCTGAACAATTTTCCAGCACACCCATTTCCTTTGAAATGACAAAAATGAAAGGTGGGTCTCAGGACTGATTGTATGTTTGTCTCCAAAATACAAACGTGGCATACATCACTGAAGAGAAACAGAGGAGTGAACAAATTTGACCGTGCATCACAAAACGAACGCCAAGTCGCACACACTGATTACGTGTGAGGACTGAAAATAGGTGAGATGGGTCAACCTAGGCGATTTTGACTTTTTCATATTTCCTGAAAGGGTGTGTCTTTTTCTACATTATGCTAAAATTTGGGAACATAGAACGGGCAGGAAAGTGTGTTTTTAAGCAGTTTATCTCGAACATTTTTTTGGGAGAATAGTGTGATTAGGTGTGTCTTTAGAGTCCCTTTCCATTTCTTAAAGACCTTGTACACAATCTTCACTTTCAACTCTCATAACTTTTGACAGGATGATGCTACTGCTTTGAAAGTTGCCATTAATTATGGACAGAATGTGTTATAAAGGCATGCTCAATTTCAGTTTAATCTGATAATCCCTTCATTGTTGTTACTCCAGTGGTTTACATCATGTTTTTTGTCCCATTCATCGCACAGCCAGCACAGCTTGGTAAAGATTAAGTGCTTGAATAGACACTGTACTTCAGAGCCTCTTTTCTCAGTTCACACTTTTCCTCAGTGTGCTTTCTTTCCAATATTTAGATAGGTTAGGAGAGTCCATTTGATTTGAGTTATGCAACATTTTAAAGCCTAAAGTCTGCTCTTTCAGAATATGCTTTTAACTGAAATTTCATGTCTGGAAACTTTTTGTTTGTTTTGTGATGCAGGGTCACAAATATGTTCAAAACACATACACCAACACCGCACACTGGCACTGGTGCGACGGTCCTTGACCGGTAAAAATCACTTTCGGACTGACCAGTAACTTTTTCAGGGATGGACCAGTAAAAAATGGAAAAACTGGGTACCTACTGGTCTGACAGGAAGGACTAGTAGAAAAAATGGTTAGTGTGCAGCCCTGCATACACAAAAGATATAATATCCAAAATCCGGTTGATGAAAATTCAGAAGTGGTACTTTCATGGAGCTTCATCAATGGGTACATGACAATTACTGTTCGGCAAAATAAAGAAGGTTCACTGTTGCTCGAGGAGCAGACTCAGGCGTGCTTCCTCTGCTTCATGACACTTTTTTTTTAAAAACATGTTTTCTTTTTTCTTTTTCTTTATTAGCCTTGCAGTCAAGATGATTTTTTTTCCCTTCTGAGCAGCAGCAAACCATTTGACGAGCTCAATTTGGAACTCTCTTAGGCAGAGCCATCTGAATTAGCTTTTGCTTGCTTTTGCACAAAAAAAAAAAAAAATACTAGGTAAAGTGAAGTGAAGTAGGGAACTATATTTGTGTAGCTTTGTATCTCCTGTCCCCAAGAATATTTCCTTTATTGGGCCCCAACTTGACCCCTCCCCCCCCCCCCCACTCTTCACTTATTCCTTCTTGTTTTACAGGAGAAGATTCAAGAACATTTCTTAATTTGGAGGCTTTGCTCCCCCCCCCCCACCCCCTTCCCCACTCCATAGGCATTGTGCCCCTTGAGGCCACCAAGAGGGGAATAGAGCCCATTTGGACACATATCTTTGGTACACATTGTATCATTCTAGCGATAATCCCTGCCAAGTTTTGTGAAAATCTGAACATGCATACTCAAGAAGAAGAAGAAAATGTGAAAAATTGCCTATTTGAGCTAAAATTACTAGCAGAGCAAATTAATCTTACCAATCTGAAATTACATCTTTCTCTTTCCACTGCAGATCATATCTTGTGATATAGCCAGAGATAGTAGCTGGCTCCTCCCATGCTACAGTTACTGCTGTTGCATTGACAAAGGTGGTTGTCACTACCTCAGGTTCACTTGGCACTGTGGAAACAGGAATAAACAAAGGAGAAAATAAAAATGGTCACATTTGTTTGGTACAATCTAGGGTACATGTGCTAGTGATCATTACCATCTTGGCTTTCCATTTACATGCTCAGAGCTGCTAACTTTTGGAAGCACAAATTAGCACTCAGCATTGATATGCAAAATTCATATTTATCTCACAAAACAAGAAGTGTCTTTTTTGAATCTGTCCTCTTCCCAACAATCTTTAAAAGAGCACTGTACGTTTATTTCACCACAAACAGCCTGAAGAGAGGTTTTGAGTCTAAATGGAGCTGGCTAGACATGTGTAGTAAGTAGCATGCTTCTGTTTGTTTGTGTGTGTGTGTGTGTGTGTGTGTGTGTGTGTGTGTGTGATAAGCTGGTATAGGGTTTATACAGGGCATGTATAAATGCATCTACTTGTAGGGATATAGCAAATCAATCATACACTCCACATTTAACACGTTCAAACATAAACCTCAGCTCACAGCTTTTCAGAACATTCATCCCCAATTTCAAAATCTTTCTGCAGGAATCTATGAGAATAGATGAGGTTTATCTGGAATATTTCTAATCATTATTAAAATTAAAATGCCTACCAAATTATTCAGCTACAGCTGTAATATACCACAAACTGGAACTATTTATAAAGCTTGTGTGTCAATTAACCCGTTCCTCTCGATAGTCTCAGAGAGCCTTCAGTGACACAAAATGAGACTCATTTTGCCTGTGGACAAGGAACAGATAGGTAGGTAATCCACCTGTGTGAAAGCAGGTGCACTACTACTACAAATAAGTTCACTACAGGTACCACATTAGAAAAAAGGTAAATTAGACAAAAATACATGCAGTTTTGATGCAGAAAAAGAACAAACATTGATAGAAGAACCTCAAATCTTTCAATCAGTTATTTTCTGGTCAGCATAACAAATGAACATAAATCTATGTCATAAATGTAAACACTCTGGTCTACACTATGGGACCCCTGGGCCCTGTTTCATAAAGCTGTTTGTAAAGTTACGCATGACTTTAAAAATGACTGGAGTATGAAGTGCCAATATAGGTGCCCATTTTTTCCCCTTGTTTTAACAAAGTACAATTGTATGTCAATATTTCATCTACACTGGGTCAATAATACACCTTCAACTAAAAATATGTATTAAAATGTAAAAGTAATAATTGGTGTCTGCATATTTCAAGTTCAACTTGTGAAATTAACACTGATTAGGAAACCCACTTGGCTTGCCATATTTAAGTCGTTTGTAAAGACGTGCATAACTTTACGAACAGCTTTATGAAACAGGGCCCTGGTATACCAGGTTCCTGCAAGGAATGGGCAAAGCAGAGTACCCAGTTAGGTGGTAGGACCCCTAACTGATTATGGGGAGACTACTGTACCAAGAAAATCCATGTATGACTGCAGGCAGACAACACGAAAGCATAATTATTCCAGTTCCCTATTGGATTATGCATTCATATTTGAGAAACATAAATTTATATGTTTCTCAAATATGATACTTTCAGTAATGACAAATGAAACTAAACTCACCTCTTGTGCCATCATTTATGTCTCTTGAAATAACACTGCTTCCATCACCAACTTCATTGTAAGGTGTCACAGTAAGAGTGTACTCCTGAAATTTGTCAATGTCTGGTCCAAAAATTTGTAAAGAAAAGAAACGAAAAGAAAAGAAACAATCACAAAATTAGTAAATGGTCACAAAGTTTAATCAAACTTTTGTATGTTTTATAGGGCTCAACCATATTCCTATCCCATACATAAATTCAAATTAGGGTTATGCATGACATTTGTAAAACTTTACAATTTAAACATTGGATTTGAATCACAGAAATTAATGGGTACATAAACTGCAAAGCACATAAAGCATTTCTATCTGTGGAACTAACCAGCATGAAAATAAATGACCTATATTAGTAATTAATTTACCTTTGTGTTTTGGGGTTGGAAAAGTAAGGTATTCCCAATCCTTTTTGCCGAGAGAATGCATTGATTTGGAAGCAAAAACAATCAATATGGCGTTTTTTTTAAATTTTTTTATTACATGCACAGAAAGAAAAGCAGTGAGACCACTAGGCCATTACTGTAAGGTGAATATTATCTTGGTCAATTAATATAAAGCATTCAGTGCATTTTGAAAAGCATTCACATGCATTACCCATACAAAGAATAACTACCAAAATACAATCATTGGGACGACTTCTGGACATTATGCACACACCTTCCTCACCCCCCCCCCCCAAAAAAAAAAAAAAAAAAATCAGTAACTTTTCTTTACATTGAAATGAGGACAAACACTACTTAAATCGCATATCTCTTTAGTGTCCTCTGAGTCATGCTTAGCGGGGGAAAACTCTTGTCGCTATGGTTATACCCCCGCCAAACAACATTTCATAAGCTTTGGTCAAAAAACTGAGGAAGTAGTTAAATCCGCAAGATCTTTCCTTGATCTTCTGCCATTAATATGCCGTTACCATGGCAACGTACTTTCGGGTACTGTCAAAAAATGCGTCTTGCACATCTACAACCAAAGGCACACATCTGTACCAAGTTTCATGGAAATTGGGCAAAAACTGAGGAAGTAGTTTGCAACACAAAATTTTCCATCATTTTGGCTCATAATATGTGAGCTGTTACCATGGCAACATACTTTTTGTCACTGCCAAGAAATGTGTCATGCTGACCTATATTCTAAGACAAACATTCAATATGTATTCCATGAGAATTGGAAGAACACTGATGAAGCAGTTTTGCCATGAAGCATTTTGCCCTATATTTTACCAATAACATGCCGCTACCATAGCAACGCACTTTTTGCCACTGCAGAAATATGTGTCTTGCACATTAACATATTCAGATGAACATCTGTACCTAATTTCATAAAAATTGATCAAAAACTGTGGGAGGAGTTCGCGACGCAAGATTTGTACCCATTTTTGCCCATAATATGCCGTTACCATGGCAACGTACTTTTGGGTACTGTCAAAAAATACGTCTTGCACATCTACAACCCAAGGCACACATCTGTGCCAAGTTTTATGGGAATCGGTTGAAAACTGAGGAAGTAGTTCGCGACGCAAGATTTGCAACGGACCGACCGCCCGACCGCCCGACCGTCCGCTGATTCCTATATACCCCCTTCAAACTTCGTTTGGCGGGGGTATAAAAAAGACATTTGTTTAGCCTTATAGAGGATGATAAGAGTGATTGATAAAAACCAAAGAGCTCTTGAACATAAGGAAGGAAACTAAAATCAACACAGACAGACAGACAGACACACAAACATAATTACATAAACAGATAGCGGCCTACTTGTACTGTAAATAGTACCTTTTTAGGAGAATACTTAATGATTCCCCACCTTGGATTATCATGTCCCATGCACTTGTGTTACTAGAGACAACATTTTCATGAGTTGTTTACTTTTTGAAAATTGGTTGAGTCACAAAATTTGAAAGAAGAACAGCAATAACATATGCAGCATAAACTGTAAATCATACAAAAAGTCTTTAGAAATGTGGAAAATACAGAGATGAATATTGAATATCATAGTAGAATGAAATCTTAAATAAAAAAAAAAAAAAGAAGGGGAAGAAACAGCTGAAAATGGTATTCTTAATAGCAAAACTTCAGTAACCAGGAACTGCCACCTAGTGGGACTTTTCAGAAATCTAATCAGTGCAGTCACACCTTATGTAAAGGTCAGGCACTGAAAAAATCTACTCAAATGTTTCCTTAAATCTTGATAAAGGTGCAATGGATGAGATGGATGGATAAACAGGCAACCCCAAAACATGATGCCTCATGCAGACACCTCGAGGTCTGAGGCATAAAAAGGCCTGTGCTGTTTCCTGCCATGATGGTGACTTCTTCCAAAGTATGATACCCTCATGTAGTTGAAGCCACACACTGAAACTTATCTTTACCATAAGGGGCCTAAAAAGGATTTTATATTCCATCATCCTTTCTTCTTTGTGGTGCAATCTTTAATTCATTCGTTAAAACAGGTACTCAATGTTCAAGGATGACAACAAATGATAATTAAAACTTGAGCCCATACTCCTTCCTACAAAGGATACACTGAATATACTTCCTGTGTTTCAGTGTGTTTTAGATGTGCATGAAAGAAGAAGGTGTCACAAAAAATTAAACCTTGACGCATCTTCCGCTGCCACAGAAGGGTTATGTCATTTTGGCTCAGTGGATAAGACAGTGGATCCTATGGTCCTAGGTTTAAGTGACCTTGCAACAGTAGTTGTGCCCTTGGGCAAGGCACTTTATCCTCATTGGCTTCTGTTTTTTTTTTTTTTTTTTTGACACTGTAAGCTGTTGGTCCCATGGTTACTTGATAGCATGCACCAGGGAGGTGGGAAGAGTTCCCACCTCCCTGCATGCACTCATTACTTCTTTTGCAGTCACATACATGTACAAGTAATTCAATACAACTGCCTGTAACACTTTAGATACATGTAAGGCCTTCAAACACAGATTATTCTGTGTTTCAAGGCCTTACAATTTACAGGTATAATGTATAAACTCTTACAGCTTCTTACACCTTTTGATACACCTACAAAGAGGAGAAATGCTTGAATGCACTGTTTTGGCCCTCACAAACCCTTCCCCTTGTTCGCCATGGGAACTACATGCAACATTTTTTTTTTTTTTTTCAAAGACTGTTCCTTTATATCCATATGCTTGATTCTAACTAACATTGAAGGTGGATAAAAAGAAAAAAAGTGACAATGCACAATTAACATATTAATGAAGAAAGGGCACACAAATAAAAATCAATGTAAACACACTTTTACACCATTATGGTTACGGAAAATTGACCGATTTATTGTTTCTTGTGATTTTCAGCTGCGCTTTCAAGGTCATTGCCAATAAGACTAAATGATTTGTGATGTATACCCTTTTGGTACTAATTACAGACTATCATCCCAGAAGATACCATTGTGTCTTGGCACTTCATCTCTGATTAATCACAATTTGAAATGTGCTTAAAATCTCACATGTCATTTTATGTGAATTTTGGACGTTTATGACCATTTTCGAATGCATAAACCAGCTATTTAACATTTCGGTAACAAAAATGTTTTCGTAACCCATGAAAATATAGGGGAATGCCTATCAATACACAAAAATTGGTGTCGCTCCTCCATGGGACTAGTGGTGATTTGTGACCTCGAACTTGGCAACTTTTTGAAAAAAATCCAACTGTGAGGGCGCCCTACGAGAAAACAACGCATACTTTTTGGCCGATTTTTGGTAGGTCTGTAGAGCAAGTGAGAGTCTTTAAATAAGCATTATATTGGGTTCTAAGCTAATTGAATTTTGAAGTTATCAGCTTCCAAACATGCACCCAAAAACATTAACTCTGATGCTTAACACCATTTTCGATGACCTCGTGCGCAATAACGAATATCATATCCGCGGCATAATATATTGTGCATGTAAGGATCATAAAGTTCTTCCAGTTTACAGAAAATGAGCAATGTAACTCATCTAACTTGGCTACAGGAGTCAATCAAAAATAGCAAATTTTATTTAAACTTGATTGCTCGACCACGCATTGGTTGCTAAGGTAGGCCATATCTTAGCAACCGTTTGACCTTGGGGCAATCTCAGCAACCGTTTGACCTTGGGGCAAAATATTTCAGAATCTTCCGTCAGACACTTGGGGGAACATTTGGTGCGAGTTTAAAGAAAATCGAAGGGGTCGCGTTAACAGCATTGGTTGATTTGACGTGGATTGACCCATAAAGCCTACAGGACTCTTTTGGGCTGGAGGCATGCGGTAATCCCTGAAACCTGTTGTACATTCTTGATACAACGTACTTGTGAAGAACCGCTGGATCTCATAAAATTGCAGGATGCTAACATTGCCTACAGTAGGTGTAATACTGATATGTGTGAAAACACACAGGTTAGCAGTTGTACATAGTTACATCAAGGAATTGCAATCTACCTTTATGCACCTATAACAATTATCATCTCCTTGTACATGTATATTTTTTACATGGCCAATCAGAGCTTGCAATGCAGTCATTGGAATTTGTGATAACACAGAGAATTATCATGCAAAACAAAAAATAATGCAACTATGAGCTTACTAAAGGTGCTGCTTCCAATTTCAAGAAACATATAGAATTCAAAATCATCCTTAACCCATTGAGGAAGAGTCCCGAGTATACTCGGGCAGGTGTCTATGGGAAATGTGTGCTGCAGCAAAATCAGTTCATCCTCAATGGGTTAACCCATTGAAGACTAGTCCCAAGTATACTCAGGCAGGTGTCTATGGGAAATGTGTGTTATAGCAAAATCAGTTTGTCCTCAATGGGTTCAGTGAATCTTTTTTTTTTTTTTTTTTTTTTTTAAAGAGTTCTTGCTGAGTGTAGAGTAAAAGGAGGAAGTGCTGACAGAAATTAAGATGATGAAACACAAGGCATAATCAATCAAGGTATCAATTATCAACATGTGCATCAGCTTAATAGCAAGAAGAACTAGAAAAATTGCACTTGATAAGACAGGCAGCAACTACAGCTAAAAAAGAAAAAGAAAAAAAAATCAATTGTAATGTCTCAACGGGGCAACATAAAATCTTGTGAAGCAAAAAGTTATCTAAAATGCAAATCATAGAAAAACACTCATTAAGAACAAATGTAAATAGAATAAAGTCAAAGTGACATCATAAAAACAATTCCATTGCTTCCAAACAGTGTGTCTAAATACCTTGAAGACAAGGTATGTTTACATTATTTCATCAAATAAAAAGAAAGTGAAAAGCCAGATTGCACCTTTGCAATTTTACTTACTACGTAATGTGGTGTTTATCTCTTCTCTTTCATTTTCTATTAAAGAACATCAAATGCATAATTCAAACTTTATTAATAAGGTATCACTGAGTCCCAGAATGAGTCAAATGTTCTGTGTCCATAACAGACATGCCTTGTTTAAGGTCATATGAAGGCTCACAAGGAATGCCACACCAAGCACATTTTAAATACATTATGTTCATTATCTGCAAATGCAGTCCAAAGGCAGCAACATCAGTTACATTCAGACTTAAACCTCAAGGATACATGAAGCTATCTTCAAGGATAAGCTTGTAGTTAACCAATTAGTAACTGAACCGCCGGAAACCGCCCCTTTGATTATTCCCCAGAACACCCCAAACCGCCCATCCACTTTTTATAGTTTTATGCCAGTTTTATTGTTTTCACATAATAGTATATAATTACATAATTTGAAAGATGTCACAGGTCAATAAAAGTATGGTTCAGAATTGGTCTCAAAATGCTTTTTATGATTACTCCTCCTCTCAAGAATATCAGCCTACACACGACTAACATACTATTTTTACTCATGACTATTGAAATGTTGCATAGCATCTTGGTTATTTGCATGAAGGGTTGCTATGTTTGGTTTTGTAGCATGGTGTTTCGCTGTATATCACAGGAGTATACAGCTGCATTTTGCACAGTTTTCAAGGAGAAGTTATATACGACTTTGATATCATGACTGATATCATGAACAGGTAAGAAAATAAAGATTCAAATGTTTTGCATGAATATGTATATGAATAGAATGTAGAAACCTGAAGTGGAATAAGAAAATTGCGCTGAAGGCCTTTTGTTTGTTTTCTTTTCTTTTTTTCTTTTTTCTTTTTTGCTTGTTAGCTGATGAAACCAGGAAGTGCCCCCAGAAATATAAACTGCCCCCCCCCCCCCACTTTTGAAAACATGGTGCTTTCCATGCACTCAACTGAGGGCCTCTGCTTTTTTACATAATCACTGAACTTGCCTAAAGAACACGGCTAATTATTTACACTTTGATGAAATTAATTAGTTTTGTCCACTGAGGACTGACCCTGAAAACTGTAAGGATGGAATATTTCCCACTTTCTACTGAATAATATAATTACTAGACTGAGCCATTTACATGTAGCTTGTTCATGACCTTTGACAATGACCTTAGACCATTCAACCCTTTAACATGTCAAGCCCCCCCCCCAACAAAAAAGGGAAAAAATTGACCATGACCACTAAAGCAATCGAATGAGGTTTTCTGCAAAATGTAGGTAATACGTTATAGCTTCATACCCTGAAATAGTATTTTGTTTGATTCATTATTTCTAAAGTTATATTGTATACGATATTGCACAAGGGGTGGAGAAATAGCTTTTAACCCATATCGGGCCAACGCACTTGTGTATTAAAACAAACACCGCAGTGGCCCAGCACCGTTTGTACACACACGCCGACAGGCAGACAACTCTCCAAACAATCGCTCTTCATTAGCAAACAGTAAACAAAACATAGAAAAGTTATATATCATTTGAAAGAGGATAAAATTCCCTTTTAAAGGATATATGACATGCTGCCATTCAATGCACAGTACAGAAAATGAGGCTTAGCCCACGGCCTTTAATGGGAGATAGACATAGATACGGGGGAACCTTGATCTTGAATTGACTATCATAGAAATGTTTACTTTTATCTTTCATATAACTTCATATTACCACTGGACATTTAAAAATGACCTCTGACCTTTCTGGGATTTTGTTCATAGTCTAATCACCCCATCTACAACTTTATGTAGTACAGAGGAACAATGTATTAAACAAGGTCTGATAAAGTGAGATACCTAATGGAACAAGGTAATCCTGCAGGTCCCAGTCCTATATACAGTGTATTGGTTTTTATCTGTGATATATTACAAAATAGCCCATTCTATATAACGAAGAAATGTTTATGTCCCAAGCATATTGTTATAATGAGATTCCCCTGTAACACAAAAGGTAGGTCCAAAAAAGTCTACTGAATGATTTTTCTTAATTGCTACAACACAGTCTGAAAAAGATGGCTCACCAGGAAACATAATGCCTCTAATGCCTTCAGGGTAGAGGCATATATACAAATGTAGGTAAAGTGAAGATGGTAAATTTTATAATGACAAATTAATGCTTTTGGAGGAATATGAAGAAGACACTGAATCAAAATTCTCCCCGTTGCATATGACTATAAACCCTAAAGCGGCGGTGGCGGATCAATTTAATATCCGTAATAATGTGTTGACAACAATGTGCCAATGCAAAGGGCAAGTTATATTTGGTTGTACAAAAAAAACATGAAGCACTATCTTAATCTCCGAACTGCCATACATATAGTTTCAAAGATTTTCACAGCAACTGTTATGTGTTGGGAAAATAAATATTAAGTTATTTGTCCTGGAAATGCATTTCCATTGTGAAGTGACAATATTTTAGTCATGATAAAAAGGGAAAAAATAGATGTAATCACTGCATATATGCTCTATCCATGCCTGCTGCAAAGTAACTCTGCATTACTGGAAGTACTGGAAGTGAACACCAAAAGTGTGACTCCACTTGACCTACATGCGTTGTGTGTGTGGGTGCGTAAGATCACCTCATTCATTTGCACGTAGCGTATGGCCGGCATAAAGACCCGACCGCTAGTGACAAAATGTTTGCATTTATATGCCATACAAAGAACTATTCTTAATGAAAATGTGCCCCAAACTAGATGTTACAGGAACATTCACAGCTTTCTGTCATACCCGATGTCGCAACCCTCACCTATAAATACATAATGAAACATGAGAGTGGCCTTGTAGATGACTCCAAATGGGTGGTTCCAGACTTCCTTTCAGAATGTATGTTCAGCATGGGAATACCAACAAACTGTCTTTAACGACCTCTTAAATATTTTGACATTAATGAATCGGTATGGGGGGGGGGGGTGTTCAATGATACTTTTTGACGAAGACTACTTTCCTCCCTTACTGCCCTTAGAAGGTCTGATATCAGAAATATTGTAATCACCTCTCAATGAGCACCCACAAAATAAAATGTTCTATTCTTGACATATCAATAAACGTATCTACATACAAAGAAGTTATCAGTGCTACTGGGTAGAGCTAATGGAAATTCACATTGTTGTTTTTTGTTTTTGTTTTTTGCTTGTTATTTACGCTAATAACTTTTTGAAGAAGCTATGACAGCATATTTTCCCAGTGAGGCAAAATGGTGTCATTGTCACGCTGCCATAACAACAGTTACCAGTTACTGGTATCTTTCCAACATATGTGGACTAATGAAATACTGATTTAAAAGGTGGGTTGAGGAAATAAACATGACAAAAACAGGTATTTGTTCAAAGCTCATTGCCACTGCTATGAACTACCCTAAGCTCAGCTCATAGTGTCATTACCCTTTTCAGCAGTAGGCGATGGTAGGTGGTACTTCCTGGTCCCTTATTTTCACTTGCTATATCATAATGCAGATGGAACAACGTTATGCAGAGCTACTTCAAGAAACTCTATTTGTTCTGGCACACTTTCTCTCTGCAAAATTACATGTAACTCCCTTAATGACCATGCAACACAAATTTTGTACAGATTCTTGAACAATGAAATAACTAACAATAGCCTACCACAAGACACTTTTATATTTCAAGCTGAGTATCTTTAATGCTGAGGGATGGCTAAATGAAGAAATGTTTCCAGCTGTCCGTCATGTTCATTATCATGTACCCCTTTTCCATGAAATAGGCAAAAGATAAGAAAAAGCTAACATTAAATAAGCTAATCTTTGCTAATTGCAGAGGATATTTCCTTGAGTCAAATAAAGAAAAGTGATATAAGATCAACCTAACAACCTGTCAAGCATATACATACCTTCTATACGAAGAGTGTGGGCTTTGGTGTTTTCACTGATATGCACAGTGCCATTTCGAAAAGAAATGCTGATACGATAGCCAAATCCACTGCCGTAGTGGTCTGATTCTGGAATCTCCTAAAAAAAGTGTAACAAATGAACGTTTGGTAACTATATGACAAAAGGCATGTAAATTCCTCACAATAATGACCACAAAAGCATTGAAATATCTAAATACTTAATGCCACACCATAAATACATATATACACTGGTGTTCATAACAGCAAAACGTTTCTGCTCGGAGTCTAAGAAGACATTGGTTCACAAGAGTAATAATTAAGGAAACACTGTGAAAGATGGTTTAACGAATTTTCACCCATAGGGTGGCTTTGTCAAGTTAATGGCAGATTTTATTTTTAAAGATGGTATAAATCAAAATAAAAGATGCATCGTCAGTGGTAGCGTCCCCACGACAATTTGCACACATACGCAACGTATAAAATAGGATGTCACAAAGAACACTAAGAAGGCAGGGAAAATACAAAAAGCACACAAAATAAGATGTCACAAAGGACACTAAGAAAGCAGGGGAAAACATGTCACAATAGAAGCTAGTGGAAGATCACAGATAAGGGTAGAGGGAGAAAATGAGAATAGAAAAGAAGATACAACAGAAATACACATACCATATTTGGGTTTCATTCTTTTAAGTTGGGTAACCTTTAAATGTGAAACTTTGAGTCAAATCTAATAGTGCATCTTTACCTCATGAAACATCCACTGAACAATTTTCTTCAAATTGCAATAATGAGCTTTGTGTGGGACAGATGGACAAACAAGACAAAAACATACTGCCTCTGGCACTCATAGAGGCAGAGGTTTAAAATTAGCATTGCCCACAGTTAAATATCAAACAATTTTTTTTTCTTCTCTCCATTCCTGATCATGTACAAAAGAAACAATACTCACATGCCATTCTATATATACGATTCTCTTGTATGCGTCCGTTTGATCATCATTGACATCCATCTCAAAACCTGTGATGGGGGCTCTTGGAACTGTGGAGAAACCATTTTTGAAGAATGATAATTTTCAGTCATATCACACAACTGTGATAATTGTTTACTTGACAGTTTGTTCATTTACTGGGAAATTGAAAAGCTAAAATGAGACCCTATTCCCGAAAATCGGGTGTAGCTTGCCAAGATAGGGCACATTTTCATGATCAATGTCACTTAAAATGACAATTTCCAATAACTGAGTCCAATCCAAACTTCCATACCTTGGAATACTATGTAATATAGTGTGTGTGTGTGTGTGTGTGTGTGTGTGTGTGTGTGTGTGTACGTGTGTGTGTATGTATGTATGTATGTATGTATATATATATATATATATATATATATATATATATATATATATATATATATATATACATAGTACATAAGCAAAGTATGACTTCCAAGTGTCCTATATAAGGCTTTAGAGTGGTAGGTCAAATACATCAAATCTGTGGGTGTGATGAAATAGTGGCTTTGCTTTATTCTGCCACAGCTATGAACTTATAGACTTGCCATAAAAATGATATCCTTCTCAAAGGATATCAATGATAAACAAAAAGTGATTTACCTCAAACCCACTTAAGAGTGTATGACTAATTTCAGCTGATGTAATGTTTGAGCTGAATACTAGCTACAACATGAGAAAAGGTAAAAATACTATGTGTCAATTTTTATTCCACTGGCAAAACCCTCAGGAAGCACTAATCTTCGATCTGTAAGATATGAAAAGAGTAGAAATTTAATTAAAATATAACATTGAATGAAAAATCAATGGAAATTATGTCTCACAAGATGGTAATTTTGGCAGCAGTTACAAACAGACACAAGACTGCAGTTTCAATATTTTTACTGACCTTCTGCTCGAGTTCTCTGATGTATCTCTTGTGACCATTCCCCAAAGACATCTGCACCTCTGGTATCTGCTAATGGTGATATTAAAATATCATAGGCACACTTCATACGCACAGTATACTCCGTGTACGGTCGGAGAGGATGGATAATCTTTGATAGGCCACTAATATAGTCATAGGAAATCTGCAGATAGATGGAAGAAAAAATAAAGAAACATATTTTAGCAATACATGTAGTGGAATCATGAGCCAGATTGGTTCAATCTGAAATTTTCACAACCACCATGTTACAGCTACATGTACATGTACATGTATAAGGTATTAATTCACCAATTCTGCAAATATCAGGCATGTGAACTTCAATCCTCATTGTTGTTAAAGAGAAACAGTGATCATCAGTTCCAAATAACAAGAGACCCAAGGGTCTCGCAGTCACCCAAGTATTGCAAGTTCAATTTCCATGCATTCTTGCAGACTCTTACCTAACAACATTGCAAGCTTGGGGGGGGGGGGGCAGCTTTGAGAGTTTCCATGCAGGCATGATGTCTTTTTGCACATTCCATCACACTGGTAAAAACAGCTGCCAAGTACACTGTATTTAGAAAATTTGACTAAGCAGTTAAAAAAAAAAAAGACTGAAATGTAAAAATTGCCCCCCCCCCCCATTTAATCCCCACCTAACCCCTGGATCTACATTGAAATTAATAACCTTGGAAGCGCACTCACTATATGTATTTACTCAGAGTATTTCCAGTTGTAAAGATTCCTTAATTGCAGGGTTTTGCCAGTCCCCCTCCCATAGGGGAATGCTGTTCATTTGAACAAATGATGCATCACACATTACCTCACGTCCACTCGAGGACAGCCGCAGAGAAATGCATGCACTGTGTGTGCGTGTACATAGTCATTCCCATGCCACTGCATGTTATACTATGCATGCGTGGTACGCTGTGTTAGCAATAGCGTGCAGTGCAGTGCAGTGGTTAGCTATCATGTGTGGCTTAATTTTCCACTTTTGGCAACCCCGTGGACAACCTTAAAAAAAAATTATAATAATTCAACAAAATGACTGATTTTTATTTGGTACCCATGGTACCATTTATGTCATCAAGTATATATTCTATCTTCCAAGTAATGCTACCTGCCAAGTTTGATAAAAATTTAACCCTCAAGAAGATAATTAAAATGTACAATGAGGGCCCCAATTTGGATCCTCCCCTTCTCCAGGGGCTCCAAGGGGCACTTCTGAATCCAACATAAACAAACTTGGAACAACAGCTAGTAATGTACTTAATCACAGCATTAACTGAGCTTTATCACTTCTGGTTCTAGAGAAGATTTTTGCAGATTCTTTAATTTGGGCTATTTGGGCTCCCAAGGGCCCCCAGAGGGAGAATGGTGCCCATTCAAACAAATTGAGATCCTATCCCCTTACGGTGCTACCTGCCAAGTTTGGTGAAAATCCATCATGTTGTTTTCAAGAAGATGGAAATGTACAATTTAGGCCCACATTTGGACCCCTCCCCAAGCTCCAAGGTGGGCTTCCCTGCATCTGCCATGAACAAACTTGAAACTACAGTCATCAATGTACTAACTCATAGTATTAACTTACACTGTAGCTCTATAACTTCTGGTTCTAGAGAAGTCTTTTAAATTTTCCTTTATTTGGGGGTTTGGGCCGTTAAAGGGTTTCAAGAAGAAAAAGAAAATGTAAAATGTTTATGCAAGACGGACAAAAGACGACGGATGATGGAAGGCGGACGTCGAATGAAGAGTAATCGCAACAGTTCCTCTGAACCTTCGGCTCAGCTGAGCTGAAAATGAACATAATGGTCCAACCAAGATAGTATTTAGCTGGATTTCAAAAACTAGGTAACTCTTTAAATAATTATGATTTTTGACTCATTGCCCTCACACCAACAATTATGAATTTAATGTTTTTGAAAAAATTGTTTGGAGCATACTTGTATGCCAGGTGAAGATAGATCCCTTTCAGTTTGCATGTGACCAGGTAAACAAAGGTGTAGAAAATGCACTCATATATGACTCTTTTTCATACAAATTGCATGTCCTTGTCATGTGTGCATTTAAACATAACAGAAAACATACGTCCACACTTAAGTTTGCAGATCTTTCTTCAAATTGTACATGCCATTGACCAAAACTGTCCAATGAATAAACTCTAGGTTATATGAGAGTTCATCCAGTACTGTGCACATGAATACTGTGCACATGAATTTTGAACTTCTCAGAAGGTAGTCCAAAACAAAGGGTCAAAAGTAATGACACATTTCAGATGCAATTGCCAACAATAGAACTGCCACGAAAGGTCTCACGTTCACCCAGGCGTGGAAGTTCACCTTTCATGCATTCTTGCAGATTATTACTAAAGGACAAGCAAACTTTTTTTTTTTTTTTTTTGGGGGGGGGGCGGCTTGGGAGGGGATAGGTTTGAGAGCCCCTAAAGGAGGGGTATGGTGTTCATTTGTATCACACTGGCAAAGATACCTGCCAAGTTTGTCGAAAATTTGACCATGCATTTTCGAAAGAGAAGATCAACATGTGAAAACTGTCTCCAAATTTTGTCCTAGCCCAGATGGGACCACCCACAAATCTACCATAAATAAGCTGTTAATAATGTATTCATTCAAAGTATTTCTGGTTTGAAAAAAAATATTTTGAGATTCTCGAATTTGTTTTGAAAAAAAAAATATTTTGAGATTCTCGAATTTGTTTTGTTTGTTTGTTTGTTTGTTTTTTGTTTTTTTGTTTTTTTGTTTTGGGGGGGGGGGTGGTCCCCTGGGGTTCCCAATATGGTGGAGACATGGTGTGGATTTGTATTTACTGTCACCCTGGTGATAACACCAGCCAAGTCTGCAAGTTTGGTAAAAATTTGACTATGTGTGCTTGAGAGAAAGATGAAAATGTGAAAATTAGGCCCCAATTTGGTCCCCCTACACATCGAATCATGATCCGAATGACACTATTTGTGCTCTTGTTCTCTCTCTCTTTTTTATTTTGCAATCTTGATCAAAATTGTGCTTAGCGCTTAGAAATGTAATAAGCGCTTTATACATGATATTCACTATTATAATTATAAAATTACACTGATTCACGAAGGGAAAATTGTGACTCAATTTGCACCAGTTCGAGTGAGGCCAAACTGCATGAGGGAGCCTTGGAGTTTGACCTGACTTTGGTACAATTTCATACAACATTCAAACATACTTAGCACCACAAATAGCTGCAACTACTTCCGAAATGTTGTACCTTTAGTGATGTGGATCGAGATTTGAATGTCACTCACAGTCCCAATTATTATGGAGATGGCTGATACACACACGACAATCTGTGATGGACTAAAAGGGACCTAATGTCTAAATGTGTATCACTTATGT
Source organism: Diadema setosum (assembly GCF_964275005.1). NCBI lineage: Eukaryota > Metazoa > Echinodermata > Echinoidea > Diadematoida > Diadematidae > Diadema > Diadema setosum. The sequence continues at coordinate 20,615,990 of NC_092697.1, forward strand.
TGCCATGGCAACGCTTTGTCCGACAAACACAAAAATTATGTGTTCCACATCTATGCCTCAAGGCCATAACGCCTACCAAATTTGATTTCAATTGCTTCAAAACTGTGGAAGTTATTCATTCCACAAGATTTCGAAGAAAACATGCGGTTACCATGGCAACGCTTTGTCAAGTACAAACACAAAGAGTGTCTTGCATAACTACACCTATAGATCATCATAGATACCAATTTTTAAATTGATTGCTTAAATACTATGGAAGTTATTTAATCCACAAGGTTTTGGTAAAATTATGGTTACCATGGCAACGCATTGTCCGACAAACGCAAAAAACATGTTTTGCACATCTATACCTCAATATCATCATTTATCCAAAGTTTCATTTAAATTGCTTCAAAACTGTAGAAGGAGTTCGCGACGCAAGATTTTGCAACAGACCGACCGCCCGCCTGCCCGACCGACCAACATCACGGTGATTCCTATATACCCCCTTCACACTACGTGTGGCGGGGGTATAAAAAGGAAAATGGACATCCAATCGCTTTTTTAATCGAGACAGAATTTTCTTTAAAAACATGATGTACATACAGTGTAACTTCTCCTTTTTACTTTATCAGGTAAAACATAATGGAATTCATTCACATAGTTCAGAGCTGCCAACCTTTGGAAGCACAAATTAGTACTCAGCAGCTCCAAAATTCGTATTTTCCATCAGAATTCATATTTTTTCAATCCCCCTCTTTTTGCTATTTTGAATTAAACTCGCCGACTTTAAGGCCTACAGGCTCTAAACATAACATTACGACACATGCCGAAGTACCGAGCTGGTCACCAGCACAATAAAAATTCCTAACTATGCAATGTTCAGCGTTGATTGATTGTTTACTCGCAGTGAATGTGTACTAGTGCATGTATGTACCTCCAAAAACTTGCTGGGCTGGTTATGGAAACTTCCACTACCTAGCAGGGGAGGGGGAATGCTTTCATCTTCTCAAGAGAGCTTTTGTGTGAGCGAATGCAAAACTCTGTTGGGTGTTTCCAATTATTGTTTATTATAAAATATAATTATGCATTGTTTTCAGGTTTTTTTCATTTTACTGGATTTTAAACATCATCATTTTGCGAAGTATCCAATTTCTTTTCCCCTGTTTGGAATCGGAAAGTCTGCCATATAACGATGATCGCTAAATGCCGTGCTGTGTGTGGATGTGCCGAGATGTGCGAAACAATGGTTTCACTTCCAAGTTTAAAGGAATGCGCCATGTGCTCCTGCCTTACAGGTTACTGCAAGTTCGATGGATCGAATGCACCATAGCTGAGCTTAATGGCTTGGTTACGGTAAACATGCAGTTTACGTTTGATACAAAGAAATCATTATGTCTTTCAAGGGGGAAAAACACACAAAACAAACAAAAACACCCATGAACAAATGTTGACAGCCAAAACATTGAAAAATAATAAGCAGTTTTGATGAGCGTGAAATTAATTGTCATGATTTTTCTGTCTAACCAGGTGATGACTGCATTTCATAGGACCTACTCGTAGTGAAATTGTCTGGGCATACGAGACCTTTCATGTATTTCTGTGATTGCATTTTTAATCAACTGAATAATCAATCCCTTTTTTTTTTATTGTTCAGGGAACATACAAGACATTCGATCAAGTACACTATAATCGACTGTTCGATGTTTCCTACTATGTGCCAAAAGAAAGGCTATAGAATCATGATATCTTTGCGATGATTCCTTTAATTCAACTCATGAGCTGGTTCTTCGATCGATATTTCCAGGATATTAAAACGCTGTTTATTCCTGTGCGTGCATCCTTTCGTCTGGCATGCACCTAGGTACCTGCTTTTGTGGAAATTTCCACAGGGGGAGAGAGGTTTCTTCCAGCTGAAGAGACTGCATACACAATCTCTTCGCTTCTACTTACCGTCACTTGTGTTTTCTCCATATTCTTTGCTGGTAATAAACATTCAGATTTAACTTTACGAAGGTTGCTAGCACTTGGTTCTTTTTGTTGTGAGGTGAATGTATTTTCTTTTTTTATCATTCCTGGGAGGGGATAGAAGAGTATGAGGGAAAATGAAATAAAAAACAAAACAAAACGAAGGGCACGTACGCTCAGCATTCACAGCAAGCCGTCTTTTACACCAGCATCATTAATTATCATCACCATCAGGCACCACTCAGATAATTTTGTCCTTTTCCTATCAACATTTAGCAACACGATCACCATCACTCGAGATAAACACCATCACTCGAAATAAATCACAAATACAAAGTATCAACACCTAACGACAACAACACAAACATTACAAAAGACAAGACACAGCACACCGAAGCAGCTGGGATCAAACTCGCTTCGAAATACATAGTATTGCAGCAAAGCGGAGAAATCGCTGTAACGAAAATGCATAGAGTAGGTCTATACAGTGCGAGACACTTGAAAGAATTACATTGAAATATTTCAAAGTAAAAGGGGAACGAATAAAGAGATATTAAACGAAAGAAATCGTACCAAACGAGGTATGAGAAACGACAGAAATAGAACGATAAGTTTAGTAGGCCCTAGCAGAAGTTTGCAGCACTGAAAGCTACGCGAAAATAAATACACATTGAAAACTCGGTACCGGTATTGTGACGAGATCCTTGGGATCAGCCAATAAACGATACAAAACACAGGAAATCAATTATTTGGACTGGAAAAATAGCTTGTTACAAGCATTCTGTTGTATGAGATCTCCTTTAATAGGCCTAGAAATACATCAAGTTTCCATGATACACAGGAAAGAAAGTTCGAACGCTTTTCACCTGCATTACAGTCTGAAGTGCACATCAACACATGAACAGAAACTCACCTCTTACTTGCAGAAAAATGATGCATTAACGTTGTAAAAAAACACACAACACTCTAAAAATCATTTCGTACTTGGGAGGCAAGGGAAAAGCAGATGAAGAAGAAGAGAAAAAGAAGCAGACATTGTACAACAGAACGCCTTCTACCCCGCCTCAAAACGAAATAGGGTATGTGGCTGGAATCTGGCTACATACAGTGTGTAGCTACTCGCGCTCCCCATCCCAACCGGTAGGCCACACTATGGGGATACCTATGGGGATACCACGGCGATCAATGTAAACATCCAGGGTCCGTAGGCGGCAGGGATTCACGCGCGCGAAGTTCCGTTCGGTGTACACAGTACGCAAGCAGCGATTTGCATGTGCGCACACTTTTCTATTCAGAGCTTTCCACATACAGTGCATACGCGTTGCATCGATATCCCAGCCGAGTACAGATAACATGGCACATAACGCGATGTGCATTTGTCATTTTTTTACCCATTATTTTTTCCTACTGTCAATTCATACTTTTTAAGGATGTTTTCGTATTTTCGTATTCCCTTCGATATTTTGTAACAAATACAAATTTTTCGGAACGGTTGGCAGCTCTGCATAGTTGCATGACTGTCTTCTCAAGTCATTGATAAGATGTACAGAATATTTCTTGCATTACCACCTTTACCTCTACACTTACCCATGCAAGTTCACTGTTAACAGTAACACTGATAGTGGGCAACAATGTGGTATGCTTGATACATGGTGGACTTGTAAGATGAGATCTTGGGTTCAATCATTGTCTTCCTCTAACATCTTTGGACAAGATGTTCATCCTGACAACGTTGTTTGAATGGATATATGTTAGTATTTGGGGCAATAAAAATGGCAGAATCTCTGAGAGAGTAGTGTTCACAAGAAAGAGGCCACCCTGCTTTGATGAGGCTGCATTGATATTATCTGCATGCAACATGTTATAGGATGGTCCATGAGAGGTTTGAGCTTTCACTGCAACATGTTCAAATTCTTATGCAACATCCTCAAGAATTGGTGATATGCTCAAAATAAAATGGAATCAAACATATGAGAAACCTCTGCAAACTTTGAGAAACACTAAACTACCATTGGTACTTTAAAAATTTGTGCTCAAAATATGAGACAGAACATTGATCGTAAGCAGCACAAGGGGAAATAAGTCATGAAATATTGTGCACTGTGCACTCACGATATACATACAATTCAACACAACATTCTCACATTCAGAGCTTGCAACATTCTCATATTTCAAGTTGTGGACCACCCTGGGTCTGCCAGGATAATCTAAACAACAACCATTCCATGGATGAATAGTATTGTAGATGTTCACAGAACTACCATCCTCTTATCCCAATAACTGAAGCAAATACCAGCAAATCAAGAGACAAATACTCACATCTTCCCACTCGGAGCTATCTTTGATTCGATACTGTATCCAGTACTCAAGACCATAAAGAGGATTCCAGTCGTCGGGGGTGCTCCAGTTCACTTCAAGTTGCCCATTTTCACTTGGTTGGCCCATTCTAATGTCAGCAGGAGGTTTGGGCCGAACTGAATATAAACAGGCATGGAAAAAAAGGTGGTAATGATCAATCAACTGTTGGTTCGTGTAGTAAATTAATTAAGTTCTGAAATTGAGCAATAATCATCAAAGACACATGACTATGACAGCTCTTGTGTTGAATTTCTTAACTGACTGTGATATGCTTTGCTACATGTAGAGTAAGGCTTTGCACTGACACCAAAAAATAACCGCTACTGGGTTATTTGAGACCAATCATTTAACTTAAGTGCAAATACATTTGTGGTACACAGTTTCATTACTCTTTGTAACGCTGCACACTGGCACTGGTCTGATGGTCCAGAACTAGTCAAAATCACTGTCGGACCAGTACCTTTTTTAGGAATGGACCAGTAAAAAATGGAAACTAGAAATGTCGCTTTGGCGACTGGTATGCCTCCGCCATAATGCATGATTTTCCCAATAGGTCTAGATAGTACATGTGGACAATGTGTGATTACATTTTCACAAAATTGGCAAAATATTGAAATGACAAGTTTGTCACAAATGTGTTGAATGTTCACCTTCCTTGACCTAGGTTTAATTGGATGGATAGGAGAGCATGTATCTACAGTAGGGATTTAAGGACTTTAACTCGACTTTGACCCATTCATACATTTAGGCATTGAGTAATTTTCAAGGTACAGGTGTGGAGAAAAAGTGCAATTTCTGAATTGAATAGTAAATTGTTACCATTTTCATCTGGCCCTTGACCCTAAAATTCATAAGATAATCACTTTCAGGTAGAACATGTATAATATGTACTAAGTTTCAAGATAACTTGAGCCACTTCCGAGATATGGAGGAAAAAGTTAGTTCAGCACTTTCACTTGATCTTTGACCTTTTGACCTTTGAGGCAAAAAAGAAGAAAAAAAAAAACTTTCCAGAGAATTTCTATTAGGTTACACATGTATGCATACACCAAGTGTAAAAAAAAATAACCCTGCTGGCATTGCATGATAGGAGGGAAATAGTAAAATTTTGAAGTGTTGCACTTGACCTTTGACCCCATGAACCCTACATTCTCTAGATAATCACTTCCAGTCAGTATATGTATATACTATGTTCCATGAAGATACCTTGAACAATTTTCCAAGGTATGGAGAAAAAAAAAGTTTTAACATTTTTACTTGACCTTTTGACCTTTGACCTCATGACCCAAACTTTCACCAGAGAATCTTAATTGGGTAATACATGTATACACTAAGTTTCAAGAAAATATCTTCAGGCATTCAATAGATATGGTGGAAATAGTGAAACTTTATGTATTTGACCCTGACCTTTTGACTTTTGACCTTTGACCTCATGACCCAAACTTTCACCAGAGAATCTTAATTGGGTAATACATGTATACACTAAGTTTCAAGAAAATATCTTCGGGCATTCAATAGATATGGTGGAAATAGTGAAATTTTATGTATTTGACCTTGACCTTTTGACCTTTGACCTTGAGCATGTGCACCCAAAAGTTGATAGGCACAACTTCACCCCCTAATACACATACATGCCAAGTTTCATTAGGATACCTCAACAGGTTTTGATAGTTACCTTGTCCACAAAATTCATTACGGACGGACGGAAGGACGGACGGACGGAAGGACGGACGGACGGACGGACGGACGGACGGACGGACGGACAACCCGAAAACATAATGCCTCCGGCACCACTTCGTGGCGGAGGCATAAAAATGGGTACCTACTGGTCCCACAGACAGGTCGGACCAGTAAAAAAAAATGGAGTAAAGTGCAGCCTTGCTCTTTGCATATTAAAGCTACTTTTGGCTGAACATGAATTCTGTAACTTGTGAAAATAATTTTGCAATTTTCTCTGCAGATTTTGAATGGGTGGAGTTATGCACTTTGGCAGTGATGCCTCCCTAGTATGTGTGTGAATGTGTGTGTGTGTGTGTGTGTGTGTGTGTGTGTTTGTGCTCACCAAAGTACAATTAGTAGAATCCACTGACTGCATGTGTGTATGTGGTACAAAGTTTCCTTGCTGACGGTATATTCCAAGAGACTACACAGCACATAAATTTTCGTGCATGGAAATGCCAAATCAAATTCTGACTTTTCTGTAATTTGGAAGAAAACAAGCAAGTAAGCAATAGTGCAGAGCAAATTCAAGAACCAATGGATATGTATCAGGGGCGGATCCAGGAATTCCGTAGAGGGGGGTCCACAAACAATATTTCTGATGCTACTTCTGGGTTTCGTCTCATTTTTTTCTTTTTATTTCTTTTGTTTTAACCCATATTGGGCCAACGCACTTGTGTAAACAAACATCGCAGTGGCCCAGCACTATTTGCACACACACGCCGACAGGCACACAACTCTCCAAACAATTGCTCTTCATTGGAAAGCAATGAACAAAACATTGACAAGTTATATGTCATTTGAAAGAGGATAAAATTCTCTTTAAAATGTTATATGACATGCTGCCATTCAATGCACAGTGCAGCCATAGTACTCAGCAGAAGTGAAGTACAGTCATCCAAAAGTTACGAAATCAATTTGTTTGTTTGCTGTCATGGATGGATTAAAAATAGCAAATGTTGTAATTTTTAACCCTAACTAGGCCGGGGGGGCCTCTGAGGCCCCCCCCCCCTTGACGTTCCGTGCGATGTATCGCTATCGCTAAAAGCTATTGCCACGACGTTTCATGACTTTTTTTCTTTTGAGTCTCCCGCATCTTTTGACACCAAATTCGCAATGCCTGGGTGCGCTGTTCCGAAGTTGTGCATAAATATGTACATGCATGTCAGACCAAAAATTGCTCAAAAACGTGAATTCGTGTACAATTTCAATGGAAACTGTGCTTACAGGCAAATTTCATAAAAGCATGATTATTTGGGGGTTTTATTGATTAAAATCAATGAATAACATATTTTCTTGTTCAAATTTCATCGAAAAAACAGTGAAAAACATAGAGTCTAAAAAACAAAGAAATACATAGGAAATAAAAAAAATAGTAAAATACTTGAGATTTTTTTTTTTTTTGATGGCACAATTTTTTCTCTTACATTTGCTAAGGACACTAAACAGTATATTTACACAAAAAATGTGCCTGTTTTGAGCTTTATTTAGTGATTTATACCAAACTGTCTGATTTCTTGCATCATTACACATGAATTAGCATAATTTAGCCTAAATGATAATTTAAAAAAAAATTTAACTTCATGGTACTTTAGATTACATCATAGGCAATGTGTGTGCCAATTTTCATCGCGATCGCACTGTTGACGGCTGAGATCTGGGGAGGGGGCCTGGGAGGCACCTTTTTTGAGTCCTCACGTAAAATCAAGGGGTGCGACTTTTTGTCTGTTTTGTGATGCACGGTCACATATAAAAATCGGGTTAGAAATGGCGAAGGAGTAGCATTTTGTAGCAAAATGTACAATATAGGTCAAAAATCAAGGTCAAAGGTCAAAATTCTGTGTAGAAGTTTTGAAGCCCTCACCTAGTGCCATCACATAAAGCAAACAGAATCGAAATCGGGTTAGAAATGGCGAAGAAGTAGCATTTTGTAGCATTTTGATCACACACGGACACACACACGTACGGAGCCCGTTTCATAGTCCCCTGCTCGAACTCGTTCGGCGGGGACAATTAAACGATTGGACTTGTGCTCTTTTCTGCTGAAGAGGTAGCAATGCACAGGATCTTGATCGTCACCATGCATTTTCAAGAACAACCAATTTTTACATTAGGATCTTGATCTTCACCATGCATTTTCAGGAACAAGATGAAAATGTAAAATTGGCCCCCAATTTGACCTCCCCGGTTCTACACAACTAGATTTTTCAGATTCCTTAATTTGGGGCTATGGGGTCCCTCTGGTTGCCCTAAGTGGGGCATGGTGTCCATTTGTACAACTATGTATCCTAGTGATAATACCTGCCAAGTTTGGAGAAAATTTGACTGTGCAGTTTCCAAAATAATACAAAGATATGAAAATCAAGCCTAAATTAGGACCATACTTCCATCACATCTCTCTGAAGACCACTCACCTTCTGTAAATGGATTGAATTCTTGGCCCAAACTGGTGAGAGCACTCCCTAACTGGTTTTCAGTCACAACCCAAACTGGAGTCCTGTGTCCCTGGTTACCAATGGTGCAGTGATTTGGCTTGCCTTGTTGTTGCTGCGTTTCATGACCACATGAGATGTTCTCCTTTGAGTTGGACTGGGGTAACATCCTTCAAAACAAAATAAAACAAAGAAACAAAAATGCACCACAAATGAATCACAGGCACTATGGCTACCTTTTCACCACAGCCATAAACACCAAAGCTTGCTTCTGTGACAGGAAGGTGGGAAAGATATGGAATAGACTCTCAAAGAAGCTTCTGTAGGGCCCTTCGCAAACACAGTCTAGGCTATACACCACAATAAAAAAGAAAAAAAAAATGAATTTAATTTCCACCATTCATACATGGCTAGAAAACTTATTCAGATGCATGTGAAGCATTTATGATTTCTAAAGTTGTGTCCTGGTTTAAAGAAAAGGTTTCTACATACATGTAGTGTGTGAGAATGGCATGTTCACACACACTGCACAATGTATATTACTGAGGTTTTTCTTTTTTTTTTTAAAAAACTAAGATCCCATCACCACTGCACTGCTGCACATTGCTTTATCAGTAACATTTACTCACAGCTGATTCTTACAACTTTTGAAAATTGATTTGTGCAACCCAATGCAATGTTAACTCTTGTGTGGACAATAGAAAGTAATCAGTAACTGTTACAATAAGCACTGCCATGCAATAATTAACCCTGGCTGACTTTTTTGAAACTCTTGCAATAATCTGCCATGTGCAGCATGTGTGAACATCATGCAAAGAACATAATGCCACTCGTCACACTGGATCCACAAACTCGGTTGCCTGGGGTCACGCTTCAGCCATTGTTCAGGCATGTGCAGTCTAGGGCTTCAATGTGCTTGAAGCCCAAGAGCAAGTTCAAGCATAGGTTTCCCTTTTGGGTTAGGCCTAGGTAGGCTATGAAGATCTTACAAGCCATTACCTTCAAGAGTCAAATAACATAAATTCTTACATTGGGGACTGCGTGTTTCCCCCATTCTGCAGTCTGTACCCCTTCCCAGCATCACAGGTCCAACAAGAATATTTGACTAGCCCTCAATTTCAAGGTTCACATCCTCGGGTGTGTCATCTGATGATTACAAGCCACCAAGACCCATACAGCAAAGCAAGCAGAGGGCAATCCCAAGCCCCCAAGGTCTGGCTTCAGTGAAAGAGGGCAATGCCTGGCTAGCAGGCGTATCTCACACGCGAGTGTTGCAAGTAAAATCTTTACCTGCATCGTCCTACATGTTTCTTCATCCTTGTGGAAGATATCCCCCCTGAGTGTCAGTGCGACTTTCAAACATCTCAACACACAATTGATATCTTTTGAGCCCTCAAACTACAGGAGAAGAGTCAAGAACAACAACTGCCTGCAATGTTCAACTTCCAGGATCTCTAAAGAGCTACTGACAAAGTCTCCTATCCTGCAATGTGGCAATCCTTGGTTGATTTGGATGTCGGATGTCTGGAGGACTTCACTGCCATGGTCTGCTCCCTTCATGATGGCATGGTGGGTAGGGTATGCCATCAAAATGCCCTCGCAGACCCCCTTACAACCACTGGAGGTCTCGAGCAAAGATGCACCTTGGCGCAAATCAGCCTCATGCTATACAAGGCTGTCATGTTAAACAAAATTCCATCCGACTTGCCTTCCATGAACATGCGCTACGGCACTGATGGTAAACTATTCAAACTTGCAGCATGCTTCTGTGGAAAGACAAGGAACTTTAACCTTCTCGGTGTCTATGAGTTGCAGCATGCCGCCGACTTTGCTTTTGCCTGGATAGAGAAATACACATTACAAGACAAATTTTGCTTCAATAAAATGCATAATAATATACCTACACAATATTACCAATGTGTAATTTGTACTTACCTCTGATAGTAAAGTGTATCTTTTGTGTTTAAATTGGTTTTTCTGCCATCTTCCCAGCTGCATGTAAACGTATCGATGTTCGTTGACCAGCATGTCAGGTTTGTCACTGCAAGTGGTTTATCTACAATGTCAAACACATTACAAAAACAACATTTATATTGGTGTACAATGTCATCAAGCATCAGACTGAATCAGTTGCAGAGTAGTTTGATGTTGACCAGCTTGTTATATAATTGAGGTTTCTGCACATATGTACTGTTCCCAATGTTGATGGAACAGACATTTTTGATCTCCACACTGAAGTATGGGTGCCGGTAGGGGGTTCCTGTTTCCTTTGTCTCTTTGGTACAGTCTATATGTTTTTGTACAATGGCATATCAATTTTGATAAGTTGTTTTTTGGTTTTGGATTGTAAATTGTCTTGGATATATATGATTAAAGAAGATCTAAAAATATATAGTGTGCGTATATAGCAGCTGCGCTACAGCGATGTGATGTAAAGTGCCGTGAAACGACTTACAGCTTGTACCCGTAAGAGCACTATACGATTACTGTATTTTAAATTGTACTGTGTGGAAATTGGTGGAAAACTCATTGAAAGATTATTGAGCTCATTGTGGCACTCTCATCTTTGCATTTACTAGCCAACACACAACTTTTAAAACCCTAACTAGGCCGGGGGGGGGGGGGGGGAGGGCCTCCGAGGCCCCCCCCTCAACGTTTCGCGCGATGTATCGCTAATGCGAAAAGCTATCGCCGCGACGTTTCATGACTTTTTTCTGTCGAGTCTCCCGCATCTTTTGACACCAAATTTGCGATGCCCGGGTGCGCGGTTCCGAAGTTTTGCATAAATATGTATGTGCATGTCAGACCAAAACTTGCTCAAAAACGCGAATTCGTGTACAATTTCAATGGAAACTGTGCTTACGGTCAAATTTCATAAAAGCATGATTATTTTGGGGTTTTACTGATTAAAATCAATTAATAACATATTTTCTCGTTCGGAACAATGTCGTGGACAAGTTTCATCGAAAAAACAATGAAAAACATAAAGTCGAAAAAACAGAGAAATACATAAGAAATTCAAAAAACAATAAAATACTGAAGAAATTTTTTCGGATGGCTCAATTTTTTTCTCTTATATTTGCTTAGGACACTAAAAAGAATATTTACACAAAAAAAGTGCCCATTTTGAGCTTTATTTAGTGATTTATACCAAATTGTCTGATTTCATTGCATCATTATGCATAAATTAGCATAATTTAGCATAAATGATAATTTTTTAAAATCTAACTTCATAGTACCTTAGATTACATCATAGGCAATGTTTGTGCCAATTTTCGTCGCGATCGCGCAGTTGACGGCCGAGATCTGGAGGGGGGGCGTGGGAGGCCCCCCCGGCTCTATGATCTACCTAAATAGCCCGGCCTAGTTAGGGTTAAAGGGAATTGGGTCCTTCTTATTTCTAACCTTCACAGATTCCTCATACTTTGAGTTTGTAATGAAACATACACTTCTTGTCACCTTTACACTTACTAGAGGGGCAATCCCAGCATTGTGGGCCTTACATTCAGAGAGTTTTTTTTTTTTTTTGTGACTTTGTGCTCTTATTTCAACAACTCAGCATGATCATGATCATTCGGAATCCATTCATACTTTATTCTAACCTGGTCATCCTGAAGCGTTAACAGTCCAAGTTTTGATAAGTAAAATATCATTCGGTAGATCCTCACAAGATGCTATTTGTGACGGACATTACATTTTTGGGGACATGATCATTTACCTCCATGTGGACATGTTGAAAAATTTATGAATTGGAGCATTAAGTAAAAGTAAAATTCTTCCGTCGAGAATTCCATTGAATCCTGCTCGAGTATGTACGCCCATGATTTTTTTTATCATGGCTACTACTAAAACACTGATCAATTCAGTGCTTATCTACGTCGATGTAGGGCAATTTGTCAATCAGTTGCAATGAAAACATCTTGACGGAAGAATTTCATGAATTTGAATAATTACGCAGTACCCATTGCATGCTACTAGTATAAGGATTAGACCCAACACTTGCTGTCGGGCGAAAGCTCGGTGGTCTAGTGGAGATGACGCCTGTCCGGTGATCAGGAGGTCATAGGTTCGAATCCTGCTCGAGTATGTACGCCCATGATTTTTTTTTTTAATCATGGCTACTACTAAAACACTGATGAATTCAGTGCTTATTTACGTCGATGTAGGGCACTTTGTCAATCAGCTGCAATGAAAACATCTCGACGGAAGAATTTCATGAATTTGAAAAATCCTACCTGTAGCTCAAATGTGCTTGAAAGTATTGCAGATTTATGATTTTTTAAAAGAAAAGTAACACTTTTCATAGAATTGCCCTAAGGAAATAATATCCTTAGCATCCTAAGGAAATAATATCCTCAGCATCCTTAGGAAATAATATCCTTAGCATAAACTGTGCAAACTGAATAAAATCTTTTCTATGTTGTGCTATGAACCAATTTTCAATTCATATGACAGACTAGTTATACATGTAAAATAATCCAAAGACATGCTGAAAGCTTTGAAAACGACATAAGGACAAGCCTTTTATGAGACAATTGTATGAAATAGAGAATGTATCCTGCAGTGAATCTCAGCACTGTTATAATCCTGGAAAATTCTGTAAAAAGTGATATACTCACAACCAATACGAATTGTAGTGGCGGAACTTTTGTAGTCATTGTATGACTCATTGGGTAGACCACAAAAGTAGGCGCCCTCGTCTTCGAGACTGGCATTGATGATGTGCAGCTGCCCGATGTTGTCATTCAGAACAGAACGGGTATGTTTCTCTGGTACTCGATTATCAAAGACCAGCATCCATATGATGTCGTTGGCTGTATGATTTGTCAAAGTTCGGTTGACTGCACAGTGAAGTGTTAAGTTTGTGCCAACCTCGATGGCTTGTTCCTTTTCCAGAATGTCCGCTTTGGGTGGAAAAGACAAAACGCAATGCTTAAAACGAAAATTTAACTCTCTCAGCCTTGTATGCATTTGCACATATTGTAGAACAAACTTATGAATATCTTTACATTTCAATGCTTGAAAAACAAGGAATTTGATAAGAAAGGAGAAAATACCTACAGGCCTGTAAGAGAAGAAAACAAACTGTGGTGCACTAGTACACACATTTGTAACTCACTCTCTCCACGCAAAAGACCTGAAAAATCTTGAAACGATCGCTTTACACATCAAATTACTATCTACTGTTGATATGTAACAGATACTGTAGCAGAACAGTTTCATCAACAAGGCACTTTTTGTCTCACTGTACAAAACATTACAGAACAACAAATGGACAATGCACATGTACAAATAGTGCATTGAGCATGCACTTCAGGTGCAGCAAGAGACACTATTAAAGAAGGATCACTGAGAAATGCAAATAATAAGTGGGGCCTTTTTTGGCATGTATGGATGGAAATGAGCTGCTTGGTGGTCGTCTGCACTCTCAGAGTGCTTTTCTAGTGTCAATGTATGATAACTGAAAACTAGAAATACATTGTACATTAAGACTTGACATTAGTCAAGTCCATTTCATGACTGTGTACAGGACAGGCAACCAACATGAATATGGTCTTGTGACTGCATGAACTACTATCTGACTGCCACTGATCAACCAAAAGATTTGGACAAGTTTATTAATTTTGAATGGACGCATACAGTGTACATTAGTGCATACTCACTTTTTCCTCCAGAGCAAACCAAGGCAAGCCAACAGAGAGTAATGACCAGGATCCACACTGATTTTGCCATCATGTGTCTGTAAGTCTCTCCCTCTTCACATCTGAGGAAGGCCTTATGAAAGGCATCTAGTTCAGTATTTATTCCTGTTTGGTTTGATATCCACGTTCTTCTTCAAACTAAGTAATGAACACTGTGGCTTCAGCAAAGTATCTTGTCAAAACTTAGATTGGATTAAAGGCCTCTGCTTGATGTCTTGAAAGATGTCTGCTCTGCCTGCATTAGAAAAAAAAAAAAAAAAACCCACACACACACACAAGAGTAAACAAAGTGAGACACTGAAGGTAAATGTGTACAAGATATTAACAAAATCCATGCTTCAAGAGAAGTATTCATTGCCAAAGATATATGTACATGTACAATCAGCCAGAATATTAATCTAGTCATGCCAGCATGGAAAGGCAGTTATAAACTTCAAACATTACATACAGTTCTGTATAACCAAGGAGGTTTAAGAGATGGAGTTCCAACTGGCTGTAATTATTCAAACAGCAGCCATTTTTCCATTGATACACAAAACAATTCCACAGGTGCACTTGTGCCTTTGATGTTCAGGGTTCCATGCCGCCATCTGTTTGAGCAATCTGAAGATTCATTTTAAACTCTAACATAATACCGTCTATATTCTGATTGCTTATTTGTCCAATAGAATGAATGTTCACTTAACTCTTTATGTGCCACGTTCGCACGTCCGGCTCAGTCGACGGCGTGCCAACTTCGCATATTCTGCTCAACAAACAAAGCTGCCAAAACCGATCGATATATCGCTAATCCCGCGGTACAATCAAAGCGTTTCTCGCGCTTTTGTTCCTCTCACATACGGCTTGCATTCTATGTGGTGATTGACTATCAAGCGGTGTTCCCAACTAGATTTGCGTGTACATTCTAAGTTTCTGTCACTATTTTATGTGCAAAAGTCATGCCTTTACAGTAATGTAGCAACTGGTAATTCAAAAGAAAATAGAAAATAGAATTGTTATACATTGTATCAGTAGAAGCAAAGTTTGCCATTTCTCTTTAACTTTGCTCACTATTATGTCCCGCTTAACAGAAATTTGTAGAAGCTATACAAATTGAAAAACAGAATTCTTTCTCAAAGCATGACTACCTTCGTGTCTCAGAATAACATGGCACACAGGGGGTTTCCACCATGGCACATAAAGAGTTAATGATGAAGCATATGAAACAAGGAAAAGTAGAAATTACGCGGTGCGTAACATATGTCCCCGCCGGAAGTAGCATTTTGTAACAAAATGTGCAATATAGGTAAAAAATCAAGGTCAAAGGTCAAAGAAGTCAAAGGTCAAAATTCTGTGTAGAAGTTTTGAAGCCCTCACCTAGTGCCATCACATAAAGCAAATGGAATCGAAATTGGGTTAGAAATTGCGAAGGAGTAGCATTTTGTAGCCAATGTACAATATAGGTCAAAAATCAAGGTCAAAGGTCAAAGAAGACAAAGGTCAAAATTCTGTGTAGAAGTTTTGAAGCCCTCACCTAGTGCTATCACATAAAGCAAACGGAATCGAAATCGAGTTAGAAATGGCGAAGGAGTAGCACTCTGTAGCAAAATGCACAATATAGGTCAAAAATCAAGGTCAAAGGTCAAAGAAGTCAAAGGTCAAAATTCTGTGTAGAAGTTTTGAAGCCCTCAACTACTGCCATCATATAAAGCAAACGGAATTGAAATCGGGTTAAAAATGGCGAAGGAGTAGCATTTCGTAGCAAAATGTACAATATAGGTCAAAAATCAAGGTCAAAGGTCAAAGAAGTCAAAGGTCAAAATTCTGTGTAGAAGTTTTGAAGCCCTCACCTAGTGCCATCACATAAAGCAAACGGAATCAAAATCGGGTTAGAAATGGCAAAGGAGTAGCATTTTGTAGCAAAATGTACAATATAGGTCAAAAAATCAAGGTCAAAGGTCAGAGAAGTCAAAGGTCAAAATTCTGTGTAGAAGTTTTGAAGCCCTCACCTAGTGCCATCACATAAAGCAAACGGAATCGAAATCGGGTTAGAAATGGCGAAGGAGTAGCATTTTGTAGCAAAATGTACAATATAGGTCAAAGGTCAAGGTCAAAGGTCACGACCGATATTCTGTGTAGAAGTTTCAAAGCTCCCATGTAGTGCTATCATATAAAGCAAACAGAATCAAAATTGGCTCATAAATGACAGAGAAGTAGCAAATTGAAGATTTTGATCACACACGGACGCACACACGGACACACGGACGGACACACGGACGGACGGACGGACACACGGACACACACACGTACGGAACCCGTTTCATAGTCCCCTGCTCGAACTCGTTCGGCGGGGACAACAAAAGTAAATCCCGTCCAAGATTATGTACACATTATGTAAACCTAAAGCCCGCCGCACACTTCACGATTTTGCCCCGATTCACCGGTCTTAAGACCTTAAGACTAGAAGTGTGACGTCACAGTCTTGCCATTTTCTAGTCGTACGACTGGGTCTTAGCGCCAGTCGTAGAGATTTGACATGTTGAATTTCTACGACTAGTCATACTGTAGGCTTTCAGCCATTCACAATGCAGTAAAATGCAAGCGCAAGTAGTGCGCACTGCACGCGCTCTACAGTCGTAAGCCTACTCGTAAGGTTCGGTCGTACAGTGTGCGGTGTCCGGTCGTACGACTGGTCTTAAGACCCAGCTTGTCTTAAGACTTTAAGACCAGTCTGATCGTGTAGTGTGCGGTGGCCTTAAACTGTATGTCGTGAAAGTATTTGAAACTGTACCCTCACTACAAAGCCGATTTTATCATCTTTCAGATCACTTCCGACAAATGAAACTGATATGGTATAATTTTTTAGTATAGTTCTTTTAATATGCATTTATATGTTAGATTAGTGTAAAGTCATGTAAAAATGAGTAATTTTGATTTTTATTTCATCAATTTTTGAACAATTTTTATTCGCACATCCCCGTGTCTGTACTATCACATGTGCAGCTTGTTTTCTAAGGGACGGCGAAAAGCAATTACCATCATAGACATATATCTTCCTTTGAGAGTGACAAGTCATGATGCAATGACATATGAATCAATTGTCTTCCTATATGTGAGGCAGCTCCAGTTTAGCACATACTCCAAATATTTCTGAGTGGCGGCATGAAACATGGGATCAAAGGGAATGAGACTGTTGTTACTCCATTTCTCAAACCTCCTTGGTATGACTGGGAAATAAGCACTGAGAAGTGTAGTGCTCATCACATTATTCTAACTCAACCGGGCAATGTGTCAACTGTGAGTTCTCTAGCTTGAAATGTACATGTACAATGTACACACACAAACAAAACAAGGTACATAATTATGAATATGAGGGTCAGGGCTTTCAAAAGCACAGTGATGCACTGGCTGGCACTACAGTATGATCCTTCCACAAAAGTCATCTTGCTACAGCATGTAGGTTATTGTAAAAAACAAAACAAAACAAAACTTGATGCAATAAAGATACTTATGATAAAACAATAGAACAACTAGACTCGGAATTTGTCAACACTGACAAATTAGGTGATCCGATCTATTGGGAAATCAATGATTTGAGTCCTGATCCCAATAGGCATGACCATACAGGTTTCATCTGTGTTGAGGGGACATTGGCCATGTGATGTTTGAAGTCTCATTTAGAAAAGGGAGTCAGACCTGCCATCTTTGGTACCGAATTCCGTATGCACTAACGAAGATACAGAATGAAGTATATTTTGACCTTTGACCCCATTTTGCACACCAAAGATGGCATCTGAGCAAAAAGTGGTTATTTTGTGAAATGATTCTTGTAACATGGTCTTTGCGTGTGCAAAATATGGGAAAGTTAGGACAATTATTCACCAAGATACAGGATGAAACATTTATGACCTTTGACCCTAATTTACATACCCAAGATGGTGTCCGATCAAGTAGTTGTTATATTTTGAAATAATGTACGTGACATGAACTAAACATGTGCAAAATATGGGGATGATAGAGGCTGTTTTTCTTGAGTTATTGCAAAGAAAGTTGCAAAAAGAAAGAAATATGTCAATACATCGACGATAAGCTTTAATTTCAACCAAGTTTTTTAGTATGATCCCGACATCATATGAAAAAACAAAAGGCACGCAGACGACAGCGCAAAGTCTCAGCTACAACATATTAAAATCTGGGAGAATTTCACCGAAGGGTAAGCGAGCTAGTGCTCGATAAGGACAATCATGTCAACTTTCACATCTAGAAAATTCCCTCCCATAGAGATAACACGTCATAACGAAGGTACAGAAAAAAGTACATATGACCTTTGACCCCACTTTGCACAGACAAGATGGCATCTGAGCAAAAAGTGGTTATTTTGTGAAATGATTCTTGTAACATGGTCTTTACGTGTGCAAAATATGGGAAAGATAAGACATGTATTTACTAAGATACAGGATGAAATATTTTTGACCTTTGACCCTAATTTACATACCCAAGATGGTGTCCGATCATGTAGTTGTTATTTTATGAAATAATGTACGTGACATGAACTAAACATGTGCAAAATATGGTGGTGATAGAGTATGTTTTTCTTGAGTTATTGCAAAGAAAGTTGGAAAAAGAAAGAAATATGAAAATACATCGAAGATAGGCTTTGATTTCAACCAAGTTTTTGGACGTGATCCCGATACCGTATGAAAAAATGAAGGGCACACTTGCGATAGCCCAAAGTCTCAGCTACAATTTATTACAATCTTAGAGAAATTCACCGAAGCATAAGTGAGCTAATGCTCGAAAAAGATAGTCATGTCAATTTTCATTTCCAGAAAAACTGCACTCCCATTAAGATAACACGTAAACTGGTCAAATTTGACAAGATTACTTTCAATCCAATATTACGAGGTGATGCCCTCATCTAATCAAAATGTTGTTATTATATTAATGAAAGAGCATTTAGTAAGCTACAACATACTGAAATCTGAATGAAAATGGGCAAAGGATAAGTGTGATACGCTCGAGTGAACTTGTAGTTTGATGACGTCATTTTGAAAATTTACTCTTTTTATTTTATTAAGAAATTTGATATCTTTTAATCATTTTTCCAGCATCGCCAACCCATGAAATGACATGTACAACTCATCAGCTTTCAGAATATGTAAAGAAAATGGGGGGTCACCGCCCATCCTGACGAGTAAAATCGGATTTAAAATTGGCGGTTTTTTGGCATTGTTGCACTGTATATCGCCATTGACGCGCGCGCGGAATTTCAACTTTGACGGGCCCGTATGACGTCATATTGAGTCGGATTGACTTGAAACTTGGTAGACATATTCCCTGACATTTCAGGCAGGCGATAAGTGTGAAAAAACGGGAAATTTCTATTGCATATGAGCTGTGCGTGCGTATATGCGCGCGCGCGTACGCGTCCGTAAAATTTTTTCAATTTTTCAAAAAATGCTTTAAATGGTCTGAAACGTGTGCAAAAAAAATTTGAGCTCGATTTGAGCATACAAATATTTGAACGCGCGCGTACGAGCACGTTTTAAGGTATAGATGAATTTTGAGAATATGAGTAAAATGCGCTTGACTTGAAATATATGTGACATAAATTTCATTGAAAAATTCCATTCCATTAATGAGATATGATTGAGAATGTGTTTTCATATAATGACGTCATTGTGACGTCACGGTCGACTGATCACTTTGATTTTAGTTCGATTGCCGTCTTTGGGAGACGATACATATATGGTATAAGTTTGAAATTGATAGGAAGAGGACTTTCTGAGCTAATCGATGCACAACTTTTGGGGAGAAATAAGAAGAAAAAGAAGAAGAAGAAGAAGAAGAAAGAATCCGTACAAAAACAGAAGGTGATCCGAGAGGATACTCGGATCACCTAATTCTACACAATGTGTGTACACATGTGTTGTATGTACACCAGCAGACTTGTGAGGCTAGATCATCACCTCATCTAGTTGGCATGGGTAACCGTCACTGACATCATTGTTATTTTTGAAAATGTGTGATACTGTAAAAGTGGATATTTTCGCGGAATCAAGACATCAACTACTGGAACATATGGCATGCAAAAATATTCGCATGCTTTTATTTCCGCGCTAGTTTCTGACTGCGCGAAATGCGCGAAAATTTCAAAAATGCGAAAATTTCCACTTTTACAGTACTTATAAACCAAATAAATCTTATTTGTAGTCTGATATAGAGGAATCCTCTAACATGCTGGTTGTTTGATATATCAAAGTCACTTTGTCTACATATATGCATGAGTGTACCAGGGAGGTGGCTCCCTGAGTGTACATTGTACCATGAAAAGTTTCGTGCCAGAACACTGGTTATGCAACATCTTGCTTTAGTCATAAAGGCAGTGGCCAAAATTAAAAATACTGTATGAACATGTCAGCATTCATCTCATCACTTTGAGCTGATCGATGCAGATGGATAACACTAGTGTTCTTACAGTGGTTCTGTGTACAATGTACAATGTACAAGTGCATGATACTTTTTTGTTTATTTGTTGTTTCTTTCAGCAGGAATGGCATAAAAAGCCACAAAACTTCTGTTCCTCAAATCATATTTTCCAGGTCAAATTGTACAGATGTCCTGTGCAGGTCCGTAACTAGGGGGGGTTCAGGGGGTTCGAACGAATCCCCCCCCCCGATAGCGAGCAGGGTACGCTTGAACAACAACAACAACAAAGTCAAAACTTCTTCCTAAAGCTCCAAATACGACAGAAGAATGATCTTTAAAGATAAAACAACCAAAATAAAACAAAAACAAAAACAAAAAGCCAGCATGACCCAAACTCGACTAATGTCTCTTGCGCTTCTCCATCTACCACAAAGTGATCAACCTGGAAGAGGTGGTTGATATCTTCAACAAGGGCGCCGGAAGTTGGGGGGGGGGGGAACCCCAAATAAAATAAAATTTAAGTTTAGATAAAAAGATAAGTTTTTTTCCCCCCGGCCTCCTGTAACAAATGCTTAAAGGGAAGATAAACCCCAAGAACAATGTGGATTGAGTGAAAGCAGCAACATTAGTAGAACACATCAGTGAAAGTTTGAAGAAAATCGGACAATCGATGCAAAAGTTATGAATTTTTAAAGTTTTGGTGTTGGAACCGCTGGATGAGGAGACTACTAGAGGTTATGACGTGTGAGTGGACTGCAATATCAAGAAAATATAAAGAAAATACTACAAAAATCCATTTTTCATGAAAATTACAAATTCCATCAACTTGATATTGACATATGTTAAGGGTAGCAATTATTCCCCCTGCTTTCTGAAAGCGGTTGGTCCACTGCTCTTTCATAATTCTAGAAAAGTGAATTTTTGTTGAATATCCTTTATATTTTGTGACCAAAATTGTGGAATCAGTTACCTCTTCAGTTAAGGGAACTGTCATCTACAGAGTCATTCAAATCCAAACTTAAAACTTATCTGTTCCTTTCATACTGAGGACTGTAATTGCTGTATGTCATTAATATTGTATTTTTAATTGATATATGTTGTATTCTTTATTTGGTATATATTTGCTTTTGTTTACCATTTTTTTCTTTGTTGAAATGTTTGAATATGTATACATATGCATGTAAATATATGATATTTTTTCATTTTTGAAGCGCCATGAGCACTGAAAAGTGGACCTGTGCGCTATACAAGTAGCCACTATTATTATTATTATTATTATTATATTTTCTTTGTATTGTTGTCCACTCATACGTCATATCCTCTAGTAGTCTCCTCATCCAGCGGTTCCAACACCAAAACTTTAAAAATTCATAACTTTTGCATCGATTGTCCGATTTTTCTCAAACTTTCACTGATGTGTTCTACTAATGTTGCTGCTTTCACTCAATCCACATTGCTCTTTGGGTTTACCTTCCCTTTAATCAATCAATTATTTAAAGACCAATATGAACAATAAAGGCACTTTTCTTGTCTAAAAGGTGTCAATTTCATAACCGAAAATGCAAAATTTTCGCCCCATTAAGGGGCGAAAATCATAATTCATTATACACTAAAATATCTAAACACTATATTTACTTATGAGTAAATTTGTTGTATGTAGATGGTAGCCTCGCGTCCTCAAGTGTGCCCCCTGAAACATATCTTTAGTAAACCTTACATTTTCCCTTTCTTCTATGCTTTTTAGCAATATAAGAATTTTTATTGCTTGAAAATTGCGACCATGTTTAAGCTTTTAATGAATACATTCCAGACGAATGGCAAAGTGAAAGTGGCTCGCTCGCTCTGCCTGTACATAATTATAGTAAAATGAATAGTTTTCGTAAGTTATGAGGATAATCCTTCGCAGTGATGTTTGTTTAACCCCCCTTCAACACCCTCGCCAAGGATCTCACACCGTCACATAATCCGAATATTAGCCTGCCTTATGCAATAATGATTTGCTTGTCATCAACATATTTTACAAAGCATGTGGAAACATTATGCTTTTCAGGTGGAGAAATTGTGTGTGTTTTTTGTAATGTATCTCATCATTCTGTCTCTTCAGTATGGGCTTAACGTTATACGAACGATACAGCGGAAGGCGTTGTGCATCAATCAATGCCGCCACAATCAATTATTACTTGCCGGTTTTTTTGTTTGTTTGCTTCTTTTTTTTTAGAGGGCCTCGATCTTTTCATCCACAAAGATGCTTAATTTTGAAACTCACAAATCCGGTTATCTGATTTGAGAAACCTCTTCAGCGTTTTCATTATTCATCGAAAATGATCATTGATATTCTTTAAGCCATGAAAACAATAATGGCTACATGGATTGTTAACTTGTTTCTCTCTGAAAAAATCCCCCAAACCATCCTCCTCCCCCCCCACCCCCCCAAAAAAACAAACAACAAATTAACACACTTCACTGTTGATGCTGTTTACAGTGTATTTGCATTTTGAGCACCAATTCGCACATTCATGAATGTGGAAAGATTTAGAACCTCAATGTTCATTTACATTGAGCTGATGATTCCATTTCACGTCTATAGCACCTTTAAGATTAAATCATTTAAGTTAACTCAATATCACATATTAGAGTAAAAAATGTTTATCTGAAATTGCCAGTTTCTGACAAAATATGCATTCATTTTGTATTTTTTCGTTGGTCAAAGATCCGTGAATTTTGCTTGATTTGTAGGATTCAGCATAGTTTACATTCATACTAAAAAAAAAAAAAACTGTTTCTGGTTTTCCCCAATTCGAGTGTACAAAAGAAATCCAATAGACAACACAGTGGAAACGAGAAAACAACCTAGATGGTTATGCATTGAAATACAAGTACAAGTACTTGTACTTGTACAAGTACTTGAGATACTTTGTGACTGTAATGTGAGGGAGGAAGGGAAATGTAGTTTGCAATTGTGGACTTTCCTGATCTGTATATTACACTATACATTAGTTGAAAAAAAAAATAGCAAAAAAAAAAAAAAAAAAAAAAATCTTCCTTGGACACCTAGCCCTCATTGAGCTTATAAGTAACAAGGATATGTGATTTTGATTTTGTCGATAGATACAATGACACAAAATGGTCTGCTTTAATTTTATTGGAAACATAGTTCTCTTGACTTTTGTGCGTATCTAGAAGTAAACAGGAAAAAACGTGAGTAACAATCAAAAACAATGAAAACTTTTAGGAATACACATCATGGAGTACACACTGTCCAGGACTGATTCTTCCATCCGACCTTACAAGGTGTTACTTTAGATCATAGAATAGTCAGAATGTTCGTGTCATCAGGGAGGTAGAATATACACCTCCCTAAATATACCATCTCCCTCATCCTGCATACTTTAATAGTATACAGCATCCACACCATTGGTACACACCGCGATGCCAACGCACAGGGAGTAGGGAGAGTCTTCCCACCGCCCGGCCCTAATAACACGTTGTAGCAGGATAAAACGAATTTCGCGCTTCAGAGGACAGGAGCGCTGACAGATTTATGGATTCTGCCCAAAATTGGGCGAAATCCATTAACTCGAAGGCGAATGCTTCCAGACCCTCTGCGGGACAAAACCAGCTTAAACTATAGTAGTTTTCGACGTTGAGGGCGTCAATATCCTGAATAGCGAAATAGTATGGGCAGTGGGTCTGGAAGCCAGACTAGGAAAATTAGTATTTATTCACACAGTAGCATGGCATGGATAGGGTAGAACAGGAGGCATGGAAGGCAGGCAGCAATCCAGCAGAAGCTCTGCAGCATATACACACATGTATGCATGTGTATGCATAGGGTGTACAGTAGACCTGTGTGTGTGTGTGTATTTGTTTGCACATGTGTGTATTAGCTACAGTCCTCCAGCAGTTCTCATTGGACAGTTGCCTGCAAAAGAAACCTTCTCCCCTGAACACATTGCTCTCGCCCCACATTATGCCGAACGTTTCTTCACTGTGCCCTAATGCCTGCCTGTTTCCCCCACTCTCTGTCCTGCAATTCCTCAGATGACTGTCAGAAGCATCTACAGATATCTCGCCCTCCCTCTTCCCTACATTATGCTGTGACATTTTACCATGACTTCCCCTCCTCTTTCTGTCATCCTGTATCTCATCTAACAATTATTCATAAACCATACACAGAAACCTCTCTCTCTTTCTTGAGGGCCGGAACAAGACCAAGGTTTTCTTTGTGAGTATTGTGTTGTTGTTGTTAGGTGATACGCTAACAGCATATCACCTATTGTGTTTGTACGGAATCTTCCTTTTTTTTTTAATTCTTCTTTGTTTTTGACAAATTTTGTGAACAAAATATCTCAACAATGACATGATCAGTTAACATGAAATTTTCAGTCAACATATCTCATATCAATATCTAATGACATTAAACTTTTCATGACAATAACATACTGTATACGCCATATATTTAGCGTATCTGGACTTTCCGTCGTTTTTAGACCGGGGGCCCAGAAGATTTATTCAGCTGAAAAGGGTCACACTTTTTAATGGTCTCATCATATAGGGATGTGTCCAAGGGTCAATAAAATGCATTGCTGGCAAGTCACATCCTGTACCGTAAGCCTAGGGACCACAAAAAGGGACCCCGAAAAATGGATTTATTCAGCCGAAGGGGGTCACGGACAAAAGTTGGTGGATATTGTTCCTTTGGGTGTACTTATCATGAAAACAGCAATGCCAGCTATTTTATCCTGTACGGGGCCCCAGACAGTAGCCCCAAAGGGCCCCAGAAATATGGTGTTATTCAGCTGAAAAGGGTAACGGCTAATTTCTTTTGCAATGGAAGTAGTTCCCATCAGAGATATCCAAGACACCAATGCCAGCTATTTTATCCTGTACGGGGCCCTAGACAGTAGCCCCAAAGGGCCCCACCCCCCATAGGCCTACGTACAAACACACACAAACTTTGATTTTATTCAGTTGAAAAGAGTCACGGCTAATTTCTTTTGCAATTGAAGTAGTTCCCATCAGAGATATTCAAAACACCAATACCAACTATTTTATCCTGTACGGGGCCCCAGACAGTAGCCCCAAAGTGCCCAACCCCCATAGGCCATACGTACAAACACACACAAACATTGATTTCATTCGTGCAGCTGAGAAGAGTCACGGCTAATTTCATTTGCAATGGAAGGAGTACCCATCAGAGATATAAAAACACCAAAGTCAGCTATGTTATCAAGTACGGGGCCCCGGACAGTAGCCCCAAAGAAGCTCCCCCCCCCCCCCCCCGACACACACACCCACACTAGTTTCATTCAGCTGAAAAGAGTCACGGCTAATTTCTTTTGCAATGGAAGTATATAGTACCCATCAGAGATATCCAAAATACCAAAGCCAGCTATTTTATCCTGCACGGGGCTCCAGTCAGTAGCCCCAAATTGCTCCCTCCCCCCCCCCCCCCCCCACACACACACATTGATTTTGTTCAGCTGAAAAGGGTCATGGCTACTTTCTTTTGCAATTGGTAGTAGGCATACTCATCAGAGATATCCAAAACACTAAAGCCAGTTATTTTATCCTGTACGGGGTCCCAGACAGTAGCCCCGAAGTGCACCCCCCCAACACACACACGCAACACACACACACACACACGCACACACACACACACACACACACACATTAGTTTCATTCAGCCAAAATGGGTCACGGCTAATTTCTTTTGCAATGGATGTATACCCATCAAAGATATCCAAAGCACCAAAGCCAGTTATTTTATCCTGAACGGGGCCCCAGAAAGTAGCCCCAAAGTGCCCCCCCCCTCCACATACACACACACACACACACACACACACACACACACACTAGTTTCATTCAGCTGAAAAGGGTCACGGCTAATTTCTTTTGCAATGGAAGTAGTACCCATCAGAGATATCCAAAATACCAAAGCCAGTTATTTTATCCTGTATGGGGCCCCGCACAGTATAGCCCCAAACACGGGTAATTTCTTTTACACTGGAAGAAGTACCTATCAGAGATATTCAACACACCAAGGCTAGTTATTTCATCCTGCACAGAGCCCTAGACAGTAGCTCCACAGTGTCCCATCCATTACTGTGAATCAGCTGAAAATGGTCTTACAAATTCTTTTGTAACGTTAATATCAGGGCCTACTGAACAGAGATATCACAAACACTAAAGCAAGTCATCTTATCCTGTATACGGGGTCCCATAGGTTACAGTAGCAAAACACTCAAGAAATTTGCAAAGGAAGCATACCTCTGTATAGTGCACAACCAAGATGACCATATTACGAAAACCAGTCATTTCATCTTGTACTGGGCCCAGGTTACAGTAGCCATAAAGTGCCCCTCCCCCACATAATTATTATGACATCATTTAGCTGAAAAGAGTCATAGTTGTTTTTCTTTTACAATCGAAGTAGGCCTTTATAGTTTACATCATAGATACCCAAAACATCAAAGCCAGTTAGGTTTTCCCAGCCAATTTCGCACTTTTGTTGGTTCATTAATTTTGATAGAAGGTTCGAATTCGTAAAATGGGTATTCAAATTGGCTGGTACCCTACGTTCATTCAAATTCGCCTTGACTTGCCGAAAAGTGTATTTCAGTCATTAAATTTCGCGAAAGACAGTCAAATTCCAAACGTGTTCATTCAAATTCAAATCATGCTATTTCTTTGTTTCAGATCTTTTTAACATGTCTTTCTATGTGTGTTTTCGTTTCATCTATAAATTACTGTTATAAAGCAGTAAAAGTGTCATATTTCTTATCTAGTATAACTGGATTTGGTTGTTCTATAACCAGACTGGTAACGCTCCTTCTCTTTCATATACATGTCATTATAGGCCTATATGTGTACCAGTAATGCAGCTTAACTTCATTTTTTATAGTCATGACAGCACAATATATACAGACGTATATCTCTAGAAGACATAGAAAGAATTATTAAAAAAACAAACATTTGAGGATCATAACCTTGACTTCTTGTAACTAGCCGACCGCTCGTAATAAAGCGCTCGTAACGGCCAGATAGTGGCTTCTTACTTCTTTGGATTCAAAAAGCACGTTAAAAAATGGTGTCAAAGTCTCTTAAACGAATACGAAAACATGAAATGCTATGATGCTTACAAAACAATAACTACGACGAAAGAAAATAAGGAAAGAGGCCAAGCATGAACATATCTGTTTAATTGACTGCAGAACATGTTATTGTAAATTAGATGGCCAGAAATCAATTTGAATGAACGAGTGCGGCATGTAATCACGTGACTATATCATTATGGATTTATGAATGAACGCATAGTGGAATGGTACTTGTCTTATAATATATGGATTTCAGTTGAAAAAGTGTTATTTAGAATAAGGTTAGAGGTAATGTGAATGTTTCAAAATAAATTTGAATGAAGAGATTAATATGACATTGAACTAGCATGTCATCTAGGCGAAATTTTTGCTAAATTTAATTCAACATTAAAGAATTCGATTAAAAGAGGTGCGATATTGGCCCGGATGCAGGGCCCTTGACAGGTATAGCCCCAAGGTATTCCCACCCCGTATGAATTAATTGTTTTTAGGTGAAAACAGTCATGTATGCCTATTTTCCTTGGCAGTGGAATTAACAGCTGAGATACGTAAAACACAAACCCATCCAGGTAAGGGGCCCCCAGCCAGTAGCTGGAAAGTGCTCCCGTATTATTGTATTCTAAGTGAAAAGAATCATTGCTATAATTTCTTTTGCAATGGAAGTAGTACTCAAGGAGTTATCAAAAACACCGAAACCAGTTATATAGCTGTACGGGGCCCCACGGAGTGTTCCTAAAGTGTCCCCACATGTAATTCCACTATCAAGATCTGCATCCCGATCTATTCAATCTGTCAGATCGGGAGAGAGCGGCAAAAGTGTACGGGGACCGGGAGTATCGTAGCAGCAGCGTTTGGGTGATGGGGTTGGATCTGGCAATTTTACAGATCGGGAAGAAATTTTGAACTGGTTCAAAATTTCCTCCTCATCTCCCCATCAAGATTGACGTATTTTGAATCGTAGCTCAAATGGGGAGAGAGCAGTGACAGTGTAAATACCACGGGATGAGCGTAACAATTCCAGGTTTTTCTGACCGTAGTAACACTAACAGCGGCACAAGAACGGGAAATATAGTCTAAACTAGACACCGACGACATGGTCCCGCTGCTGCGCCGCTTTCTTGATCAAAGCACGACCTTCCCCCTTTAACGACGCTCTCACTAAGTTCTCTACTCTCGTATAAAATCAAGGCCTGTTCCTACGATGCTTCATTCCTGCTTCGATAACGCTGTTGGCCGCTTTAGCTACGCTGTTCCTACGCTTTCCCAGACTCAATTATGCACGTCTTCCGCTCTCGCCGCTCTAAAATCGAACGTAGCCGATACGCTGGAAAATGTTTGCCAGAACAGCAAAACTGATGATGATGAGGAGGACGCGTTGTCGTTGTCGCGAAAATGAAGACGAAGGAGCGCATATTTAAGAAGAAGAGATGTAAACAATAAAGAGAATAAAGCAAAACACTTTGGAGCTACTGTACGGGACCCTGTGCAGGATAAGATATCTGACTTTGGTATTTTGATATCCGATGGATACTACTTCCATTGCACAAGAAATTAGCCGTGACCCTTTTCGGCTGAATGAAACCAATATATATATATGTGTGTGTGTGTGTGTGTGTGTGTGTGTGTAGGGGGCACTTTGGGGCTACTGTCTGGGGCTCCGTACAGGATGAAATAACTGGCTTTAGTGCTTTGGATATCTCTGATGAGTACTACTTCCGATTGCAAAAGCAAGTAGCCGTGACCCTTTTCAGCTGAATAAAATCAATGTGTGTGTGTGGGGGGGGAGGGGGAGGGGGTAAGGGGGCAATTTGGGGCTACTGTCTGGAGCTACTGTCTGGGGCTACTGTCTGGGGCCCCATGCAGGATAAAATAACTGGCTTTGGTATTTTGGATTTCTTCTGATGGGTACTAATTCCATTGCAAAAGAAATTAGCCGTGACCCTTTTTCAGGTGAATGAAACTATTGTGTGAGTATGTGTGTTGGGGGGGGGGGCACTTTGGGGCTACTGTCTAGGGCCCCGTACAGGACAAAATAACTGGCTTTGGTGTTTTGTATGTCTCTGATGGGTACTACTTCCATTGCAGATGAAATTAGCCGTTACTCTTATCAGCTGAATAAAGTCAATGTGTGTGTGTGTGTTTGTACGTAGGGCTTATAGGGGGTGGGGGACTTTGGGGCTACTGTCTGGGGCCCCGTGCAGGATAAAATAGCTGGTATTGGTGTTTTGGATATCTCTGATTGGTACTCCTTCCATTGCAAAAGAAATTAGCCCTGACTCTTTTTAATTGAATAAAATCAATGTTTGTGTGTGTTTATACGTAGGCCTATGGGGGGTGGGGCCCTTTGGGGCTACTGCCTAGGGCCCCGTACAGGATAAAATAGCTGGCATTGGTGTTTTGGATATCTCTGATGGGAACTACTTCCATTGCAAAAGAAATTAGCTCTGACCCTTTTCAGCTGAATAACACCATATTTCTGGGGCCCTTTGGGGCTACTGTCTGGGGCCCCGTACAGGATAAAATAGCTGGCATTGCTGTTTTCATGATAAGTACACCCAAAGGAACAATATCCACCAACTTTTGTCCGTGACCCCCTTCGGCTGAATAAATCCATTTTTCGGGGTCCCTTTTTGTGGTCCCTAGGCTTACGGTACAGGATGTGACTTGCCAGCAATTCATTTTATTGACCCTTGGCCACATCCTTACATGATGAGACCATCAAAAAGTGTGACCCTTTTCAGCTGAATAAATGCTCTGGGCCCCCGGTCTATTTGCGAGTGGTTAAATTAGTGATTGTGATGTACTGTACTGAACAGAGAAATGTATACAGGTGCGTCACATTCATATTGGGATTGGAGTAATCATTATTGTGTGTCTTTAATTTCGTGACTAGCACCTGACTCACGAAATTCATGAAAATAAAAACCTCCCAAAATATTCGCCATATACAGTATCTGTGATGTCATCCAGGCGCCATTTTGTGATTTTCAGATAATGTCAGATGACCGATCATATCTTCATAACTAAATGTCATTTCCTTATCATTTTCGGTAGACATAAAGTTCAAGTCACGTCTAATTGTCTTGCACTACGCTAGTCATATAGGTCATCATGCGCAATTCACAGTAGATGCCAGAATTTCACATGGTTCTTGCCAGTTAAAAATAAATTGCATGGCAAAAAACAGGGTGAGAGAAATCGCACATTTCAGACAGTTTTCAAACGCTTGCGACTCTGTCGTGCATTTGCAAATCGTAATCAAGTACAGTCGCCTACAGAGTAATACTGCAGGTGTTCGCAAAATTCTCACGATTTGCAGTTTCCAAGTGGCATAACATTATTACAGGACTGGTATTCTGAAAATTTTGTCAAAGTTTTGTTGATCATATTATGCAAACTTTGTGATTATTCACAAGAGATAGATTTTCACAAGCAGGAAGTCACGCTCTAGTATACTTGTCAATGATGTGCTATTAATTATTTGTCGCACTTGGTGATCATCAGAATACCAATAGGGCCTACTGCAACTTGATCACGGTTTAGAAAGAATCCTACGTTTTTAATGATTGAGCGAGGACAAGAATTTCAGCGTACGATTATGTGAATATCAGTTTATCGCATAATACTAATTAATGCGTGTGTTGTTCATGTCAAATTATCTGAAATGTTTTTTGTTTGTTTTTGCAAGACATAAGCGCTTGCCCGGGGCAAGTGAAATCAAAGTCGGGCAAGTGTTTTGAAACAAGGAGAAAGAAATGTTTGACCAAATCGGACAAGCAAATAATTCTGAAGCCACCTTCCCCCCCCCCCCCCAACATTTTCTTTCAAACAAACCCATGAAATCAAGCATATGGAACTTTCTAACACTTACTTGAAGATGCCTATTGCATTGCGATGCAACATCAACACTCGATCACTGTCACAGTTTAGTTTCTTATTCCAATGCAATGTGTGTCTGAATAACGTTCCATGGTGACAAAGCCGAGTAATTTGGCAATGAGTAGAGGCAGCAGTAGAAAGCTGCCTGAAGGTGAGTGGTGCGCGCTCCACATGTATGAAGAGCACAGTGAGGAATTAAAAAAAAAAAAACAAAGAAAACAAAACAAAATGTACAGTAAGACAAGGTATTAAACACCAACTTGACCAAGACATGAGACCTAGACCTATGGGTCTTGTGCTCAACTGAGTATCACAAGTTCACCTTTCACGCATTCCTGCAGACTCTTCCCTAAGAACATTGGAAACTTGGGGCGGGGGTAGCTTTGAGAGCTGGGGGCATGGTGTCCATTTGCATATATTTCATCACACTGGTAAAAATACCTGCCAAGTACACTGTACTTTACAGAAACTTGGACTTTGCAAATTTCAAGCTAAATGCTCAAAGACTGAGGGAATTAACTGAATCCACAGTAATACTGGACGATTTTCAATCAAAGTATACTGTTACCATGGCAACGCATCGTTCAACAATAACGAAAGAATAAGTTTGCACATCTATGTACTATTGCAGTCACATGTGCCAAATTTCAAGCCAAATGCTCAAAGACTGAGGGAGTTAAGTCTCCATTTGGTCCCATCCCACCCAACTCCCAGGGCTCGCCTGATTCTGCCATGAACAAACACGAAACAACAGTCATCAACAAACTGACTCATTATATTAACTTAGCATATTGCTCATTTGAAGGAATTGAGATTCTATCCCCCTAGGGATGCTACCTGCCAAGTTTTGTGAAAATTCATCATGGGGTTTTCAGGAAGATGAAATGTACAATTTAGGCCCCATTGTGACCCCTCCCCACCCCCTAAAAAGGGTCCCAAAGGGGGCACCCCTGATTCCGCCATGAACAAACTTGAAACTACAGTCATCAATGTACTACATGTAACTCATAGTATTAACTTAGCTCTATCACTTCTGGTTCAAGAGAAGAAGATTTTTTAAGATTCCCTACTTTTGAGGGGTTTGGGCTCCCCTTGGGGGGCCCAGGTGGGGCATAGTGCCCCCATTTGAACAAATTTTCAGGCACAATGAAAGAGCACTTGACTAACCGCTTTCTTTTCTGAACTATCCTCCACTGCCCAATAAAAAGAAAAAAAAATGTTACTGTCATTACTCTGAAAGTTTGCTATTCCGAAGGTTTGTTAGTAAAAAAGAAATAAGTAAATAAAAAGGGTTCGCTCTTTCAAAGATTCATTAATCTAAGAAGTTTTGTTTTGGAAGGTTCGTTCTTTCGAGAATGAAAGAAGATTCAGTATTCTGTAAGTTCATTTAGTCGAAAAAGAAATAAGTTTCATACAATTCATTTTTAGATTAACAAACCGTCAGAATAATGCCACAAATCGGATTGACGAGCCCTAATACATTTTCAGATTGATAAATTATTTCAGTTCTGGATAACAAGCCATCAGAATTACGAACATTATTCATCTTTTGGAATAATGAACACTTTGCAAAGAAATGAAGGACGTCAACCTAGGAATTTAACTCATTTTCTTGCCTCAAAGACTTTCCATACTTATTTACTGAACTACTAACCCCTAATGCCAGATTTTAAAAAAAAAAAAAAAATATATATATATATATATATATATATATGTATATAGAAATGGGTAAAGTCATTCCGAAGGTTTGTTTGAATACGAAAATGAAAAAAAAAAAAAAAGGCTAGTTACACAACAGCATCAGCTGTCCCAACTGCTGTTGGGACAGCCTCCTTGAAAAGAGAGCAGACTCAAGTATGTGAAGACGGTGTTAAACCTGTCATCGTAAGACTATTCCAAATTCACACTACTGCCATGTTACAGTACTTAATAGCAAAAAGGAGAAGTATAATATGTGTTGCGCTTTCATAGTTAGATTGAATCATGTGACTGTGAAAAAAATTTGGTATACAATAGGCCCATTTACACTTGCTTGGAAAAATCACAAATTTTCTAAAATCGCGACATTTGGGTGCAAGTTGCTAAGCAACTACACCCAAACACCCTCAAAACATCGGCAGAAAAATCGCCAGCCGGAGTGCGATTTTTTGAAACATCGCGATGTTTGAGGCGAAGTTAGCGAGTGTAAACCCAAGCTGCAGAAATATCGAGATTTTTCATCACGTGACTTTCGGTATCGGATTGCACCGGGAGTTTATGCGCGCTCCCGATCCCTCTTTGGAACATGTAGAGAGTACGTCGGTCACTGGCCAGAGTACTAAGTACACGGTACAGTGTACAGGTCTAAATGGCCGATCCTCGATCGGCTCGTGGTATCTCACCTCACTCTCCCTGATGAAACTAGTACATGAAAACTACTACTTATTTCAAATTTAAGTAGCAAACCTGAAGTTCTCCAACCACGTATCATCACCCCATGACGACTTAACAAAATATAATGTTCTCCCAAAAATGCGTTGATTGTGGGAGTGCCCAGACTGCTCTCGATATATGTTGTTTGTGGAATATAGGAGTACGTAACAAGTGTGAGTTCTTGCTGTCGCCTGATAAAATACCAGTCCTAACTTCCAAGTCGTACTTCTCATGCACTTTCGTCATATCGGCGAAGTTTCATGATCCTCCTGAATGCTGCTGTCATCAACTTTTCCATACTTAGGCCAAAAAAAAAAAAATTGTTGCATTGGCGTAACATGAGATTTTCAAATAGGGTCGGTCGGGCGGATTTTTTTTTTTTTTTTTTTTTTTTTGCTACCTGCATTTGTACGTACGTGTAAAACTCGTGCTCAGCTCAGTAAACAGTTACAACTGCTGCACCAAATGTGCTGTGTTCATCTATTCTACAAATCATTTATGAGGCCGATATTACTGGAATTATACCCCTTCACAGAATTAAAAGATGTTGAAATCCCTATCCTGAATGTTTTCACTTCATATTTTACTATTTTGACTTAGATAAGATAGATGCAAATTGACCCATATGTACGATCTTTTCATCGCACACGGCGATCTCTATTACAGTCCCACATATACAGATTCGTGTAAGTTCTCCACACAAGAAACCTATGGCAAAACTGTGCACAATACATCGCAGTCTGAATGCTACGTATACACTGAATAAATCTTGTTAGAGTACGTGTCCGTGTTGGAAACAGATGACGTACTGATCAAGGAAGGCTTATGCGAGGCGCTAGATCTCTCCCTCCTCGTACATCCGATATCCCCAGAGCCGTTTCCACTTCCGGGTTTGTGCGATCGCGATCGCAATCAACAAGATATTTGATATCGATAGCAAAAAAAAAATAATAAAAAAACATGGGGTCGGCGGAATTTTTAGGGTCGGGCGGGTTACGCCAATGCAACAATTTTTTTTTTTTTTTGCCTTAG
The DNA here is from genome assembly GCF_964275005.1 of Diadema setosum. Taxonomy (NCBI): domain Eukaryota; kingdom Metazoa; phylum Echinodermata; class Echinoidea; order Diadematoida; family Diadematidae; genus Diadema; species Diadema setosum. The sequence continues at coordinate 20,650,976 of NC_092697.1, forward strand.
ATGAAGTTTTACACACCTACTACGTATGTGATCTAATATAGCAAGCTATATAGTTTTACCGTAAGTAAACAGTCTCGAGAAGCACAAATCTATGTGTGCATTGGTGCATTGTACTGATAAAAAGCCCTAGCTCAACGTTCCAACCAGCTATCTGTGATCAAAATATACTGCACTGCAGTGAAAACGAACAGAATAGCGCGCGCTTCCACTCAGCTACCGTGTTGAAAAGAGGTAAATTACGCATGCGCACTACCGACCGAAAAATCGCGATGTTTCGTGAAGCTCAAACTTCGCATGCTTTTGCGCAAGTGTAAACGGTAGAACCAAAATATCACGATTTTAAAAATCGCGATGTTAGTAAGTGTAAATGCGGCTAATGTAGTGGCAAGATCGTGCCACTACACTGAACACTTACAGCGAGCATTTGCCTAGATCCTATGCAGAGATTTGCAATTGGGGGACGTACTAGGATGATCAACCTTTCAGTGTATGCACGCGTATAAAGCATAGGATGCAGAAAGTAGTTTATTATAAGCAAGTCTGCTTTGTAATAATATGCATAGAAGGCTGTACCTTTATAAAACAAAATTGTTTATTATGTGCGATTTGCTCAGCAATATTTACTATATAGTGCATGTTCTATTGATGCATCAGTACTGGACTACAGAACTCCAAATCCATCTTGCAGTTCTTTTCACCTCGGCCTGCATCCTCGGTGAAACAAATTAATAGACAATTTAGTATTTGCCATTCTGTAATATAGTGCATGATTTTGAATGCACTATACTAGATCACATGTATACGTGACAAACACACAATTAGCCCAAGTGCAATTTCATTTCATCGTGGTTGAAGGCCGAGGTGAAATGGAATTGCATGAGGGCAAATTGTGCATTTGGAGTGTATACTGGCTAGGATAGCGGATGAAAAAGAGCATGTACTATTTGTTATGATATGTAAACGGTGGTAAATAAAGTGTATTTTCAATACTCATTTTTCTCGAGCTCTCTATGATGGTCTAGGCCAGAATTCCAGCTTGCAACTATGAACTATAACTTTGTTGCGGTTCCACACACAACAGGGCCCACCCTGCACAGTCCATGGGGAGTCAAGCCTGTGTTTCTTAACAAATAAAATATCCAAACAGATGTCGTCTAAATCTTAATAGAAACAAATGCAAACAGAAGAAAACTGACCAGAAATGAATATGATTTATTCATGGAAAAATGAGCAAAGAAAATGGGATTCCATCGGGATTCGAACCCGAGACGTCCGGATGCTAGCCTGGTGCTCTACGGACTGAGCTATAGAAAGCCCTAGTTTAGTGTTCATCCCACAAACCCTAAATTCTCAATGCTCAGATGGTCAGAAGCTATAGCAGTGTGTTTGTGTGTGATACACACACACACACTTAAACCTGGCATAAACCCAAGCATTGAGAATTTAGGGTTTTTAGGACGAACTCTGAACTATAGGGCTTTCTATGGCTCCGTCAGTAGAACACCGAGCTAGCATCCGGAGGTCTTGGGTTCAAATCCCGATGGAATCCCATTTTCTTTGCTCATTTTTCCACAATTATAAATCTAAATAGAATGGACTGTTCCATACGTTCCACTGTTAAGACTTAAAATGGGGCTTTCAGTTCAAACTGCTTGCCTTTAGGATTGAACTACATACAATGTAGCTGGTACATTGGGTACCGACTACCGTATATATTGAGTGAGTGTACACGCTATATGCCTACTGTATGCTGTGCTTCATATTACTACACACTGCTGGGCATAGGCACAGTGTATGAAGTGCTGGCATGCTCGTAGCAAAACACCTATTACATGTTTGTAATACTGTGTATGTGTCGAAAACATACTATCAGTACTACACAGGGACGCTTGACTGTACGTAGGGCCTACGCAATGACTGCGCAGTAGTGCATAATGTAAACAACATACGGTGTACATGTAGTTATATCTATTGTGCACTTTAACAAAATGTATGCAGTCACGTGGTATCAATCTGGCCAATCATAAATCTTGATATTAATCGTACTACTTACTATTCCAGTATATTGCATAATAGAACATCCACTATTTGTATAAGCACTGCATGTAATTTTGTACATACTGCATAGATACACAACTGTACCTGCAGCAATCAAAAGGCTGAAAGGCCAAGTTTTGCTTGATTTTTCTTCATATTATAATTCAATATAATCAAACATTTCTCTGTGAGAGACATCTCAAACCCCAATGCTTGGTTTAATTGTAAATCTGTTGACTTCATACTGCCACAAATGCTGTAGTCACACATGCATTCCTGGAGTAGTGCTGATGTGATGCCACATACACCACAGTCTTAAATATCTCCCCCTCCCCCACCCCTCTTGCTGTCCTTGAATCTGCCTTTTACTCACTCTTCCCTCCTCATCTCCCAACAGACATGTTAAATCATGCCTCTCATCTGACAGGGTGCTGGTTCACTTCCTTTTCCTCCTATTAATATACTGTACCTCTCTTATACAGTGTACCTCTCTCTGTGTCTCTTTTCTCTATGTATCTGTACTGTATGTTCAAGGCACACTTCAGGCATCTACCAGTCAGAATATGAGGGTCATCCACACTTTAAGACATAAAAAATATTGCTGGTTTTGTTTTCAAACTTTAAAAGTTGTCTTGGAGGTTTCCAAGATGGATGCATGATCATTATTGTTGTAAACCAGCGAATTCATACACGAGTTTTTATGAACCAATCAAGAGGCGAACATCTAAGGTTTTTGTCTGTGACATCTAACACTTCTAGAGAATGATAAAATTTGCATCTCATATTGCTTATTCTCCAAGTATGTGATTTCTAACGGTAACGGTCCAGGGAAATCTAGAATATGTCATTTCTTTTCACAGACATCATCCTAGGTAATTTTCCTCACTGATTTTGATTTTCACACTAATATCTGGCAATTTTGAATGAGGAACAAAATATTGAAAAAGAAAACTGCACTCGGGAATCAGGTGTGGCGATACAGTGCAATGAACTCGGCCAAATCATATGATCTCGAAGCCTCATTTGCACAAAGTAAACAGCTTGGGTATGCAAAACCGCTGGGATAATGTTGCAGGACAATCGCAATATCTTGTCTCAGAAGCCAGCAAATGATAAGATGTATACAGCAAATTGAAGGAGAAACTACAGTCAACCTCACCTCCACGTCGGATAAGCCGATTATCACTTACCTCAGGGGCAAAATGAAAGTCCTGACTGTTCCTATAGATGGAGTTTCCGTGTATTAAAACTCGCGTAGCTCGAAAAAACTAACTCGAAGTTCGGTTACCTCAAAGGGAAATCTAATGTAATAGCACTTGTGTCAATGGAGAGCTTATGATACTGTAGCACTATGCTCTGCCCCAGCATCTTCTTTTCTTTAACCACTGTGTTTTGATTTGCGAATGTGATCGTCACGCCCTGCACATTAGTTACGTTCAGACGACAAGCCTTAACATCGAGGTTAGAGCTTGTAGTTAGGGACCGTGAAGACGCACTCGTAGGAGAAATCTTATGGTTTGCGCTCTAACCACGAGCGGCGGGGGGGGGGGGGGGGTCCCACTTGTACAATTTGTAGTTAAGCACCGTGTGGACACAAAAATCAACGCACTCAAAGGGGCAGGAATTTAACATCGAGGTTAAGATTCATCGTGTGGACACACGTCAAAGTTAGGGGGCAAGAGCTTAACCTCAAGGTTTCCTAACCTCGAGGTTAGGGCTTGTCGTCTGAACATAACTATAGATTTCTTAACCGTCGTGGCGCACCTGCTAAGGTGTTGACAGTTATATCTTTGGCATTAATCACGGTCCACTATCCAAACATCATTCTCGGGCCTGCATAGTGCTTTTTTAACTTTTTTCCTTTCACGAAGTTTGTTTCATTAATTCTCCCCCGAGAAGCAAGCACTGAATACTTTTTTTTTGTTTTTTTTTCAGCGATGTGATTGTGAAAATATTGTGGTACAATGATCTGGAAGTATAGGCCTAGCATAATAATGATATAACAAAAGTTTATTCCGATAAATTTAGATTTCACGGAATGATACACTGTACGATTTTCAGACAAAAAAAAAAAAAAAAATCATCATTAAAAAATTTACCCGTTTTGACTTGAATCTTATTTGAGTTTTATGTTTATTGCGCCAATTTCTCATCCATATACAATGTATAAGCACATGTTCATCTCATCAAAACAGCATAGCTAGCTAGGCACTGCTCGCCGACTGTGAGTGCTGATGGTAGCTATAGACACACGCAAGACCGGTGTGTAGCGGTGCGACATTGCTGTCGCTCCCTGTAGCTCTAGTTGTTCTTGGTGAGCTGTACATGTACACCCATAGTTGTGCAAAATATTACCGGGTAAAAGTTTGCAAAGCTAAGAATGTAATTCTTGTGCAACTGTCTGCTTGGTAAATTTAGTTTGTGTTTCCACGGGTTTCTCCACATGATGTGTACGAGTATTACGCAAATGCATACACAGTATTCTGTAGACACACCACGGTCATCCACACGCAATGTACATTCAGCACGCATATTCTGCAACCCTGTCTTGCACTCGATTACGGGTGATAGGTGATTTAATTGGCCACCAGAAAATAGCGTTGAAAGAAGAACATCGATTTTCATTCAATAGACCGGTTTACTAATGATATGCATAATGACGTCAACCCCACGCGACCCTAGTGATTGTAACTAGGTCGGGCAAGCGAAATAAGCGCGGACGCGCGCGCCACACTGTTTTTGCATTCACGCGTGTATTGTCTACGATCATTACTCGCTGCGGATTATCGACAACTTTTGTTTGCTATAATCTTGCTTTGAGATGGCGTCAGCTTCAAGTTCTAGCCAAAGTTCGAGCAAGCCATGGAAGAATTGGACAGTTAAGGAATTAACTGAGTATTTGAGGGATATAGGTGTGAGCACAAGCGGCTACAACAAGGAGAAACTCATCAAACTAGTGCAACTGCCGTAGCCGATTTGGTTTTGCCCATCGATCCCGACCTCTCCCGGGCGGACACCGGCCGGTCACTGCAGGAGAAGCTCGCTCTGGTAGGCTGCTCGTTCTCCGATCCTAACAAGCTCGCTGGGTTTACATCCAACTTTGACAGATTTTGGACTCTTTGACGTGTTCAACTACCTGATCATCAATCAGACTGACTATGACTGTAAAAGCTAAAGGGATACAAGTCATTTGACGACTACCGTCTTTTCGCGGATGGGAGTGTTTCAAGCCTGAAGTTCAACGAGGTTTCGGACACGAGCCCTTTTCGTGTTTTCCTTAGTGAGGTTAGGTCGACCGGACATACCTCAACAAACCAACGTACCAGACCTGGGTCGTGATGAATAAGTCAACGGGGGAAATAAATGTTGCCTACTGCGAATGTCAGGGAGGTTAGGTCTATCATTGTTTTTGTTTTTAATTTTAGGTCTACGTCTATATCTACTCTAGATCTAGTCTATATAGGGCTAGGCGCCTAGGCCTAGGCCCTAACTGTTATTGTTAATAGAAAAATAGGTCAAAATCGAAGTTCATGAAGTTTAATCAGTCTGAGTCTAACTTATAAAAAAAAAAATCCTTGGAAACATATCGATTATGAGAGATTCGTTGTCTAGTTTAGATTTCACAGTCAATCATAATGCTTAGAATCACTGAAATTTGAAGTGATGCGGTCATACTGTTGTATGTTCCGTAGCAGCAGTGTTTTCCACCCATTTTCAGAACTACTGAAGACAAAATCGAAGCCAAAATTCAATAAAATCGAAACTATAGTCCAAATTGCGTTTGATCACAGCAGAATTTTCCCTCATCTAAGGTTGGGAATTGATTTAGAGCAACACGAAATGCCACGAGGTAAAGTCGAAGTTGATGCATCTTACACATGTACACAACATACACGTAAGTCTACATGTGGGGATGTATCGGGGACGGCTGCAGCAGCCGACGTTGCAGGCTCGCATCCTTTGTTTGCCCGAGGTTGCGGCCGTGTGCAAAATTAAAGATCTGTGCATACATTAGTAAACCGGTCTATTCATTCATATTAAAGTCGATTTAATGCCAATTGACAAGCATGCAAACATCGGTAGGCACTATAACAGATACCACGTTGCATTGAAACATCGATAAACGTCGGATAAGTCAAAGAAAATTTAACGTACGTGGACCTCGAAATTCGCGTACGTCGAACCATTTTCTTCAGTCCCGACTAATTCGAGGTATGCGAGGTTGACTGTATTCTCTAACTGGCAATGTTACTAGTTTGGATTTTAAAATAACGTCGGAAGTTAAGTCTCTAAAAACGTGTTAATTTTTCACATTTTTCTTTACTGCCCAAAAATGAAACTTCGGTACTATATGACTCGTGGCAGTATGTCCATACTGTGTTCCAAATATCTTCAATATTTGGCACACGGTTACATGTTGGGGAAAAAAACTGAGACCACTGTCATTTCTGACCCATGTAAAATCCATAGTGTAAACAGTACACAGTCCGATGTATCAGTTTTCGCGCTGCACATTGCAGGGTTTGTCTCTCGCCCACTCACACCACCCTGTGTACCGAAACGGAACCCTGTCGCCGTGCGTCAAACCTGACACCACTGATTGGCTAAGCATGCGCTGACCAGTAGAGAATGCATGCGCAGGAGGATGATCTACAGTAGCTGTGTATGTCCAGTATTTTCTCCTAAATTTTGCTGTGTTTTTGCTCTGATTTTCACCTAACAACTAATTGCGCAAACAAGAAGCTTCGCAGGTAGTGAGTCTGGTGTATACAGACTAGCAATATTAATGAAATGCATGTAATTCATGCTGGCACAGACTTGTGTCGGGAAATAATTGTAAGCCTTTCCCATGGTCGACTCAAACAGAAAAATACACATATCTCGAAAGATACATCAGCATTTTGTTCGCCTAAAAATCATATGAAGGATGACATATCCATATTAGACATAGGTGGGAAGTTTCAAGGGATTTAGTGATAAAATAAGGGAGATATGAAGAGGTGAACTTTCAGGAGTTTTTTGTCCTTCGCTTCGCACAGTGTTTTGATGACCGTTATGAATTTAAAAGCTTTGGCCTCCTACAGTGAGTTAATTGTATCGTATCCCCGGGCCTGAAATGCCCCTCGAAATTCTGCCAAAACTCAGCGAACCACACAAAGTGCCATGCGACGTCATCTCAGGAATGAGCTCTATGATAAAAACGCACACATGGTGTGCACTGTGTATCGATTTACGTTATCCTTTGTCTTTGAACCTTTGCCCATTACAACTTTTTTATTGACTGTTTTCTTCTTCTTTTTTTTTTTTGGGGGGGGGGGATTGTTAGAAGGTTCAACAGAAGAGAAAATAATTACTTTGTTACCAGCCAAAGAAAAAATATCGGAATACTTTCTAGACCTGATACAGTTTTCAGCCAAAAGCTGTGCTGATGCAGCAGTTGGAGTTGAGAAGACAAGGGAGATAGGGCCTAAGATGGTCCTAATTTTTTCAAGGATTAAAACTATGCGGTAAGAAGGCTCGAACACAGATTATCTACTACATTGGTGTAACTTGCTTACTAAATCTGTTGTAATAAAACAATTAAATGATACTTGCAGTGTCTCCATTGATTAAGCATTGCTCATGTTGGTGTTTTACAGTGTGACAGCACCACAAGCAGACTGTGCCGGTATTTGGGGTAGATGGCCCATGGTGGTAACTTGTCAGTCCCAGTGGTGCGCTTTGTGTGCTTCAGACACAAGCCCTGCCAGAGATTCTGTTGTATGCCCAGTGCTACTGCCTGGTTCAATTCACTATTGTTTGTGATGTCTCGAATCGCTCTGATAAATACTATAATCACACAGTCTATTTTTACTTGCTATAGACAGTGTGAAGTAAGTGTTTCTGATGAAATTTGTTGAAATACTTGTAGTCCACATAAATCTAGAGGTTCTAGATCTAGATCTACATTTTGAATTTTGTCTATTTAGCGGCACAGTGTAACAATAACAGTGCTGAAGACTTGGTACATGTACTGCTGTCAGTCACACTGTCATGCCATTGATTCAATGTTTCTACTCGCTACAGAAAAATTATGCCGACTTGTCTCTGCTAAGGCGAAGGAAGTGTTTTTGATATTATTTGTTGCTAAATGTTGTATACTGTAGTCTAATGTCTCTCTTATTGGCTAGCATCACTGCAGCAATCTGTGTTGCCACATGTCGCTCAGAATGCAATGAAATGCAGTGACTGAGGACTCTGCTGTAGGCCTAGCCTAGAAACAGATAATGCTCCCGAAATCCTATGTCATATTGATTTATAGACTGATGGTATGATCTGTCTCTGGGCTTCTTATCTTACATTGGTACTATTGTACCGTATGTCCCCCCCCCCCCCCCAAAAAAAAAAAAAAAAAAAATACAACGGGACCCTCTGCAATGATAACTTTAAAAGTAGTGAATCAATTCAAAATACATTTTCAGGATATGAAACTAGAACTCATTGCCCACATCTTACAGAAAACCCCATAGATTTGCTTCAATGGTCAAAGAGAAATGAGGAATTTTGTAGAGCATGTCAGGAATCTCTTCCCTTCAAGTTCTGGCTATTGTTCCCAGAGTATCCAAGTGCTACAATTGTATGCTTTACAACAATCCACATTTCTCTGTGACCGCTTGACCAAATTGAATGGGGTTTTCTGCAAAACAGAGCTAAGATGTTATATTTTAAGACCCTGAAGTAGCATTTAGACAGTTTTATTGGGAATTTTCAATGCAAAAATCCGATTGTATTTTTTTTTTTTTGGACATACTGTACATGTAACATGGTTTATAGCTCCAAGTACACGACTTGTAGAAACAGATCTTCTTGTGTACACTTTGCTATGCAAAACTATTGATCAGCACTGATCAGCACTGATCAGTAAAATTTTCAGCTTTAAACACCCTGAAAGGGTCTTTTCAGCCTCACTGAATCAGCTCTAGAGGAACATCAAAGCCTTATGTATGTATTCCTAATTGATGTTTGGCTTGCCGATTTAATGAATCAATCTGAAAAATTCTTCTTTTTCTTGTTTTTTTCTTTTCTTTTTTGTCTGTGTCTCGCAGCTGTCTTCCAAAACACATTGCGGTGCGGTACAAACACCAAATTGATTTACTGATTTTGCAGGAACATTTAAATGATACCGGTAACTTGCAACTCTAATTTAGAGGTCAGGATACAACAATTTACAAATAACAGCAATAAAAACAATCTCCTTAACTGGTCCAAGAACAAACTAAAGGATCCTCACACATGCAGACACAGCTAGCCGTCCCAGCTAGATCAAGCACCTTCTTAGCACTGCACTATACACAGTACACAGGCTAGAGTGCGCAGTGAGTGAGCATGTGAGTGATTCATCAGTGAACGGGCCTTGCACTTGGGTATTATAGCTTGAGATAAAATACCATGGACTTCTAAACTAGTTGACTTTACAATTTTTTGATATATTCTGTCACGATGCATCTCGAGGTTGGCCTGACTCACCAGCCAAACTCAAGAAATGACTGCTCTGCTCAGTCTACCAAACAAATTATTTATTGACTTCTCTCATAAAAATGCATTCTGAAACACTTGAAAATCATACAAATTGTATAATCTACATCATGTACCAAACTACAATATGAAATGAAAAAAAAAAATTCACATGAAATCTGATGCAAAATTAGTCAGCCAGTGGTGTTTGTTGTCATTTCAATATTTATTGTGAAAAAACACACAATTTTTAGGACTTTATTACACAGCTGTATAGCTAAGAATTCCTGACATGACATCACAATCATGTCACGAGCCACGCCCACAAGTTTGTTTGTTTGTTGTTTTTTTTTCCTGAGGCAGGGCTTTGCAAGCATGAAATCCTCACAAACTGGGTAGTTTTTTTAATTTCCTGCTCAAACCTGAGATTTCCAAAGGAATACCAAGGGTGGATTACCTGTACATACATTTACAGTTATTTGAATGTTTATAAAGGCCTTCATAGCATGATTTTCCTGGATCTTTGACTAGCTGTCTACATTACCATGGAACCCAAGGTACATTTGCATGTTAGTTTCACAAGTACAATGCATACAGAACACTACAAGACACAGCATCAAAGGAAAGGAGAAGATACAATACTGTATCTATCAAATATTCATGGCAACATTCACCTTCCTCTCAAAATTGGCACACTCTCATTGAAGGGAAAACAAAAATCTCCATCAAACAGCAAGTGTCAATATATCTGCAGAAGGCAAAACAGTTCAGTAAATGCATAGGATACAGATGCAATATATACAAGATAAGTATATCTAGAGAATCACTCACTGCAAATTACCCACCGATTGTTCACATATCCTGCCTGCGCGCACTGTAAGTTCTCTCACTGCAAGCTGGTAATGAGCTGAATGAGTCATTTTGCAGATGAGCAGTACATTGTACATACTGTACATGCCTGGAATACTGTGAAATGAGGAGACAAGAACACATTGATCAAATATGAAATCAAGTTTGAATCTTGCAGTACTTACACCTAAAAATGGCTCGAAGACCAGGGCATGACATTATTATATGCAACAGCACATGTATTAGCAGAACATACATGTATCAGTACCTCTATTCTGAATGAGAAGACTACAACAGTTCATAATATCACCACAAGATACAAAAAAACAAACAACAAACCCATAAACATATGTTACGTTAACGGGGAAATCCAGTCCAAAAAATAAATTAGTCTGATAAAAAAAAAAAGTAAAATCTTAGAGTTCAAAAGTAAAATTTGACTGAAATTAGATGAAAAATAAGGAAGTTATGAAATTTTGCTAATTTCTGCAAAAGAGTTCTTGTACAGTGGTTATGAATATGCAAATGAGTGAGCTGACCCATGTCATAACCTCACAATTTTCCACTGATCATGTACAAAAAAACGATGAAAATTCAATGTTTCTGTTATCGAAGTCTGAAACATGTTATTCCTGGCTGAATAACTTCAGAATAATGACCAGTTACATTGTAGATATAGGATTTCAGCTTTGGGCATAATTGCGTTTGAATAAAAAAAAAATGGAAATTTCAAAATTTTATGTAAAAACTACCGGGTATTCAGCAAGTTGTGAGGGGATGACATGCTCACTTTGCCATTTGCATATTCATATTGACAGTTCAAGAACTGTTTCCTCAAGAATTAGTGAAACTTCAAAACGTCATAACTTCCCTATTTTTCATCCGATTTCGATCAAAATTTTACAGTTGAACTCGTAATACTTATATTTGGACTGGATTTCCCCTTTAAGGGTAATATCCCTGTTTTCTGAAAGAGGAAAGTCAAATGCTCTTTCATTATGACAGAAAAGTACAAATATACTGAATTTTCTGTTGATTTTGCTTATTGTGGCGATGTGCATGTGAGAAATGTTCAACTATGTTTCCTATGTTATTGTTTTTGTGAAGTCATTCATTTTTTTTTTCATATCAGTCTTTTCTCATACCTCTTTTGGTATGAGTTCTCTTTCATGTTACTTCACTCTTTCCATTTATATTTCAAAGTATTAAAAAAAAGTAATATTGTATTCATCCATTTTGCAGCAGTATTCTGAAAAGAAAGTTTTTGTGCTTAGCCCTATATGTAGCAATGTATGTGTCTTGTAACCACTGGAGCATTGGCACATGGTGATTTGTGATTTCCAAACACTTTGAAATAGCCTGCCAAAATCTCTTCGACAAGCATCTTCTATTGATGGGTTTTAAAAAGAACCTCAAGACCTACCTTTTTGATTTAAATTGACAATTGTTTACCTGTATGTATATGTGTGCCTATATTGTTTGTTTATTGTCCTTATTATCTTCTGTGATACTGTTGTAACGTGATACATTATGTACTATGTCCTATAGCGCCATGAGTATCTTTTTAGGTAGAATGAGCGCTTTTTAAGAGTCTCTCTATTATTATTATTATTATTATTATTATTATTATTATTATTATTATTATTATTATTATTATCATTATTATTATTATTTGTTTGCTGAGGTATTCAACTGGAATGATGATGATGATGTTGGGCTGACACCCCTGGATTTACAAGTTTGGGTTCAGGGGCAAAGCCCCCTTGTTTTTAGGCAAGTTCACACGATTTCTGTACACTCATTTTTAAAGTCACCTACATTGAAAGTACAGTTGAATGAGATAATCATTAACTCAGCAAGAAAACAAAAACAAAAACAACAATCTACGGCCAGGTGGCCAGTGATGATTCACATACATGTACTATAATGTCATTGTAATTGTAATAAAGTTAGTTTCATTCTAATTTTCTTCATTTGCAATGAAATATCGTTGGTGGCTTACTTCAGAGCTAATTCCGAAAACAGTCTCACAAGCAACACAATAACCCTAGCTTGCAGTTACTGTAGCAATGCAAGCCTCTGATAATGTCCCACTGCTTTGTGTATGCTCAAGAGTCTAGATAGACTAGTTTGGTATACATGTATACCAAGTTCGCTACAGTACCGCAAGGCAATATGTAGTACGAGTGAAGTTTAAATATGATGCTCCAATCAATATTACTGTTCACAATCCCGGACACAAGCCTTATTGTACACGTGTATAGCTTCTCAAGAGCTGTCCAAGTGATTGGCACACTGGATTGTGCAATGACAACAATATGAATCCCGTTATATAACAAGATCAACAGTTCCGAATAATTTTTCTCGTTGTATCCAAACGCTTGTAAAACTTACACTGTATATAAACACGCTCTGGTCAAATTGGGTTTACACATACACCTGTACAAGTATGTATACTGCACTGTATAAAGATGACAAAGCTACAGTGTATGTTCATGAACATGAAAGCCAGTAAACGGGAAAGTGCTAAAGCAGAGCATTTTCACGATAATCATAATAATAGAAAAATAAAAATCATTACATAGTATGAACTAAAAGTGGAATTATAGCAATTTTGCTGCGATACTTTTCCAGCAGTTTCTAGTATGCAAAGCGTTCATTCAGAGGGAAAGCAAGGTCACAGCAGAATGAAATTGATGAGTAAATTGTTCCCATCCACTGCGACTAAAATTACAATTTGTATGTGGAATTAGCTGACATTAGAGTTCAAAGTACTCCTGTGATCTCCTGAAGTGTACCTACAGTGCATTCAATGTCACAAAAAGGCCATCAAAACAGGTGAAAATTGGGGAAAATTCTCTAGTGGCTTAAATCTATCCAGGACTATACAAAGTGTTTGCACACATGTGTAAATTCATTGCCTAAAATGTATAGATAACAAGAAAACTTTTCAGAGTACAGCATACCTGCCTGCCTGAATTGATTTCTTTTTTTTTTTTTAACATGGTCTGCATTTCAATATTTTTCACTAGCAAAGAGATCAAAGCAGGTTTATTCATGTGACACATACACCTACAATGTACTGTGATGTTATCATGGCATGAGTTGTATTTTCAAAAGAGTCTTGCCAATCACTAAACCCAGGCAATTGTTCTTCCGTGTATGTCTGACAAGCTACATCTCTTCATCACTATGATTTCACTGCCACTAAACCATTTGTTTCTCAGGTAACCCATCAGCTGACATCCTTGTGAAAGTCATCATGGCTAAACTTGTTTGACAGCACTTCCTGCATGAGTCAATATTTTTTTTTTCATCTTTTATTTTTCCAAATATTAAGGTATAAAAACTTGTTGCATGCCAGCCACCAAATCATATGAAACTGTTTAGGCTAAAGAATATGAGTGGCTGACTGCATTTTGAATACATGTATTGTATTTTAGTATACTGTAAAAGTGGATATTTTCACGCGAATAATTTTTTGCTCTCAGCCGGTTAAGAAGAGTTTCGCATGTTTTTAATTCCGCAAAATCAAGACATTAACTACTGTACTGGAACATTATGGCAAGCAAAAATATTTGCATGCTTTTATTTTTGCGCTAGCTTCAGGTTGCGCGAAATGTGCGAAACTGTCAACACTGTGAAAATTTCAATACCGCGAAAATTTCCACTTTTACACTATTTGTACAATGTATGAAGTAATGATCATGAGATTAATTATGAAACATTTCCAATCAAGTTTTCAAGAAGATGAAAATGTAAAAAGTTTATCGGTATGCAAGATGCATGCTGGATGCCAGACGCTGGACAATGAATGATCACAACAGCTCACTTGAGCCTTTAGCTATGGTGAGCTACATGTAAATAAAAAAAGGGGGATGGGTTAAACTCCCACATACTGTGTATGTATACAAGGGCACAGTGTAAGTACAAAGTGTAAAAGGAAGCTCACATCCTGTTCATCTTTCTTTACAACTTCCTCTTCACCTTGATCCTGAACTACAAAGTGCGCATGCAACTACCACAAAAATGGGATCTCTGGGTATCATTTAAAATGTACTGTACATACTCTCAATCTGAACTAAAAACCTGAAGTCCTGGAAGCTGAAAATCAGCATTTATTCAATGCTAGATGGAAAGTTGACTAGCCTTTGATGTCAATTTACCAGTAGACCATTCACAATTAAACTCCCCAAATGCATTGAGGAAAACTACATGTTCACTGTAGTTAATTTTTTCCAAGGCAAGGTATACAACTTGTAGTTCTCATGATTTGATCAACATCTGGGCAATTCCGCGGTAACGGAATTACAAATCATATAATTTTAGCTCATATTCTTTCCCTCTGTACACTGCTCTGATTACCTTGCCTTTTCTCAATAGGCAAGGTGCGTTTTGCCCAAGGGAGCAATCTTATTGCTTAAAATGTCTTAGATGCTACTTTTAACAATATTTCCTATTGGATACTATGGTTATTGCGATGGCCGTGGATTTCATGACTTACAACCAACACCATTAAAACAGTTCTCAGAATACCAATTTACAACTGTTTTAGCGGTGTTGTAACTCACAGACTTACAGCAGAAATTACAACAGAGAAAAAAACGGTGTTCAGAATTCCACCCAAGGGCCCTGTTTTATCAAAAGATAAAAAATGATTGTAAATTCCCTTACCACACAGGCTGCTATAGAGTTACGGTGTATGATAAAAATCTATATCAATTATAACTCTTGTAAAACAGGGCCGGGGGGCAAATGGCAACTCGCAGCTGAAGTGGTGGTCCTGGCCTGGAGATGGCCTCACAGATGATGACAATTAATCTTGTTTTCGGAGGTGATGCAAATGTGAGGGATACATAGCAATTAATAATAGTCAACAATATGGTATTACAACACGTAGCTTTTCATTGCCCAAGTTTCGTTTTCATCGATGAGTGACTGACAGTTACAAGTTGCAAGCGTTGCAGTGCACTTACAAAATGTAGACCCTGTTTACAGTGAGTGAAAAAGGCCGGGCTCAGACCGGCCTAAATGCTCAAAAGGCAAAATGTGGTACCAAAAACAGTTGCGTATTTGGCCAAGCTCTGGAGGTAGTCTCGGCCCAGGCTCGGTCTGGTCTTTTCTCACTGTAAACGCAAACTGAGCCAAATGCGGTACCAAAATGCGACCGGCGTGCTCCCAAATAATCTATTGTTAGGGTGTCTGGAGTATTTTTCTAACTTTTGAAATTCTTTCAAAAGCCGATTATGAACAATTTCATATGAAAGAGAATTATGTTATTAAGACATATTTCAAATTTCATAACGAAATGACGATCCTATCTCAAGAAATTAAGCTTTGAAACTACGCCAATATTAGAACTTTTTCTTGCTGAGAACGAGCAAAACACGGCACAAATCATGTTCGCAAATAGCGCTGAAAAGCTGCATGAGCGTGTGGATCTCGAGCGATAGGTTAATGAGCGCACATCGGTTAGCTAAAAGGCGCAACCAGCGCAGAAGCCACTCCCCCTAATTGTGTTGTCATACCCGTGTGCGCTAGCGCGCTGCGTGCGTTCGTACGTGCTCGCTATGCGGTATATGGTACATTCGATTCGCAGTTACTTGAGCGTCTTCCGCTAGCTACGTACCTACCTACTGTGCTGCAGTAAACCCTGCGTATCGCAGGCGTAGCCCCACCGGTAAAATGCGGGGAGCTGAGCGCTAGAGGAAAACATCGCGATTGTCAGCCGCACGGCGGCCAGGGCAGCCGGTGTGGCGAGCATGGTTCGAAGAAAATGTAGCCATTGTCGCGAGCAGGTGCAAGCAGCTCGCGTGAAATGTACAATCTGTACTAGCACAACCTCTACAGGTTTGTAATTAACCACATTACCAAGTGCTATTCGTATGTGCATGAATGCCCAAATGCGAGTCTTCCGAAATCTTTTGCACGCCCTTAATTTTTGTCGATCGGGTATTCTTAATACAATTTTGCAGAGTACTAGTACCGCTACCACAGTAGTACAGTACATACGTTGTTGTTGGCAAGTGGACATTCACAATCGACTTCTCCGTGCCAATGACTCGAGCATCGTGAGTGCACTTTCACTTTCGAAAAATAAATAAACAACGATAAGAACATTACCAATTCACATATGTAAACTATAGATAGAACTTAAGTAGAGTCTCGAGCTAGATGTTCTCTGTATTCAAACTGAGTATAGCCACAATCGACGTACATGTTTTGTGAGCGTGACTGTATCCAAGTGAACAGAGTGCTATGTGTGATGTGTGTTGAAGAGCTATCGCAAGCGACAGCTCAGTTTCCTGCAGCTACATTGTAGCTACTAGCTGCTCATCTCATAGCCTTTTGTCAAGGCCCTCTCGCTGTATGGTGAAGAGAGCCCAGCTGAGTGGGGTTGCGCCAGGGCCTTTTGAGATCTGCTTCGCATCCTTTTGTTAGCCCTTTGAATTACCGACTTTTGCTCCCCGATTTCGGGAGCAAAAGTCGGGGTGTCTGTCTGCTCAGCAATCAGCGTGTCTGTCTGCTCGAACCCGATTTGAATAGAGCGAACGCACGCCGCTGCCGCAGACCTCACAGAACTCTACACACAGAGTGTGTAGAGTTCCGTGGCAGACCTCCTCGGGTGGTCAGTGATGCATGCGAACAGGCATGACCACCAAGGCTGAGGATGCGGGGAGCGCGCCATTCCATTGGTTGACCGGAAGCCATTAAAATGAGTATTCAGAAGGGTTCACGTGTCATGAATAATAATGTGTGAAGCAGATCTCAAAAGGCCCTCGCGCTGGCGCGCTCGGCTGGGCTCGCTTCGCTCGCCCATTACAGCGAGAGGGCCTTGACAAAAGGCTACTCATCTCACTGATCGGCCACACACACACACACACACGTACACAGGTAGCTAGCTTGCTGCAGCGCTGCATGCGCGCACGCGATCCACACACCGCATAGCACAGCAGAGGCCATGTAGCAGACGGCGATGCATACTGTATTGAATTTACATATGCATGAGTGCCTTCGCGCGAAGTTACTACGATGCATACGAAGCCACGCCTAAAACGTTCGCTCTGACCAAAAAATTATTGCAAGGGGTATCTTCAAGGCGATATCCCCACACCTAGATGTGGAACTAGCAAAAAACTGACTGCACCACTGGATTCAACATATCCTCAACTACTAGTATGTCTCGCGGCGATACAACTATCGAAGCAGACGCTGAGATATGGGGATAGATGTGCTTCTATCGATTTTTACATCAATTTATCGTCGGATTCATGTACCGCCCTTCTGATAGGATATGGAGAAAAACTTCCTCTTTCATATGATACCAAATTTGTCAGGATTCGTTAATGGCAAGGTCTGGGGATTTTGGCAATAAAGGCGAAATTTGGCTAAAAAATGCTGGGTCAAAACAGCGTAGGCGTGCGGCTCCATTGCGTTCTATGGGACGTGCGTGTTATAAGATAGGGGCGCGTTTTGTTCGAGGGTTAGCAGTGCGCGATCAGACACCCTACTATTGTTTTCAAGCAGAGTGCCACTATGACAAAATATTGAAAGGTTTGAATTAAAAGCGCGGGCCGAGCCCTCGACTGTAAACGAACAGAACTGCGGGGCTGCGTACTGCAGTCATCGGGCGCTGTTGTTTCTGGTTACAGTGCCCCGGGGTTAGGGGCTGGGTGACTAGAGTAAAACCATCAGTTTTCAGACACTTAAAGGTCCAGTCTACCTTTGGGAGCAGTGATTAAAAAAAATTCAAGATATCACACACGACGCATACAAATTGTATGTGTAGGTCTATTGTATCACAAAACATACTACCATACAAAATTTTTACAATAAAGCCTAAAATATAACTAGAGATATCAGAATTTTTTTCAATAAACTATAACTGTAGACGGTTTAGTCTGGAAACATTTTTTTTTTTTTATATTGTAACTATTGTTCACATTTTGTGTATTTAACAATACTTGACATTGATTAAATACGGATTCAATTTTTTTTCAGTGGTTGTTTCTATCCCTAACTCACATTTCTAAAGCACTAATGCTGGGTTTTTGTTTCATCTGCAAATGGTAAATTATGCCTTTAAAACTTCAGTGCAATATTTGCTCAATTCAAATGATACATACAAACTTATGCCCACAACAATGTACCGGTATGTCAAATATATCAAACAACTTTTTCTGAATGTTGATTTTGTCAAATAAATCATAAAATTTCACAGAATCCCAAAATATTTTCACCTTGATAATCCCCCCAAATTTGACTGGCCTCTCCAGAATTCGGACACGCGCTATGTGCGTGCAATGCCAATACATTGTACGCCATAGATCTACCTTGTTGGTGCAAGGTTGCATTCAGCACCTGTACATTTATTCACTGCATCGGCACGTACAGAGATTTTGTTTTTCTTCAGTGTGTTTGAGGATACCATCACACTCTGAGCATGCGATAAGCAAAAAAACTCACAACAGAACGGCATAATTTTTCAATTTTTAGCGCTTTTTCGGTGACCCTGATTCTTAACACAGGACCTAATTTGCGCACGCTTTGGAAAAGTTCCACCGGTTCTGCTTTTTTGATGGCAAAATTTGGGATTTTCGACGGATTTTTGGAAGTGACTCAGGCACTTTCCTGTTGTGAACGAGTGTGCCAGTATGTGAAATGATGTGATATGTGTGTGTTGTGACAGTAGAATACGCACAGCGTCTGGTTGGGCTAAGGCAGGGGCAGGGGAGGGGCCGGGGCCAGGGGTGGGGGGGGGGGGTGGGGGGCTATGTAATGTCATCTGACCCTGATATGGGTCTATCTATTAATACTATTAGACATCTATCTACATCACATTGACTAGAACTCTAACTTAGTCTCCAGTGTAGATTCTAGACCCCTCTACCATCTACAAGTACCTACCTCTACTCCCATGACTATGAGTGGCATGACTCCTGTCAAATGCAAGCTCACCTCCCATTGCAATACGTTGCATACCATCTCGATACCATGGAATGAGCCTGTCCTGAAACTCCATGTAGGCCTCCTGTTATGGTAGACGGTATCTACTACAAGTACTAGTACTACTATTGTACTCTACTAGACAGAATGATCCGTCTTTCCGGAGGAGTCTTACATTTTTATTGACGTTATCAGCAGTATCACTCTCCTCCGTAGAGAGGAGGGGATCCGTGAAGCCAGATGCAGTCTCCGCAGAACATATCCCCGACGACCAGATACAGACCGATCTTTCGGTCAAGTGTTCTACATAACAATATGAACAATCATTGCCATTGCCCATGCCATGGCATGGGACCAATCAACGATCCGCGATCAAGTCTCTTAGTCTTAGAGTAGGATGCAAGCAGTTGATGAAATAGAGTCTAGAGGAGTAGGTAGAAGTTTTACAGTAGAGTAGGCATGGTAGGGCCTATTATCAAACGTTAGGCCTACTAGCGCTACACTAAATGTAAATATCAAATCACAATTCACATGAGGCGAAAGTACTACAGATATCTTCCATATTTCCCCTTCCTGTTAGCATCACCAGCAACAAACCGCAAGTCTATCCATTCAGGCCATAAATAATAGGCCTACGTTACACCACAACATTCAGTTTGTATGGTTACATGCGTATGCCCATTGATCCCATGCATACGGTTAGTTAATAGGCCTACTACATTCCTAATGATACGTTCACACACTACGTAGTCGGGGTATACAATGCACACAGGTAGATCTCTATAGTCTACAATGTATGTGTTAGCACAGAGCTGAGTAGAGCTCGAGCTCTGCTATTCTGTGGGCAAGCTGTACACAATAACTTGCCACGCACTTCCGAGCTAACCGCGGTGGATTTCCATCATGTCCTCTGTGTAGAAAATATGTTTTCTCTCTACAAATGAAACGAAACAGCCGTTTTGGCAATCACCAACGAATCTTTAGTTGTTGACATTCCCAATAGTGGATATCCTTTTTTCTTACCTTGTCGAAAAGAAGTTGGAAAATCCATTTGATTCAAGTCTATGTCCAGAATTTCAGGTCTACGAAAGGTCGGGCTTGTCTTAGAAAATAAAGTGTATTCTCGGAATATATCACTACCGGACAGATTCATTATCAAAAAGGGGTGTATATGTGTATCACAGAAAGTTTACGTGCATTTTAATATTGTCATGTGCATTCACCTTCGGTAATGCTTGAATTGTCCCGAAATAATTTGATGTAAATAATGCTGCCGGACGTAGATTGTGTTTTGAATCCCGGATATAATGTCTATTATTCAATGAGCATGTATCAAATACACGAACATGCATAATTAACCCTCAGCAATTGACTCTTCCTGACGTCACGGTCTGAGTGACTTGCCGAGCCGAACCGAACATGCGCACTCAGTCATACAATTAGTCTGTCAAAGGTCTATTTTTGTGTCGTCTTGCGCCTTGTCGGTGCTTTCTTGTACCTAACCTGTCTAATTTCGTTACATGCCGAGTAAAATTCAGTTAGATAATAATTTGTCCTAATTAGGATGACTGACATATATCAAGTGGATTGCAAGTGGATTGTACCAGTTTACTTCTCTATTCCGCAACTATACTCACTGGCAGGATGCGACCTCGCTGCTTTTTCATCTTCATGAAACAGAAAGACGCGCCCAAACCAAGCACTAGCAGCCGTGCGGATTCTCTCCTTGATATACTTGTCTCAGACTTACATTCTTATTCAACTTTTTTTTTCTTTCTTTGGCACTGTTACAAAAGACTGCGATTATGTGTATTTATTACTTCTCAGCTCAGAGGCCTACCAAGAGGCGAGGCCGGAGGAGGTCATGTTGATGGCAGTTCATGGATGGCATTTGCATTTTTATGATTGTGCATCCTGCGCGACCTTTTGTTGCGGATGTACATGTAGTATAAACATGATAGAGGTTGTTGACCGCTGACAAAGCCACCAATCTCGGTTGTGTACATGAGCCGTTTCTAATTGGGGGGGGGGGGGGGGCAGGGGATGGGGAGGGGGGTAAACAGCAGGATGAGTTACGTTGTGTTCGCTCAAGGAGCTTGAAGCTCTTTGGTTCGCTTTACCAGCAGCTCCATGGTTTCAGGAAACACACAACTAGTGGTGGATTGGGGGGGGGGGGGGGGTGGGAGGAAAAAGGCCATCATTTATTGTGTTCTTTTTCTTTTATTTTTTTTAATGCTTGTCAGCCGATTTGTCGCAAGATTTGGGAGCAAAAAATATAGTCATATGTATAATGGGGGGGGGGGGCGTGTCAGCCGATTTGGTGATAGAAGTGGCAACAAAAAAAATGAGTTTTTCTTTTTTTTTTCTTTTTTCTTTTTTTTTTTTTTTGCTTGTCAGCCCATTTGGCGAGAGAATTGTCATTTCTATGGGTCACCCCTTTTTCTTTGAGCAAAAGCTATGTCGGACCCTGCACAAACAAGCAATTAAACAAACAAAACTAAATTAATGTGCTGTGATGGATATAAACTCACACAATGACGTCCTAATAAGCTACCCTGTGGGACGCCACATTAAATGAATTCTAGATTTGAGTCGTTCTCGTTCAGAGATACGTATTGTTTTCGATTTTGTATAGGTAACTCCTGAACCACTCCACGGCCTTCCCCCGTATTCCATAGTGAGACAATTTATATAGTAAAAATTTCATGATTTATTGTATCGAAGGCCTTGGAGAAGTCCAGGAAGATACCAATAAGATGAGAATGATTATCAATAGTATGCGCGGCGAGGTCAATAAACTTCAAAAAGGCATGAATGGTGCTGTGTTTCTGACGAAACCCAAATTTGTAAAAACATTATGAAAATTAAGAAAATTGATTGTTCTTGTAAATATTAATTTTTCCAAGATTTTAGATAAAAATGAAAGCAAAGAAATGGGTCTACAATTACTTATATCAGAATCATCTCCTTTTGTAAATAAAGGAAAAACTTTAGCTATTTTCTTGAATTCAGGAAAAACGCCACTTAATATGGATTTATTGAAAATATGTGAAAGTGGGTCAGCAATACTCATGATGATATAATTCCCTTTAAAATGAAATTACATACATCATCATAACCAGCACTTCGCTTATTACTCATTGCAGTAACAATATCTATTATTTCATATTTTATAGTTGGAACGAAAAAAAACAGAACTAGAATTAGATTGACCTATATAAGAATTTAGAAAAATGCGTATTTGACTGTGATACTTTTTCTGCCAGATTTTTCACAATCATTGAAAAATACAAATTAAAAATATTAACTATATATTTGGGATCTTCGAAAATGTTATTATCATGTTTTAATTTTGTAATATTTGATTTCTTTTTGGATATATTCATAGCCTGCTTCAATACCTTCCATGTATTCTTTATATCATGTTTATATTTTTCTAACTGAATCATATAATATTTCATCTTTTCCAACCGTATAATCTTCGTTAAAATATTTTATACGAAGTGTATTTATTTTTTGTCTTCTCAGTTCTTTTCATTTTGAATTTATAGTATAACATATTCTTCCATTTATTGAACGGAGAACAGATTTTGAAATCCACGGAAGTTTAGGTGACGTTTTATAATTAACTGACTTATCTTTTCATTTAGGAATATATTCATCAAAATATTTATTCATAATCCCTGAAAAATCATCAAATGATACATTTACATCATCGTTATCATAAATACTAGACCAATCAGCCCTATTTAAGCTAGCACCAAGGCTAGCCAGATTTTCCGGTGAAGCTCTATACGTCTGGATGAAGAAAATTGAAACTTATTGACCAAATGTTTAAGATCAAAACATGTTATAGTAGGGAATTAATCGGTTATATCGGATAAAATTATAGCAGAATTTAAAATCTGTACAGAATTGGAAAAATATTATCAAGGAGGGTGACGGAATGATTTGTAACATGAGCTGGTTTCGAAATCAATGACAAAAAAGAGGCTGACAAAAACATTTCAAGAAATCTTTGAGATGTATTTTCATCATTCTTAATCAAATCAATATCAAAATCACCCATCACGAAAATACTTTTATTGATAAAAAAGGGCTTTTAAATAAATTTGTCATACAATTCAAAAAATCTTTAGAACTAGAACTTTGGGGTCTATAAACAGTACCAACGAAATATGAAACTCGTCACACTGAAGACGAGTTAGGTGATACGCTGGGGGTCATCAGATATCGGTCACGGGTGATCGACAACGAAAATGATATTAAATAGCGACTTGAAGTCATATTGAGAAACATTTGTGAAGTCCAGTTTTTTTTTTTTATACAGTCCTACATAATTCAGATCAAATTGTTTCTGTCATGCAACCAAGTGGAAATTTCATGCATGTGTCGGCGTGTGCAAGTAAGTCGATTAGACAGGCTATGTAACTGAATATTTACCAATAGGTCTTCAAAATGTAAAAAAAAAAAGAAAAAAAGAAAACAGAAATCAAACATGGCGATAAAGTCTTTTAAGAGTCACCTTCACTTTAACATGTGTATTTTCAAATATGGACTTTGACCATTATTTATATAACCAAGAGGGCTATGTCTCATCTCGTCATATAATATGATACGTTTGACAAATCCAAAATTTTGCAGCAGTCGAAGCAATGTGGTCTCCAACACAAAACAAAGGGACATTGTGTGTGTGTGTGTGCGTGTGTGTGTGTGTGTGTGTGTGTGCGTATGGGTGCGTTTACATGAGAACGTGATTTCTACATGGTCGAAGGTGTATTTACTCCATTGAAGAAAAAAAAAAGTAAAAGATGGAAGCATTTTGTTTCGTGTTCTTGTGGGGTTCGAACCCGCACGTGTGCAACCTCACGTCTCTGGCACCAGAGACGTCGCCTTTAACCTCTCAGCTATACGTCTTGAAGACGAAATATGAGGAACGTAGGGCCTAAGCTTATATGTGAAAGATAAATCAGGAATCGTTTCGTCCACATTTCATTCTCATTTTTAATTTTAAGCTTTTAAGCTATCAACCTGATGAGGAGATTTGAAAAAATAAAATGCATGATTACTGCAGCTTATTGTCTCAGCTACAACATACTTAAGTTTCAGAGGAAATGGAGCAAAATCAGCTGAGGTAAAGGTGCTTAAACGTTATCAAGTCAATGCATGGTTTAAAAAAAAAAATCACATCCCATAGACGTAACACGTAAACTTGGCTGAAATTTGTTGTTTATTTTGATTATTTAATAATATCTGTAACTCATCAAAATGCTCATCAATACTCCTTATATTTAAATGTAGCATTGAAAATATACTTTGTGAAAAACTTTTGGCATAATCTTTAAATTGATCAACAGTTACATATTTAGAAGGAATTTGAGTCCGTGGAGTCATATTCAAAATCAAAATCATTATTATATCTTTTGAAGATGAATTTACATTATTGGCAATATGGTCATCAAAAGAAACAGACGAATGTGACTTATTCCGACTTAACTTCCGAAGGGGAGCGTCTAAACAGATCAAAGAGTTCATCATCATCAAGGGAATCAATGCTACATTAAGTCGATTAGCCATAAGGAGAGGTATAAAATGTATGAAGGCATGTCAACTGACGAGTTAGCAAAGGAATGAAAATTTTTGGCACAAAAGATGCACGAACAATTCCGGGTTCACGGATAGTACAAGCGAGTAGGCAAATTCACGTAAACATAGATTTCTGGCAACATAATCAAAGAACATAGAATACATAAACAACACAGGTAGAAAGTGTACACACAAATAGTCAAAGTCTGTAAATGAACTTTGACAGAACCAGTACAAAGCATGCAAACGGACATAGAGATAGCTCCCGAATTTGGACAGATTATTTGTTGTTTGTAAGAAATAATTATGAGTATTATCTAAACAATTATTGATTTATAGGATGAAAAATAATATCATGTTTAGTGATGCATAATAAATGCGTGTAAAAATAAAACCCTCCTTCATTTCTTGGACCGATGAATACTGAGCTCAGGTCCGTGCAATCCTGGATTTATGCGAACAAATTATCCTTGAACATAGAAAAAACTCATTATATGGTATTCAGTAATTCTTTGAATGCTGTTCCATATGATATCAAAATAAATGATTTATGTTTAAAGCAGGTTAATAACACAAAGTTTTTAGGGCTTTGGATTGACCAAGAATTATCCTGGAAAACTCATGTTAATTTCGTAAGTAAAATTTTGTCTAGAAATAATGGAATTTTGAATAAGCTCAAACATTTCTTTCCTGTTCATATTTTGCAGAGTATATATTCTTGTTTAATATCTCCACACCTTGATTATGGAATTTTGGCGTGGGGAAATGCAACTCACTCATTACTAGATTCCCTTCTCCGTATTCAAAAGCGTGCAATAAGAATCATAAACCACGCCGGATATTTTGCTCATACCAATTGTTTTTTCCATCAAAACAGAATTCTGAAAATTTCAGACCTATTTTATTACAATCTCGGAATTTTCATGTATAAACTAACAACTAATGAATTACCATCTGTTTTTATCCACATGTTCAAAAGAAATCGCTCTATCCACTGTTATCCCACTCGCCAGAGTGACGCCTATCACCTTCCCCGTACTCGCACTATTTTTGCAAAGAAAACAATTATATTTACTGGACCCAGATATTGGAATGATCTCCCTCCAGATATCACTTCTTCCTTATCTTTATTCACCTTCAAACGCAAATTAAAACAGTTATTACTTAGTGGATACACACTACCAAGCTTTTAGCAACCTTTTTATGCTCCCAGTCTTTTGTCCTTGTCCGCAGCACCAAGTTATTCAAGTTATTTCATGGTACCGATACATCTTTTAATAATATAGCATTTTTGTTTTTCAAACACTGCGAGATTTGTATGCAGTCTGGTTTGTGCGATATCTATGTGGTTCATTAGTTTATTACTCATCGATTTTTTGTACTGGTGTAATTCTAGTTGGTCAAGACAAACATATCCGTTCTCCGTGTAAAATTATATGCCTATGAACTCGGGAACCTACAGTTTTACAAGCTTTAAAGCTTTTATGTAGGCCCCATCACATTTCTTATACTTACTAGTGACATTTTCACACGATATGACCATGTACATTTGTGTCAAGTATATTTTCTTTTCTTTTTCTTCTACAATCAAAAGACATGATTGTATATATATATATTGTATTCTTGTTTTGTTGTCAATAATTTTGTAATCTCATCATTGAGAAATGGAAATATGAAATAAATTTGAACTTTGAACTTTGAACTTTGATATGCAGTATCATAATATTACCAAGGTCCGAAAGTCTGACATTCATTACATCATACACAAGGGGCATAACTAATTAAGTTAAATTAATTTGCTGACATTACTCGATCTATTCCACCTCACTTCCTATATTGCGTTGCATATACGCGCATATGTATGGTTTGGTTATACATTTGTATCTTTTTCTTTTTCTCTAGCTATACAGTATAAAATGGGTGGGCATACCTACAAGTCATGCCTTATTCGATTGCAAAAAAGAGGGGGGGGGGGCAGATCGCTTTGTTAAGGGGAAACTTTGATTTCCTTGCTACTCGTGGCTTGGACTCAATAACAGACCTTTCTCGGCAATCCCCTTGAGCAATAATGATAATGATGATGATGATGATAACAACAACAACAACAATAATAACAATGATAATAATAACAACAATAACAATGATAACGATAATGATAATAACATTAATAATAGTAATGATAATAATTCACAATATTTCACAAAGCGATGATTAGCGCTGACAAAGACGAGAAAGAGGAAAGAAGAATTCTCATGACAGTTTCAGAATGTTCGGACATAGGCCCTAGTATAAACGACCAGCTGCATATGCATAGGGATGAGATTATTGAATGAACAAATACGTTTATAGATTTGAACTTTTCTGTTGAGTCAGTTTGTTTTTATAAATGCAGACAGATTATTTCACAGCTGAGGGGATGCTGACTGAAAAGATCGTGAAGCATAAGATTGGGTATAAGTATAGGATGTCATTATGAGATATTATATAACCACAAAATTTAATGCTCTTGTTACTGCTGTAGTCAAATGGGAGTCAAATGTGTAGCATCTCAATAATTACCAAACTTGCACGGTCCTGTTAATATCCTATATGTCACAACTCGCTCCTTTTTTCTCCCTTCCCCATCTCCCTCTTGTTTCGGGTTCTCATCTCAGCCCTTCATTCTGCAATTTATCATTTTTACTCATCTGCATGCATGATATTCATATTATAGCATTCTGTATTTTTTGACTTTGTTTAACGAGCTCTACTTTTTTAAGGTTCCACACAACTTTCTATGTAGGTCCCTATATGCTTAAACCTACAAAAACATAAAAGAATACAAAATGATACTTTTTACATGTCCCCACGCGGGGTCTGTATTATATGTAAATGTTTTGTGAAATAAATTGAATTGTATTGAATTGATGAACTATTTGGTTTTGTTTGACGGCGTTCCGGGAGGGAGAGTATATATTCCGTAATTATACGGTATAGTGGTTACAGCTCGTTATTCCGAAGGTTCGTTATTCCGAAGGCTCTTTATTCCTAAGATTCGTTATTCCGAAGGTTCATTGTTCCGAATTTCATTTTCGGATTAACCAATCTTCGGAGTAACGAATCTTCGGAATAACGCCACAAATTGTCGGATTAACGAACCCTTTTTCATTTTCGGATTAACGAACCTCTAGGTATAGGGAATTTGCGTGTTTCGGATTAACGACCCTTCGGAATAACGAACCTTCGGAATAGCGAACCTTCGGAATAACGAACAGCACCCCGGTATAGTATATAGCAGTGGAAGATGCACCAGTGTAGTTTTTCTCAAACATTTGAAACTTAAAAAAAAAAGAATTTGTTTATTCGTTCCCGAATTCTTAGCATAATATGCAGCTTGAATTGAAACCGTTGATTGAAATCGTGGTCTAAATTGTGACGCAATCGTGGCGATCTTATCAGATTGTATCAGATCTTGAGGTCAATCGTGGCAATGGCGTTAATCGTCGAAAATTTGTGGACGGTTCAAAAATTTTCTTTGATCAACACGATGAATATTTGATCGTGATCATCACATCACATCGTCATGGATCGTGCAGCAAATCTCATCTAATCGTGCTTCTTCAGAATAATCCTGTTGATTGGGATCGACTTTTTCACTACCCTTCAGCTTATTTTTTTCTCATATTTTGCCCTTATTTTACTCGCAGACTATATAATATATACTTTGTATTCCAAGAGGTGGTAGCCTGCATCTTTAGATTATCATTTCCAATTGATAAATTGTTTGTATGATTGTATGGGCATTTTTTTATTAGCATTTGTGAGGTATAATTAATTTTAATTGTTTATAATTTTGTGAAATGAAAGTTGTACTATAAGTTGTTATATATTTTCATACATATTGTCATTATCATATTACCATCATACGGGCACAAAGAAAAGGAGCTCCCGGTAATCAAAATGGGGTAATTTTTTAACGAAAGAAAAATGAGAGAAAAAAAAAACAGAAAAGAAAAGGAAAGAAAAAAAAGGCAATGGTATGTCTACACGTATATTGACTAACGTCATCAGTATAAAAATGACGATGATTTCCTGAATCGTGCATGAGTGAGCACATTATCAAAGGCAAATGATTACTTGTTAAAAATCAGTAGAGTATTATTATTTTTTTTTTGGGGGGGGGGAGCGGGGGGAGGTCTGTGAAGTATTCTGTTTCCTTTGTAAAAATGATTAAATGCTGCTGCTGTTCTATCATCCATCGTTTGACTACTTCACATCTATATTATGCCACTTTTCATGTTTTGATTGTTGGTTGAGCACAATCGACAGGAAAATTGCTGTTAGGTACAACCATCATTTCACTGCAAAATCCATTTAGTTTATTAAAAGGATTGATATCAGATATCGTAACCAACATCAATTAGCACATATCGAATGAGCATATAAAAGAAGGAGTAGTTGTGTCTTGGTTGAGTGAGCATGCACATTGAAAAGATGGAGAAAGAAATGCAAAAAAAAAAAAATGTACTCTTAATATTGAATAAGGGGGTGGCACAATGGATGACAAAATAACAATGCCACTGAAATATTCAACAGAAACAGAATGTTTCAAAAATTAATACACCACAAAAAACTGTGTCTTTTTAAGTGACCATTGTCATGAATGTAAGGTGCCTCGTAAATGACTTCAAATATCACTCTCATTTTCACACAGAAGTTTGCCAAATCAGTGTAGCAATACCCCTGCCAAATAATTTTGCTTAAAACTCTTTTGTTAAAAAGTGACATTATTTTGATTACGGGAGTTACTTTTCTGTTGTGTATATGTATATGTTAAACATTGTTACATAAAACAATAAATCAAGCCAAACCAACCAAACTTTCAATACCCCATGAGATAGACATAAAATACAAAGCCATTAATATACATGTATACACTATTTTCGAATGTGAAATGAAACACACAAGCAATATTATCAATTCGACCAACTTTCTTATAGAGAGTATATATGAAACACATTATGTTAGCATTCAAAAAGATACCATCCTCCTTTCAGCTTCAATTTCATCATGTTTTTTTCTACATGTATTTCAGAGAAAGGCGCAAATATTTGTCTTGGTTTTGTTTTTGTTTTTGTTTTTGTTTTTTTGTTTTTTTTTGGGGGGGGAGGGGCAATGATCTGCATTTTGTTTGTTTGTTTGTTTGTTTGGTTTGGGTTTTTTTTTTTTGCCGTCATCAATGGTTGTGGGTTGTAAGCACTCTACAGAAGTTAAGAAAACAATGAAATTCTTTGACAGCCAGGCTATGATATTCCCATTCGAGTCCCTCCGCCCCTCAAAAAAGTTAATGGGGGTCGGTTTCGATCCCAATCGTGACAGATATCTTATCCTATCTCGACAGTCCGCATTGGTCCGCGGTAGTCCCTGAAACGTATCAGAACGTAGCTGCACGTACCAGATCGAGGATCCCGATCGTAATGATCTTGTTAGATCGTGGACTCAATCGGGACAATCAAATCGGATCGTATTTGAACTAGAGACCAGATCGTGACAGATCGTATTACCTGTAATAGACCAATCGTGACCATATCGCATCCAAGCGTACCAACACGTATCGACTCGCATCACTTCATACATCCAAACGTGAAAGTTCAGATGAGTTGAACAAAATTTCCACGATCAGTTACGAATGTTCTATTAGCACGATAGTGGGAACGTCGCTCTCAGCAGTGGAATGACAAAATTTTGAACTCTCTGCAGTTTAGGACCCTATTGATTTTTGCATCGGGCAGACCATACCAGACATAGATTAGTCCACTTCCTGGACTGTATTCGTATGCAGTGTACCCGCGTACGTACGGACGTACGTTGATGGTGTCTGTATGTACACAAGATCACCAATTGGTGAAGTGTCGCAATCAGCGGTTGGGCGCATTGTGTGGGTGCATGCATGATTGTGTATGCGTGTGTTAGTGTGGGGATTGCGGACGATTAAAATCGTCCAGTATCTGGACTATACCCATGATACCAGACATTGTTGCTTCAAAGAGTAGACAGGGGCGTAGACAGGAGGGATGGGGGTGAGGGATGGGATGCATTACTCCGCAGCTCGGAAGGTGGGGATGACATGTTAAAAGACAAGTCCACCTTATGTCATATACAAAATTAGTAGAACACAGCAATGAAAGTTTGGGGGAAATCTGACGATCCGTTCCAAAGTTATGAATCTTTAAAGTATCTGTGCAATCATTGCTGGATGAGAAGACTACTATAGTGCATGATGTCACATGCGTACAACTATAATAAGGAAAATAAAAAGAGAATCTTAAGGGTAATATTATTCCCCCTGCCTTCTGAAAGAGAGAAGTCGAGTGTTCTTTTGTTATGCGAGATAAGTGAAAATATGTTGAATTTTCTTTATTTTTTCTTTATATCGCTTTAGAGCTACGCCCCTGGGGAAGGGGGGGGGGGGTTACCCCCTATAACATGAGGGAGATTTTGCAATTTCAGGGCTGTACTCCAGAGATCTAGGTGCAGACATTTTTGTGAAATATTCGAATTTTGCTTCTGTCAAAAAAGTAGGAAACATTCGTATTCAGTTCCAAAATATGCGACAGCTCCGTCGTGTGATGGTAGGGGGATGTATCCCCTTCCCACACCCACCCTCCCCCTTCTATCTCAAAAGACAAGAGGTTAAAGATACCAAAATGTAGCCTATCACACTCCTTGAATATTCATGTTTCATTATTTGGGATTGAACGTTTTCGATTTATTCTCCTAAAAGTCTGCACAACATCGTTGAATTTCAGTTCATACAATGGAAAGGCTCCACACCCTCTCCTTTGGTCCAACTCTATAAACTTAGTACATGCACACACCCGATGAAGACACACACACAGAATGATACCGCAATGACGCCATTCGCAATGTCCTTGAATGTGAATGTGAATATCAATTTTCGTACTTTTCGGGGCAAACTTGGAAAATATATGCGAGAGAGCGAAGGGGAAGGGTATGGGAGGGGCAGGGGCGTCGATCCGTTTTCACGATGGGGGAGGGGGGGGGGGGGCTTGGAGTTGCAATAGCGAGGGAGTGGAACGTATGGGAGGGGGTCTTCCCCCTCTTACACGAGGAAGATTCTGCATTTTCAGACCTGAAATTCAGCGATCTGGTGCATCCTTTCCTCATTTCGGTTTGCCCCCTCCCCACGTCCTCCAGCATCGACGCCTCTGCATTCGAGGGGGCAACTACCCCCCCCCCCCGCACCCAGGATCTACGCCCCTGGGGAAGAGGGGGGGGGGGGTTAACCCCCTACAACATGAGGGAGATTTTGTAATTTCAGACCTGTACTCCAAAGATCTAGGTGCACACATTTTTGTGAAATATTCGAGTTTTGCTTCTGTCAAAAAAGTAGGAAACATGGATTCGTATTCAGTAACCATCAATAATGTGTGGGGAGGGGGATAGGCCCCTCTCACACAAGGGAGATATTGCATTTTAGACTTGAAATTCAGAGATATTGTGCACACTTTGGGTAAAATATTCGAGGTTTGTTTCTATGAAAAGAGTAAGAACTGTAAAATATAAAGGACAATTCGGAAAATGTGGGGGAGTGACTTGATCCGCGTGTGCGAAATCACTGTGTATACTTTTAGTGTATGGACGTTGACCGGGGGGGGGGGGGGGAATTGTGTGGGAGAGGGTAGTCCCCTTCCCACACGGCGGAGTGTTTGTATTTTTTTAAACTGAAACAGAATAATCTCATGCCCACTTTAGTGGAATATTGGGAAATTGTCGATCCTACATACATGAGGAAAATTTTGCATTTTTAGAATTAAAGGGACTGTACAGTACTGGTTGAGGGGAGGATTCAGGTTTATAACATTCCTAAATGAGATAATGAGAAACCTCTTATGAAATATGAAAGAGCATGTAATTATAAGAAGGATTCAACGTTTATTTGATGAAAATCGGTTTTTAAATGGCCGAGATATAAAAAAACCCCCAAAACCCGATAATAATAAAAGGCGACAGGCCACGACTTTTATTAGGATCTCTTTATTTTACCTTGTTTTTGGATATCTCAGTCATTTCAAAACCGATTTTCATCAAATAAACTTTTGATTCCCCATAGAATTGTATGCTCTTTGACATCTCAAAGAGTGGTTTCTGAATATCTCGCAAAACATTAAAAGCTAAATTCTCATCTCAACCAGAACTGCACAGTCCCTTTAAATAAATTTCAAATGAAAATATCTCGTAAACACATTTTTGATGGAATTTGGGAATTAACATTGTCAATCAAAGAAGTGTACTGAATCTATGGAGGGAAACCAAGCGGTGGGAATTAGGGTAAAAAAGTTAAAGTATCTAGATATCCTCCCCACCCACCCAACGGAACTGTTTCAATTTCTGAACTCAAGTGGCAGATCATCTGGTGCACACTTTTGATGAAATACGTATGCGGAAATCTGTCAATCTAAAAGTATACTAAGTAGAAAGGATCGAACGGGGAGGGTATGCGAGGGGGTATAGGCCTACCTCCCTCTCACGCGAGGGAGATTTCGTATTTTCAGAAATGAAAATGCTAAATGATAAAAATGATATGTTCCCCCCTCCCGATCGATGCCTCTACACTTGAACGAACTTCAGCATTTTGTAAGTGAAAGATCTGCTGCAAACTCTTTGATAAAATGTTAGGAAATACGTCAATCTCAAAAGTGTACAAAGTCTATCGAAAGGGACCAAGTAGGGGAGCTTTTGCATTTTTATGATTGCAATTTAACGACCTGGTGCATACTTCTGGTGGTATTTAGACAATTTTCCATCCAAAAAGTTATCGTTCTTAGCTCGGGAATTATTGCTATTGATATTATCATTTTTATTTTTTATCTATTTATTTATTTACTTATTTCTATTTATTGATTTGTTTGCCCCAACATTTCTTTGGGGTGAGGCAAATGCCCCTTTGCCACCCCCCCCCCCCCCATTTGGATCGACGCCCCCGATCATCCCTGTGTATATGCCCATAGATGTATCCTGACTGAGTCATCGTTTGCTTCATGATTCGCGAAATGGAGGGGGGGGGGGTGTACACTTATGGCGGTATTGTTTTGTTTTGTTTTGTTTTGTTTTTTCGTACGTAATTTGCAGATGGTCCCGAGTTGCGCTCGTCATAGCATGTATCATATGTGTAGGCCTATATGTTTTCAACATCTGGACTGTGTCCTATGTCGATATTACTATTTTCGCGAGCGAGCGTTTCAGAAAATTAAGTATACAAATCCTAAAAGATAGCATACTGTTAAAGGTCCAGTTTACCTTTGGGAGTAGTGATTTAAAATTTTTTCAAGATATCACATTAACTTTGATGCATATGTGTAGGTCTGTTGTATTACAAAACATCTTACCATATAAAATTTTCGCAATAAAGCCCAAGATATAAGGAGATATCAGTATTTTTCTCAATAAACCATAACTGTATAAGACTGTTTAGTCTGGAAACAATTTTGTTAACACTATTGTTCACATTTTGTGTATTTAACAATACTTAACATGGATTATACAGATTCTAATTTTTACAGTGGTTGTTTCTATCCCTAACTCACATTTTAGAACAGTTTTAAAGCACTAATGCTGGGTTTTTGTTTCATCTGCAAAATGGTAAATTATGTCTTTTAAGCTCTGTTTCGCTCTCTCAAGCCGGGCGTAAGAATGTCATGCAATATGCCAAAATTAATCATGAGTGAGAACGATGGCATTTAAAACAACAACAACAAAACTTCCGGAAACTTCTGCAGCTTCGCTGGTGCCAAACTGTATTGGTTCATCCTTTCCTTTGGACTACAACGACGAGAGGGTGGATTTGACGTCTGGGCAGAACAAGACATTTTAATTTAGCATTAAAACCTGACCTTTTACCCTTCATCCCTGCCATCTCTGCCATCATGACTCCAAACTTCCACAAAGAATCAATGTCAAGCAGTACATGTAAACGTAGAGGTTTCATACAGATACCTTGAGCCATTTCAGATTTTTGATTTTAGTATCTTCACTTGACCTTTGACCTTATGGTCTAAAAAAATGTCTTACAGAATCCTTCTCTGGTAATACAGTGTACATGCATACACTTGAGTTTCATGAAAATACATGTACATTAAGGCATTACACTGATATAGGGGAAAATAGTGAAATTTTGCATTTCACTGTGACCTTTGACCTTGTGCATTTATGTCCAAAAGTTGATGAACACAGCTTTGTGCGCTCATGCATACATATGCCAAGTTTCATTTGGATACCTTAAAGGGAAGGTGTAGTTTAGGTTGAGATGGTGTTCATGTTTCAAACTTTTTGTGAGATAATGAGAAACCTCCTGAAATATGAAAGAGCATTCAATTCTAGCTTATAATTACGATGAAAATTGGTTTTGATATGGCCTGAAGTATCCAGTCATGAGGACCACTTTGTTTTACTTTGTTTTGAGATATCTTTGTCATCTCAAAACAGATTTTCATAGAATAAACTGTGAATTCCTCTTATAATTGTATCCTCTTTTATATTTCATAAGTGATTTCTCATTATCTCGCAAAAAGTTAAAACCTGAATCCCCAATCTTAACCGAGACAAAATTCACCTTAACATACATGTGGATTGAGTGAGTGCAGCAATATCAGTATAAGACATCAGTGAAAGTTTGAGGAAAATTGGGCAATCCATTCAAAAGTTATAAGTTTCTGTGGAGTCACTGTTGATTAAGAAGTCTACTGCAGTTTACGATGTCACATGCAAAGAGCAATATAAGGAAAATATAAGAGAATTCCGCAAAATTTCATTTAAAAAAAGTACACATTCCCTCAACTTAATGCTGACTTACCCGGTATGTTAAGGGTAAGATAATTCCCCCTTCCTTCTGAAAGAGGCAAGTCAAGTGCTCTTTTATTTTTCTTTATATTTCTTTATATTGTTGTACATATAGACATCACAAGCTGTTTGAGCAGTCTTCTCATCCAGCAATGGCAGTACTGAAACCCAAGATAGGATCTTTGCTGAAACTTCAACAAGAGAC
This sequence comes from Diadema setosum, assembly GCF_964275005.1. Classification (NCBI taxonomy): domain Eukaryota; kingdom Metazoa; phylum Echinodermata; class Echinoidea; order Diadematoida; family Diadematidae; genus Diadema; species Diadema setosum. Next base: position 20,686,932 of record NC_092697.1, read on the forward strand.
CTAGGAGTCTCGCACTCACCCGAGTACAATGTTTTGCAAATTCACCTTTCACGCTCTCTTGCAGGCTCTTACCTGTAAATTTGGGGCACAGCTTTAAGAGCTTCTATGCAGACATGGTGTCCATTTGCATATTCCATCACGCTGGTAAAAGTATCTGCTAAGTACAATTTGATCAAAATTTGATGATATGCAGTTAAAAACTGGAAATGTTGATATGGCGACTGGTATGCCTCCGCCATAATGCATCGTTCTCCTAATAAGTCTATAGTACATCTTGACAATGTGTGATGACAGTTTAACATAACTGGTAAAATATAGAAATGACAGGTTTGTCACAAATGTATTGAATGTTCAGTTTCCTTGAACTAGATTTAATTGGATGAATGGCTATATTCATTATTGTCTATACTATGAGTGCAGGTATTTGGGGATTTGAGGGTTTTATGTGACTTTTTACCCTGTTATAGTTTATGCATTAAGTAATTTTCAAGGTATGGGTAAAAGTGAAATTTCAGTATAAAATAGCAAAATACATTGTAATAGCCTTTTAACCTGGTCTTTGATCCTTGACCTTTGACCCTATGGCCCTAGAATTCCAAGGAGAATCACTGTCAGGTAAGAACATACATAAATATGTACTAAGTTTTATGATGATACCTTGAGTCACTTTCAAGATATGGAGGAAGAAGTGAAATTAAGCACACTCACTTGACCTTTGACCTTAGACCCTTTGGCAAGAAACTTCCCAGAGAATCTCTGTTGGGTAATACATGTGTGTATGAAGTTTCAACAAAAATGCTGTAGGTTTGGCATAACTATGAGGGGAAATGGTGAAATTTTGAGAAGCTGACCTTGACCTCTGACCCTGACCTTTGACCCCAAATTCCCTAGATAATTACTGCCAGTCAATACATGAATATATACTAAGGTCCATGAAGATATCTGAAACCATGTGCGAGATATAGAGAAAAAAGTGATATTTTAACATTTTCACTTGACCTTTGTCCTTTAACCTCATGACCTGAAACTCTCTCTGGAGAATCTTCATTTGGTAGTACATGTACATCTATACACTAAGTTTCAAGGAAATACCTCAGGCATTGCATAGATATAGGAGAAATTGTGAATTTTGAGCATTTGACCTTTGACCTTAAAGGTGTGTACAGTTCTGGTTGAGGTGAGGATTTAGCTTTTAACGTTTTGCCAGATATTCAGAAACCACTCTAGGAGATGTCAAAGAGCATGCAATTCTAAGGGGTATCCAAAGTTTATTTGATGAAAATCGGTTTTGAAATGGCTGAGATATCCAAAAACAGGGTAAAAGAGAGATCCTAATAAAAGGCGTGGCCTGTCACCTTTTATTATTATCACTTTTTTCTTTAGACATCTCAGCCATTTGAAAATGGCATTGCATAGATATAGGGGAAATTGTGAATTTTGAGCATTTGACCTTTGACCTTAAAGGTGCGTACAGTGTGTACAGTTCTGGTTCTGGTTTATTAATTTTCATCAAATAAATGTTAAATCCTTCTTAAAATTACATGCTCTTTCATATTTCTTGAGGGGTTTCTCATTAACTCACTTAGGAATGTTAAAAACATGAATCCCCCACCTCAACCAGTACTTAACTGTACAGTGTCTTTAAGCATGTGCACCCAAAAGTTGATAAGCACAACTTCGCCCACTCATACATATACATGTCAAGTTTCATTGGGATACCTCAAACGGTTTTTAAGTTAGGCTGTCCACAAAATTGATTACAGACAGGACAGACGGGCGGACGGATGGACAACCCGAAAACACAAAACACCGCCACAAAAACACCGCCACAAAATGTCGCCTCCGGCGACATTTTGTGGCGGTGGCATAAAAAAAAAACCCACACAAGGCAAGTGCCAAAATGTGTCTCGCCCTTGTGGTGACCATCCACTCCCCAAGGGACATCTACCATCCAAGTTTGGTCGCAAACGGACCTATGGATCAAAAGTTATGACCCATAATAGAAACGCGCCACAAAAACTTAACATTGGGCTCTAAAAGTTCGTTGACCCATGCTTGTGACCATTGACCTTGTGGTGACCATCCACTCCCCAAGGGACATCTACCATCCAAGTTTAGTCACATATGGAGTTATGGATCAAAAGTTATGACCCATAATAGAAACGCGCCACAAAAACTTAACATTGGGCTCTAAAAGTTCGTTGACCCCTGCTTGTGACCTTTAACCTTGTGGCGATCATCCACTCCCCAAGGGACATCTACCATCCAAGTTTAGTCACAAACGGACCTATGGATCAAAAGTTATGACCCATAATAGAAACGCGCCATAAAAACTAAACATTGGGCTCTGAAAGTTCGTTGACCTTGTGGTATTCATCCACTCACCAAGGGACATCTACCATCCAAGTTTGGTCACAAATGGAGTTATGGATCAAAAGTTATGACCCATAATAGAAACGCACCATAAAAAGTTAACATTGGGCCCTAAAGATCATTGACCCCTGCCTGTGAGCTTTGACCTTGAGGTGACTCTCATATATGGTGAAATGTGAAACTTTGTATGACCCCTCTTCCCTCCAAGTTTGATTGCAATTGAAGCCCAGAGTAAAGAGTTATTGAAGTTTTTGTAGCGTTACGGACAGACGACGGACGGACGGACGGACGGACGGACGGACGACAGACGGTTACAGCTCGTTATTCCGAAGGTTCGTTATTCCGAAGGTTCTTTGGTCCGAAGGTTCGTTATTCCGAAGGTTCGTTATTCCGAAGATTCGTTATTCTGAAGGTTCGTTAATCCGAAAATGAAATAAGATTCGTTATTCCGAAGGTTCATTAACCCGAAAATGATACAAGGTTCGTTATTCCGAAGGTTCGTTAATCCGAAAATGAAATAAGGTACGTTAATCCGAAAATGCAATAGGGTTCGTTATTCCGAAGGTTTGTTAATCCGAAAACGAAATAGGGTTCGTTATTCCGAAGGTTCGTTGATCCGAAAATAATAATAGGATCGTTATTCCGAAGGTTCGTTAATCCGAAAATGAAACAAGGCTCGTTATTCCGAAGGTTCGTTGATCCGAAAACAAAAATAGACTCGTTATTCCGAATGTTCGTTAATCCGAAAATAAAATATGGCTCTTCAATTCCGAACAAAGCAGTAAAATTCTTGTCGGGACAAAATATTGTGTTTTAATTAGAATACTGTCTTATGTGTTCGTTGTCACCTGTGCGCACAATTTTATTTGTGACTGTGTGCATTGAGGTCAAGTACATAGAACATTTGAAATTACTGTTTACTACTGAATGCCCAGTGATTCTTATCTTTCACCCTCACTATCGTCGCCTTATAGCCATCGTTTATCGGTAGTCTAAAATTCATCATCATCATCATAACAATTCAGGAGAGGCATGTTCACTATGAAAAGGGGATGCCAGCATACTCAAACTCTCTTTTGACACATAAACACATACGAACACACACACACACACACACACACACACACACATATATGCAAACAGGCAATCACCAAAACACGCGATTCCATACAAACTTTTTTCAACGATGTAGAATGCCGTCGTAATTTGTAATTTCATTTGTGCATGTATATCGATGATGAAAGTAGAGGTATTTTCTCCTCCGGAGAATGAGCTCGTCCCCTCCGACTCCTTTTTCACTTCTTCATCATTGTCAGGAAAATACATTCATTATTTGAAATGATTACCACATTCTGCCATTCTAACATGTCTCAAGCAGGAAAAAAACAAACAAACCACACACACACACACACACAATCATGCGTGATCTTAAGAATAAAGGCTATTAAACAAATAAACAAAATACTCAACAAGCAGATTTCAAATGCTACATCGCTTTTAATAAGCTTCACTGTGAAGAGTGAAATGTAATCGAACTTGTCCTACCGATCAGTCAATGGGTAGGAAATTATTTTTGCATGAATTCAATGAGAAGTTAGATGCAGTTCTTCACTTTTTTTGTGTGTGACATGGTAACACATGGAATTCATGTCGTTATGTAAATGATGAAAATAATGTAAGCCAGTGTATGTATAATTTCTAGCTCTCGTAAAGTTAAGTAAATTGCGTTTTAGTACTCCATAATGATAGCCTTTGCCATGACACTATAGTCGTATTATACATTCGCAGGATTCTGAAAAAGTTACATAGACATGTTTGCATTCTGTTCAAGCCCAGGATAATAATTACAATCTACGCTCTTGTGTTATTATATCCATCAGAAACAGTGAATCTCTTGTAAAGAGTGGAATTAAACGTAGGCCCACATTGTATTTCAGCTTGTTCCCCGTCATTTCTTGCTACAGCAATTGCATTTCTTTCATTTCTCATCTCTTTCAATTTCTATAAACCCTTGACTTTAGTAGCTCGACGTCTTTTACATGTGCGTTAAATTATTCATTTAAGAAATGCATGTATATAGGCCTACATGTATGTCTATAACTTCATGTGTACGAAAAGAAATTACAATTTTTCTGTGTAAAACCCGATTTTGGACACATAGTTAGGTGTACTGTTTGGATATTCAAGTTAGGATACCCATTGTTAGAAGTATAATAAAAAAAAAAAAAAAAAACAGAGCTGTCAGTTTGCATGCATTTCACTTTCTTTAAACATAAGATTTTTCATTTTTTATTATTATTATTATTTTTTTTTTTTGTGCGGGGCGGGGATGGCCGCGGTCACCATCATAAAAAGGGAAGGCATTCAAAACTAAAGGAATCGTATAGTATTGGCTGAGATGGGGCTTCACGTTTCCAACTTTCTTTTGTGAGATAATGAAAAACTTCTCATGAAATAATAATGAAAGAGCACGTAATTCTACGAGGAATGCAAAGTTTATTCGATGAAAATTGTTTTTGAAATGGCTGAGATATCCAAACTTGAGCAAACGGATCCTAATAAAACGTTGGACCGATCTTTTGTTTAGCTCAATGTTTTTACATTTTTGTTTGTATATCTCGGCCATTTCAAAAACCAATTTTGATACAACACACTTTGAATTTATTTTAGAATTGTATCCTTTTTGAATTTCTCAGGTGATTCCTAATTGTCTTGCAAAAAGTTAAAATTTGAATCTCCCATCTCAACCAAACTATATTATCCCTTTAGAATACCTTGCCTGTATGAAATAAATTTCTGTATAGGACTTTAATACCCCAGAAGATCGATACAAGCCCCAACACATATACACAGAGACACAAAATAAAAAGGGGACTAACTGCAAGCACCTTACGAAAACAAGACACACCGCGTCATTTGATATTGGTACAAAAAAAAAAAAAAAAAAAAAAACATGTACATATAGATGTTGCCGATTATATTGGTCGTTATCATACGACCAATCATAATCATGATTCTGAGTGCTAAAAATAACCATTATAAAGGTGGACGGTGTGAGCTCATAATGAACCGCTGCATGTCGAGATCCGGACTACAGTATGGGGAAGGCGGGGCATGGAATGGAGCACTTAATTTCAAATTTACAAAATGATGTCCTCATTGACTCAAAAACAGTAAAAATAACAGTTGAAGATACACGTTGTATGAACTTTATTATGTAAACGAAAAAAACGACAAAACCACTGTAAAATTTCAGGGAAACTCAAAGCAAATTTTACAAAAGTAATATCAAACTTGCCCCATCTCTTAATGGGGATAATGGCACTTAAAGGGCTTACTCGCAGTTTTTACTCGTGAACGGACGTAGTACGCCGTGGAGCCCATCGACGGCCATTATAGTATGTGAACCGCTATGAAGGAAATTCTTCCTCCCTTTTTTTTTTTCAGTTTTAAGGTGAAAAAAGAGATGTGTTGAAAACCTCATGATGTCATATGTAAGTTTTATTTCTGCTTGTTACTATAAAGAATGAAGAAATTACCTTTATTTTCCCATTTTAGTCCCTCATAGTTCGTGCTACTGAGAACGCGCTCTTTCCCCCCCCCCCTCTCTCCTGCCAACATAATGAACAAGTTGTTCAAACTGTGTAAAAGCACCACATTCGGCTTAAAGTATTCAAACAGATTTTGCTAATGAGCCTTTCTGAAATCTGGCGTCTTCTCCCGTTGCCATGGCAACATTAAAGAAAAATCGCATGTTTCCATTGATATGATACCATTGTTCAAGAAAAGTGGCTCACTTCATAGTACTGGAATTACTTGTTCTATTGCAATAAACGTCCAAATCATTCCCTTATTTCTTCTCATGTTGCCATGGTAACACATTGTTTTTGAAAAAATACACCTTTACTCGTTTTACAGTAGCAAAGGAGCCAAAAGTGACTAAAAATATTATTTATGGACTTACAGCCACCTGTTCAAATGCAATCGAAATGGGGATGATAAACAATCTCTGTCGCCATGGTAACACTTAAAAGTTCCGGAAACTACCATGTATTTATAATGAAATAATGTAAAAACTTGACATAAGTGTCTGAAAATATCTCTTTCAGTTTAAAGCTTTGTTTGCCATTAGCATCTTGGTTATACAAAGTCACATTTCCCCTATAGGGCATGGTGATTGCTATAGCAACGACTTTGCAGAAATATTGATAGAACAAGAGCACTGGCATCAACTATAACTTAATACTTTAATTTTGACAATCCTCGAAAAAATAGTAAGATATCAAATAGTAAGGACCTCCCTCATCGCCTTGCTCAAAAAACCCGGACGAGAAACTGCTTTCTTTTTTTACTTGGCCTTATATCACTAAATACACAATGCTCCAACTATGGCTCATTGAAACTAAAACTTAGTGGTCTAGCGTTTACTATGATGCCTGTTTAGCAATCGCGAAGCTCCAAATATTTTTCCATACCCGCTTGAACATCCACTGAACGTTCAAACGAGATATATACAATAATTAATATAAGAACAATTATTTCTATTCCCAGGCCTATTTTCATAGGCCTGGGAGTAGGCTGGGACGTCGTCTTAGCCCCGAACCCCAAGCTGTAATGCGTTTGCATGACTGTTGAAATGATTGTGCATCTTGTTTGATGGAATGACCTATACAGCTGTAATTCGAACTTCCATCTTCAAATATAAAGAATATCAACCTGAGAATCAACCTTTCTCAGTTATAATGATTATGGACAAATACAATGTGCAGCGTCATATACATCCATTTGATAAAAATGCTGCAGCGCCCATGATTAAAGAGATGGTATAGTATTGGTTGAGGTGAGGATTCAGCATTTAACATTTTGCGAGTTATTTAGAAACTGCTTTATGAAAATGATGAAGAGCATACAATTCTAAGGGGAGTTAAAAGTTTATCTGATAAAAATGGGTTTTGAAATGGCTGAGATATCGCAAAACAAAGTAAAACAAAGCGATCTCAATAAAAGGTGGGTCCCAGTCACCTTTTATCAGGATGATGTATAAAATGATGTATAACTCAATTCAAATGGACTCTCCTAACCTATCTTAGAAAGAAAGCACACACTCTGAAAAATGTGAACTGAGAAATGAGGCTCTGAAGTGCAGGGTCTTTTCAAGCGCTTAATCTTTAACAAGTCGTGCGAGCTGTGCAATGAAAGGAACAAAAAACAGGAAGTAAACCATGCACAGGAGCAACAACAATGAAGGGATTACCAGATTAAGCTGAAATTGAGCTTATTTTATTAACCCATTCTGTCCGTGATTAATGCTAACTTTCAAAGCAGCAGAGTTATCCTTTCCAAAGTTATTAGACTTGAAAGTGAAGAATGTGTGAAGGATTTCAAGAAATGAAAAGGGAACTCTGCAGTCTAACTGATCATTCTATTCTCCCCCAAAATGGGTTGCAGAAAAACTGCTGAAAACACACTTTCCCATTCATGTTATGATCCCAAACTTAAGAATAATGTAGAAGAAGGATATCTCTTTCAGAAAATATGAAAAAAAACTCAAGATTGACTTGGCTGACCCATTTCACCTTTTTTGAGTCCTCACATAAAATCAAGGGGTGCGACTTTTTGTTCGTTTTGTGATGCACGGTCACAATTGCCCTATAGGTCACCTGCTGCAGTTCATTTCATTATCGGATTGATATAAAATGCTGATACCGCGGCAACAACACTTTTCACTGTGAATCTAGTAATAATTAAAGTTGCCCTGCGTTATCACCATTGTTACCATCGATAATTATAGCCATTGCTATAGTACTATACTACTAATGATACTTTTTAATCGTGTCGATACGTATTAATCATTCTCTGTATTCGTCGCTACTGTTATTATCATTAAAAATGTGAAGGTGTCTGAAGGTAGGATATAGAAAAATCACACAGCCCCCGTTGCTCAGGTCTATGTTCAGACTGAATTAAAATCAAGATTCTTGTTTACGCCACTTCTTCACGCAACACGACGTGCTTTAGCTGAAAATATACACGTGTATCATCCTCCCCGAGACAATATCGAATTTTCATTGAGTAATATCCAAGCAGTGTTTTTTTTTTTCCTTCTTATTACGACAACTTATTTTATTATCACAGTGAGTTTATTTCATTTTCGGAATTACGAACCTCATTTCATTTTCGGATTAACGAGCCTCATTTAATTTTCGGATTAACGAGCCTTATTTCATTTTCGGATTAACGTGCCTTATTTCATTTTCGGATTAACGAACCTTCGGAATAACGAACCTTATGACATATTCGGATAAACGAACCTTCGGAATAACGAACCTTATCATATATTCGGATTAACGAACCTTCGGAATAACGGACCCTATTTTATTATCGAATCAGCGTACCTTCGGAATAACGAATCTTCGAAATAGGGACCCTGATTTCATTTTCGGATTAACGAACCTTCGGAATACCCAACCTTATTTCATATTCGGATTAACGAACCTTCGGAATACCGAACCCTATTACATTTCGGATCAACGAACCTTCGGATTAACGAACCTTCGGAATAACGCCACAAATGTTCGGATTAACGAACCCTTTTTCATTTTCGGATTAATGAACCTCTAGGTATAGGAAATTTGCGTGTTTCGGATCAACGAACCTTCGGAATAACGAACCTTCGGAATAACGAACAGCACCCCGACAGACGGGAAGATGCCGCAGGTGATCCCCTAGTCTCCCCTCACCTCCGGTGCGCTCGACAAATAATGCAAAAACTACCCCCCCCCCCTTTCAATCCCAAGCCCAATACCTGGAGCTACAACGAATTATCTTGAAAGTGCACTATTATCAGGTATTGTTTACCATTGAGAGCAGTGATTTAAAAAAAAAAAGAAAAAAAAAGAAGAATGTTTGAGTTTACATTTGATGAATATGTGTAGGTCACTTGTATCACAAAACCATAAACTTTCAAGTATCACTACTTTTCTTAATATATTAAAATAAACCATACCTGTACACAGTTTATTCTAGAAACAATTTTATTATAACTATTGTTAACATTTTGTATATTCAAGAATACTTCACATTGTTCATACTAATTGTTGTTTTGTTTTTTAAATCAACTAATTACTAATGAACATCGTTTCTATTCCTAACTCACAATTAAGGATTAGTATTTTGATGCACCAAAGCTGGGTTTTTTGTTTCATCTGCAAAATCGTAAATAATGCCTTTAAATATATTTATTTACTCAGGGTAGGCCTATTTCCAGTTTCAATTTTTTTTTCTTTAAGAAATAGAGGGTTCTAGGTCCTTGTATTAAGTATATAAATTGCCACCCTTGAGATAACGCACTGGGTTTAGTGAATTTTTGACCACATGTTTTCAAGAAGAAGAAAAATTGTTGGTACCCCCCCCCCCCCCACACACACACACATTCTTTGGGGAGAAGGCATAAAACATGCTAAGAGCAATTTCAAAATTTTGAATTTCAGCATCACAGTCACTTTAACAAATATCTAAAGAAAAAACATTATCCTTCACAACTTGTCTTAGAGTTGCTGCAATTAATGATACCTTTGCAAAAGGGTGGGAGTTATTGTTGCTGAATTATTGACAAAAGAATTGATTTTATGTCATATTCACAAAAGAAGCTTATGTAAGAGTTGTGAGCCAATCATATCATTGCCATTGCTTTACTGTGTGAGCAATTGTGATTGCTATCACTGTTCTGCACAACAAAGAAAGAAAATATTAACACTTCATCTTCATCTTCTCTCAGCTTTATTTATCAACACTTGCACAAAAAGCATATTTGTTGACACTTGAATGTATGCATGGGTACAATAACCGTAACACAGAAACTATGCTTGAAATTAAACACAGAAATCACACAGAATTTTGTATTAGGTTCAGACCCCACCATAATTCAAGAGGTCTACTTGATTATTTGGTTTGACTTCAAATATTTCTTTTAAACATAGGCTAGTACATTTGATACTGCATGCTGTAACTTGATGTACCATCATACTTTGGATTAGGGCAGGGTACTGTGCCATCTTGTGTTCTGAAGGTGTACAGATGAACACCGCTATCATGGCAGCCACATTGCAGTAACTATCCTATGCCAACTCTTCACCATTATTACGTGCTAACCATAACTAGAAATATCACTGAAGGTGATTAATACCCTCGCTCTATATAGCAGCTCAGACTCCTATGAAAAAGAATTGAACCAAGGTTTGATAAAAAGTTGTGTGTGTGTGTGTGTGTGTATGCGTGTAGTACCTTTATCGTGAGTACCTTGTGAGTTTGTTTCACAATTGTGGAAGTATTTCACTCAAGATTTTCAAGAAAATATGCAGTTACCATGACAACACCATGTCGGGTACAGACAGAAAAAGTGTCTTGCATAACTAAACCTATCAGATTACAGATACCAATTTTGATATAAACTGCTTAAATACTGTGGAAGTAGTTTGTTCCACAAGGTTTTGGGGAAATTGCAGTTACCATGGCAACATTTTCTCCGACAAACACAAAAACATGTCTTGCACAGCTACTTCTCAATGTCATCACGTACACCAAATTTGATTTCAATTGCCTCAGAATTGTGGAAGTAGTTCACTCCACAAGATTTTAAAGAAAATATGCTGTTACCATGGCAATGCCTTGTTGGGTACAAACACAAAGAGTGTCTTGCATAACTACACCTATATACATATCATCATACTTGTGGATACCAATTTTGAAATAAACTGCTCAAACAAAATGCTTTCTCCAACAAACACAAAGAAAATGTCATGCACATCTACACCTAAATGTCATCATGTTCACCAAATTTGATTTCCAATTGCTTCAATACTGTATAGGAGCTTGTGACACAAGATTTGCAATGGATTGTCCAACTGACTGCCCACCAATTCCTATATACACGCGTAGTCCCTTCTACACTTCGTATGTGTGGGGGTATAATTACAATAATCAGTGGCGGATCCAGAGGGGGGCGCAAGCGGCGCACGCCCCCCCTTTATTTTTTGTTCATTAAATATTAGTTTATTTCATTATTCTTTCAGATTTCTATGTGATATTGTATGAGCTAAAGAAAAAGGGAAAGCTGATGCCTATAAATTCTATCCATAAAGAATATTTCAGTTATTTGCGTGCCTATATGTAGGCCTACTTAGTACATTTGTTTCTTTTTTATATTCCTGTTAAATAAGTACAACCACTGTACCACGTGTCTTGTAAGTGGCTACATGCATGCTGTAATCACGATATCGATGCAAGCGCCAAGCGCACTAAAGGTAGGCCCTAGACGGAGTCACAATGGCAGAAACCAAGTCCAAAATCACCACAAAAATTACGGACTTCTTCACCAGCAAGAGGTAAGTAATGCAGAAATCAATAATGAATTTCTTTAGCACTGTAAATAAAGCATTTTGTAATATGCAATATTAGAAAGTCCATTGAAGGCTAGGGGGATGTGACAATAAAGAGTACTCCATAGCGCTCGGTCACAGACAGTGCCCTAGAAAATAAGTACAGTGTACCATAGGCCTAGGAAGGGGGCCTAGAATTCTTGTCGGGCTCTATAGGCAGCTGCCTGTATGCCACTGCCCGCGGGTCCCCTATACTATAACTCCCTATAACTATAACAGACCCGAGCTTAATTAGTTGGAAATTTCGGGTTTATGAATGGTGTCGGGCCATACCCGCGCCAGGCTCGGTTGTTTTGGCTCTGCTGTAGGCAAGCGCCAGGCATCCGGCCCGCCCGGCTGCGCCGCCCGGCCGCGCCGCCCGGCCTTGCGCCGACCGGGTACCTAAGGGTTTATGAATAATAGCAGTATAGTGAGGTGCCCGCAACTCGTCAGGGGCCCGAATACCGTCACCCCACTTAAAATTGTTTTGAGCGCACTTAACAAAAATGTATGCCCGGGACTGTGTTCTGTACGCTTGAAACAACTTGGCAGGGCTACCACAATCAAGCAAATTGTGGTGAAAACCGAACAGTTTTTCGCGAAAATCTGAAATTTTCATAGGGCTATAGGAATACGTGTTATAAGTCACCCACACGCATCTTTTACGTGTATGTCTATGGGAACATCACTGTCACCCACACACGTCTTTTACGTGCTAAGTCTATGGGAGAGCGGGTGACGAGTTGCTTGCCCCTGCCTTAGCGCGCAACTTTTTCGCATCGTTCGCGTTCGACGACGATAGCTGGAAATTTTCAATATCGATCAGTGAACTTGTGATTCCATTGGAATTTTCAGCATTTTTCCTGTATGTGAGTTGGATTTCAAAGAATTTCAGTGGCGAAATGTGATTCAAATATGGGCAAACATTAACTATGACGAGGTGCGGGTCACCCATGTATGCAAGGCTCCGGCCAAAATTCCTTGCACGGTCAAAGGTCACAGGTCCCTGGCCGTGCCTCCACCGGAGCCGCGCATTCAGTTACCATGGCACTGAATATCCCTAGTATAAGTGGTCGAGTTTGTGTATAGGACCCAACTCTTAGGCCTACGTCAGTGTAAAAGTAACGTGGTTGTGCTATATTGTTAATTGCTAATTCATTTTTTGCGAGATACCAAGATACTTTTGCAATAGTACAGAGCATACCATTTTAAGAGGAACTCAAAGTTTATTTGATGAAAATCAGGTTTGGAATGACTGAAACATCCAAAAACAAAGGAAAACAAAGCGATCGTAATAAGAAGTGGGTCCCACGCTTTATTAGAAGCGCTCTGTTTTGAATTTCTCGGCCATTTCAAAACCAATTATCGTTAAATAAACGTTGAATTCCTCATGGAATTACATGCTCTTTCATATTTCATACTGCATACCGTATAGATTTGACTGTTTGGTTCAAGACCTTACATTAAACAGAAAAATTGAAACAGAGCTATATACTGTTATTTCTGTTCTTTTCAGAAAAAAAAGGAAGTCAGAAGATTCACCAGAACGTGAGACGGCCGAGACAGAAAATACTTTAACAAGCCATTTTGGGACCAATCCCAGCAGTGCTGAAGGACCCTCAGAGTGTGTAATACCAATAGTTCCTCTTCCAACAGATACCAACTTAGATATCGCAAACAGTTACTACAAAACGGACGGAGAAAAGCACAATGATGAGATAAAATTGAAGCTCATATAGTAGAGGAGAGAACAGAATCTCAAATCCGCAATTCAAATTCTCTGCCATTTCTAAACCAATTTTCATCAAATAAACGTTGAATTCCTCGTGGAATTACATGCTCTTTCATATTTCATAAGAGGTTTCTCATCATCTCACGAAAATGTTAGAAACTTGAAATTAGGTCTCAACCAAAAGTATACGATCCCTTTAAAGGACAAGTCCACCTTCATAATACTTTAACATATACATACATAAGGATTGAGAGAATGCAGCAATATTAGTAGAACACATCAGTGAAAGTTTGAGGAAAATTGGACAATCCGTTCAAAAGTTACGAATATTTTAAGTATCTGCGCAGTCACTGCTGGAAGAGAAGACTACTACAGTGTATGATGTCATATGCGTACAACTATATAAGGAAAATAAAAAGAGAATTTCACAAAACTTTACTTTTTGAATAAAGTGCACATTTCTCCGACTTGCTACTGATGTATGTTAAGGGAAATATTATTCCCCCTGCCTTCTGAAAGAGAGAAGTCGAGTGTTTTTTTGTTATGCAAGAAAAATGGAAATATGTTGAATTTTCTTTATTCTTTCTTTATATCGTTGTACTCATATGACATCACAAGCTATAGTAGTCTTTTCATCCAGCCGTGACTGAGCAGAAACTTCAAAAATTCATAACTTTTTAACGGATTGTCCGATTTTGCTCAAACTCTCACTGATGTGTTCTACTAATATTGCTGCATTCACTCAACCCACATGTCTATGAAGGTGAACTTGTCCTTTAAGGAATGCTTTGCTATTTAGTCATGTATGACTGAATAATATTAGAAATTATGAATGATTATCAAACTCGACGAAGATAATTTATCATACTATCATTCCTCGTGTATACCACTTATACCCGTTATGCCGATGTTATGTTCGGAATAATTTTAGATTGAATCTCGGTTTCTTTTTTTTTTTAACTCGCACTGCATACATTATAAATTTGACCGTGTCGTTCAAGACCTTAAACAGAAAAACTGAAACAGTGCTATATACTGTTAGGCCTATTTCTGTTCTTTTCAGGAAAAAGAGGAAATCAGAAGATTCACCCGAACGTGAGACGGCCGAGACAGAAAAGACTTTAACACGCCATGTTGATAGCAATCCCAGCACTGCTGAAGGACCCTCAGAGTGTGTAACAACAAATCTTCCTCTTCCACCAGAAAGCAACCTAGATATTGCAAACTACAAAACGGACGGAGAAAAGCACAGTGATGAGATAAAATTGAAGCTCATAGAGAACAGAGTCCCACATCCGCAGTTCAAATTTCCAGCTCGCCAATTCAAGGACAAAAGGAGAGAGTCCGGTTTCGCTAAACGCTACTGCAAACATGATTGGTTTCAAATTCATCCTTTCATTACATACTCTGAAAGTGAAGATGGATTGTATTGTCTTCCATGTATTCTTTTCCCATCCAAAGCTATTCATGGTGTACCACGCAAGATTTTGGTATCGCAGCCTTGCTGGAACTGGAAGGACGCTAAGGCAGACCTAGCAGAACACAGTACACTCGAATACCACAGAAACGCAATGGCCACCATGAATGCGTTCTACACGACTATGAAAAAACCAAAGACAAGGATCGATCACAGTCTTGCAGAGAGAGAGAGACTACTGGTCGAGAAAAATCGGCAGTTCTTGATATCAATCATCAAGTCGATTGAGTTGTGTGGTCGACAGGGCTGGGCGTTGAGGGGCCACAGAGATGACTCAGAATCAGTGGCTTTAAACCAGGGGAATTTCAAAGCTCTCTTGAATTTCCGAGTAGATGCCGGAGATGGAGAGCTCAGGAGTCACCTTGAAAATGCTCCGAAAAATGCACTGTACACGTCAAAGACCTGTCAAAACGACCTTCTCTTGTGTTTGAAAGATTACGTACAGCAAATTATTGTGTCTGAAGTGAAGGCGCAGCCCATTGGAGCTCTGTACACAATCGAGGCGGACGAAGTCACCGATGTCTCCAATTGGGAACAACTGGCCCTCGTCATCCGGTATTTGAAGGGACAAAAACCCGTGGAGAGACTGCTCGAGTACGTTGCATGTGACAGCATTACCGGAGAGGCTATATGCCAAAATATCATGCAGTCACTGACTTCAGTTGGACTAGATCCAAAGTGCTGTCGTGGTCAGACCTACGATGGAGCTGGAAATATGGCAGGGAAGGAAAAGGGCTGTGCCACACGCTTCAAGGAAACGTCTCCGAGAGCACCCTACATCCACTGTGCAAATCACTCTTTAAACTTGGCTTTGTCAAAGGCATGTTCTGTGTCGGAGATTCATTGCATGATGTCTGCAATCAAAACCACCGGGCTTTTCTTTGCAAGTTCCCCGAAACGTTCTAGACAACTGGAAAAATCGATTCAACTCGTAAACACAGAACGAAGAGAAGGTGGTCAGAACGCATTGCCACAGATTCCACTTGGAAAGCTCAAACTTCTGTGCGAGACAAGATGGGTAGAGAGGCATACGGCACTGGAAGACTTCTTGACTCTCTACGAACCGCTGATTGACTGTCTCGACAAGATAAGGACACGGATTGACGAGACATGGAGTCCTAAAGCAGTTACAGAGGCCAATGGCATTCTGACTTCTATCTCGACTCCTTCCTTCATCGTTGCGTATGTGTGTGCATCATATCTCTTCCGGTACACAAAGTCTCTCAGCAAGATGCTCCAAGGCACGTCGATGGATGTCGTCAATGCATATGAAGCGATTAATCTGGTCAAGGACGAGATCAAGAGCATCAGAGATAACGTCGATGATGAGTTTGATAACTTGTATTCTACCATGTCCCTCATGGCAGAGACCGCAGGTATCGAGATCACCGCGCCAAGGAGTTGTCACAGGCAGACACTTCGATCAAACGTTCCCACAGATCACGGTGGCCCAAAGACATATTGGAAGAGAGCTGTGTTCATCCCATACCTGGATTCCATGCTCGCGCAACTGAATGAACGGTTTACAACTGTATCAAATCAAGCAGTACGAGGACTGTTACTTCTTCCACAAAACTTGGCGCAATGCACGGATGACAAGGTTGATGACATTGTCGAATTCTATGGCCCAGATATGCCTTCACAAGCGTCCATTAAACAGGAGATTCGGCTGTGGAAACGCCGTTGGACTGGGGAAAGTGACGTTCCCAAAACCATCAGCGAAACCCTTGATGTGATGAACAGCAAGATGTTCCCAAATATCCATGCTGTGTTGTACCTACTCTTGCTTCTGCCCGTAACTAGTGCCGAGGTAGAGCGTGCCCATTCAGCCTTCAAGCTGATAAAGACAAAGCTCAGAAGCGCCATGGGAGAGGACCGCCTGAATGGACTTATGCTGCTTTACCAGCACAGTGACATCAGGCTGAACTATGATGAAATAGTAGATATGTATGCACGAAGGCATCCCCGTAGAATGCAGTTCCTGAATCCACTGAGCGAGAAGTAAATCGATTACGAACACGAAAATGGAAGACATGTCAATCAACCTTTACAGTTTTCTACCTCTTTTGAGATGTGATGAGTTCTTCTCTGATAAACATGCTTTGTGTCCTGAAATGAGAGTCAAATGTCATGAACAGGTATATTTTGATCTCGCTGATAAGAACATAATTTCTTACAGGCATGTACATATTGCAAAGTTATTGTCTCTGACATTTTGGAGATCTGGAGAAGACAATTTCAATGGTTTGGTTTTGTTTCAATTGCTTATTCATTTTGTTCCATATATTGAATTATGGGAAGTATGATCAGCTCTGTTGTATCTTGGCAATCGAGTATGGCTGATGAAGAACTATTTTCATAGTGCCCCTTCTCTTATATGTAACAAAAATGATGACTACATAACATGGTTCTGATTAAAACCTGGCATGTATACTGTCACTTGCTGAAACGGATATGCCAGTCTTGTCTGAAAGATTATAACGAGATACAAGAATATATTCCGCTTGCGTTTGGAATCTAGAAAACTCCAACCAACTCATATCACTCTTTTTTTTTAGATCGTGACTACGTCTGACTTCTCTCTTGAAGATACAATTCCTTTTCCGTTCACTGTTGAAATTTGGAAGACGAATTCTATTTCTTTTTTATGACCGTCTTCTTTCTTCAGGATAAGGATGGAATATATACGAGAATCTGGTATCTTGTTTTCTTTACTTTGGATAGTTTAGATAAGTGTGGCAGAGAGGAACGACGCGACCACAGCGTCATAGTTTAATTTTCGCTCTTACTGCTAGATGTTTGACGGATTTCATTCAAGTGTTGATATCTTTGCTATCTTCCGAACTTGTAGCCACAACGACAGGTTTGGTAGAATTGATGAAATTTTGTCCTCGTCTTCAAAAATCAAATACATGGAGTCATTGACAGCGGAATGATGTGCTTTCATGTTATAAAGTGATGAAATAGCACTATACAGATTGTCTGTATCATTAAAATGACAGAATTTGAAACAAATGAGTATTCAAGGTAGTCGTCGCTCATGACGATCAATAAACGCATATAATAAATGAAGGAAAGAAAACAATCTCTAAATTATCCGTCATATCATATCGAATCTAATGAAACATAGTCACTGTCAGTACAGTGCCAGGATACATATACATGCTGATTTGCGTGGCAATGCAGATAGTTCCGCATACCAATCATCAATGCCGTAAAACTTAGATTTAACTTGTCAACTCACAAGGCTGCATGGTGAATAATGATGCTTTTAGAAGAACATCATAATCGAGCCAAGAGTACATTGTAACAGAAGGCTCTCTCTAATTTATGTCACCTGATTGGAATGATGTTGTTTGAACTTAGCATTCATCTAGAACAAGTTGTTAGTGTCAGATTATCCTGTGCTTGTATACGACCCCATTGATGATACACATCTAGTCACTGGCTGTTTTATGGATTTACATACTGCAGTTCCAAATAATAATGCATAATCAGCACCATTCTTCCGAGCCATTTCAACATGTTTTGCATTGTTTGCTTTATTCTGCTTCCAACTACAGCGTATTTCCATTCTCTGTGTTATGTGGGACTGGCTAAGTTTGCTCTGTATATCAAACATTTATAAAAAGTGCAACGTGGAACCACCTAGCGTATTTACTCCTTGGAGTCCTAAAGAAATAGTTGTCCCGAAAAGGACTCTCTATATGATCAGGAAGCAAGAAATGTTTCGGCATAAATCATGTATAACCTAATAATGTTTTGAAGAACCTAAAATTGCCTGTGTGTTTGTGTATGTCTACTGAGTCTGTTTCTGAGAAAGAGAAATGATTTAGAAACACAGCATCGAATATACATGTAATGATTAAACATCACCTCATAACAATTTATTGTCTCATGAACAAACAGCTAGTCTAGTGAAAATTCAGTCTGAACTCTTTCGGGGCCCCATACACATCTGCCTTCTTTAACCAATTTCCAAGAAGGATTTTCAAGATGATGATGGTTACGATATCAACGCCAATAATAATAATAATACAAGTAATAAATGATTTGATGAGGGCTGAGCGCTATTTGTTTACATATTTTGCTGCATGTATATTTCACATTCCTCGAGTAGAACAATATTTCCAGAAAAAACAAAGAGTTATATAAACATAAAAAGCCTACCTTAAGTATGCATGAAATCGCACGATAACAGACATAAATATTCAAAATTTCCCTACCGTGGGAGGGGGGACACCCCCCTCCCACACCCTCCCCCCCTCGCTCGCTTCGCTCGCTCGGGCTCGGTCGCTTCGCTCCCTCGCTTCACGCCCCCCCTTTACAGAAATCCTGGATCCGCCCCTGATAATGACAATAATAAGTATGATACATTTTCTATGTTCTTCCCCAAACATATTGTTAAAATTTTGGAGAATAATTCAGAAAGAGATCACTTCAATCCACAAACTCGGCCCATGACACCTTATTTTCATCTGTGGACTTACCATAATGGCACCATTATAGCAGCAGTGCCACAGCATTATACTGTTTGGTACCATAATCACAGAGAAAAAAAAAATATGATGGGATACATTTCATGAATTAGCATTCATTCTTTGTTTTCTTCAGATTAAAACCAAAACAAAATGTTCCTGCACAAAGCACTTTCGAAACAACAATCTTCTGGTAACCCCTGATACATGTATGTCCAGCATTATAAACAAGAGACCCGGGGGTCTGCGCTCACCTGAGTATCGAAAGTTCACCTTCTACACATTCTTGCAGACTATTACCTGAGAACACAGAAAACAGGGGGCAGCTTTGAGGGCCTCCAGGGAGCATGGTGTCCATTTGTTCTACTCCACTGGTAAAAATACCAGCCAAGTACACTGTATTAGAATATTTGAGCTTTGAAAACAACAAACAAAACAAAAAATGAAAAAAAAAAAGATCAAAATGTAAAGACTGACCCCTACTTTGGTCCCCACCTAACCCAGCTGGATCTACCATAAATACCTAAGGCATTGTCACTGGGGTAACAATGCACATTTAATACAAGAACCACAGAACCCCCTATTAGGGAATCTATACACCCCCCCCCCCAAAAAAAAAAAAAAAAAAAAAAGAATCCTTAACATAAAAAAATACTCAAAATAAATACATTAGTGAATGTAACTTTTTTGTTTTCAAGAAGAAAAGAAGAAAAGGAAAGTGAGAAAATTAGGCCCCAATATGGTAACCATATTCCTCCTCCCCCAACTCACACACATAGGGCCCATCCCCAGAACTGACACGACTAGATTTAAAATTGCAATCACCAATCTATTTTCTCATAGCACTAACTCAGCTTATCACTTCTGGTTGTACAGAAGATTTGCACAGATTCTCTAACTTGGGGGCTTTGTGTAACCCTCCCCCTTTCCTCCACCACAACAGGGTATCATGCCCCGATGCCCCTCAAGTGGGGAATTGTTTTCATTTGTACAAATACTGTATATTTTATTTTTATACACTCTAGCGATAACACCTGTCATGTTTGGTGAAAATTTGACCATGTACTTTCAAGAAGTAGATGAAAAATGTGAAAACTCAACTTGACTCTTCCCAACCCCCATGTGCCATGAACAAACTTGAAACTACAGTAACTAATTTACGTACTCACAACACTAACTTAGTGTATCCATTCTGATTCCAGAGAAATAGATTCCCAAACAGGCATGGTGATATGGTGCAATTAACTTGCCAAAAGCATATGACCTCGAAGCCTTATTTGCATATACTTATAGCAAACAGCTTGTGTACGCAAAACTGCTGGGGATATGCTGCAGGACAATCGCAATATCTCGCATCAGAAGCCATCAAATGATAAAATCTATACAGCAAATTGAAGGAGAAACTATTCTCTAACTGGCAATGCTAGTTATTCTGGGTTTTATTGAGGACAAACTTGTGAAAATAAAGTTGAAACTTAGCTTCCAAACAAGAAAATTTGGTCTCTTAAAAAGTGAAAAAAAAATGAAACTTCGGTATATGATTTGTGGTAGTATGTACACACTGTGTTCCAAATATCTTTTCTGTCATATTTGTCGCATGGTTATGTTTGGAATACCAAGACGACTGTCATTTGTGACCGACATTAAATCGATAGTGTAAGCGTTACGCAGTCCGATGTATTAGTGGGGCAGATATGTAGCAAAAATTGGTCAAGATGCTCACATCCGGTTGAAAGTATGAAAGGGGGTATTTGGGTGCGCTGATTAAAAAAATTACCAGATCTAAGAGATCTGACCACGGGAACGGCCGCCATTTTGAATTTCAATATGGCTATTGTCACGATACATATTTCAAGACCCCTATCTTCAGTTCTAAATGACCTGTGGTGCCAAAATTTGGTACACAAGAGCGTTTTGACATGTTGAATTTGATGGCAGAATAATTTGAAGTGTCGACAAACATCGAAAGGCCGCCATTTTGAATTCCAATATGGCTGCCTTGACGAAATGTTCAAAATCCCTATCTGAGTTCTAAGTGACGAGTGATGCTGAAATTAGGTGCAAACAGGTATTTTAACATGTTGAGTTAAAAAATGGAATAATGTGATGTGTCTGACAAACGCAATTCCCGCTATTTTGAATTCCATTATGGCTGCCAAGACAAACATCACAACTATCATTCACGGGCATGCCAAAAAGTGCAGCAAAAATAACACATAACGCACCGTTCACTGACGTCACAATGTAAATACGACAGCGCGCACTCAATCAGGTACAAGTGCACGCTCAATCAGGTAGCCTAATTTACAAACCCGAGATAGAGATTTTCAACACTCTAGCATGGCAACTATGTAGGAAAATTCAAACTGGCTGCCATGCGGCTTGTCAGACATATCAAATAAGTCTGTTACTGAAGCCATCATATCACCATGCTTTTATGTATCAAATTTCAATGGTCTATGTTATTCAGAACTGAAGATAGGGATCTTTAATTGTTTTTTGATGGCGGCCTTATTGGAATTCAAAATGGCGGCCGACCCAGTGGTCAAATCTCTTGGATGCGGCAGTTTTTTAAATCAGCACCCCGAAATACCCCTATATGTAAAATTTCATACCTTCAGCCGCATGTGAGCATCTTTTTCACATATTTGCCCCACTATATCAGTTTTCGTGCTGCATGAAACAGTTGAAGCACATTGCAGGGTTCATCTCTCACCCACTCACCATCCTGTGGACTAAAACCGAACCCTGTCGCCGTGCGCAGAACCTGACAACACTGATTGGCTAAGCGTGCCCTGACCAGGAGAGAACACATGTGCAGGAGGATGATCTAGTTGTGCATGTCCTGTATTTTTCTCTAAAATTTGGTTATCTTTTCGCTCTGATTTTAACCTAACTACTAATTGTGCAAACACGAAACTTCGCAGGTAGTGAGTCTGGGGTATACAGAATAGCAATATGGTAATCAAATGCATATTCATGCTGTAGCAGAGTTGTTTCAGGAAATAATCATAACCCTTTCCCACGATCGACTCGAACAGAAAAATACAAATATCTCGGAAAGATACATCAGAATTTTTGCCAAAGATTCATATGAAGGATCACATATCTATTGTATATTAGAATATATATGTGAAGTTTCAAAGGATCTGGTGTAAAACAAGGGAGATACGACGAGGTGAACTTTCGAGATTTTTTAAATCCTTCACTCCACACAGTGCTTTGATGACTGTTAAGAATTCAAAAGCTTATGCCCCTTTTCGTGGAGTTAATTGCACCGTATCGCCCGGCCTGAAAGATTTCTTACAGTCATCAATGCAATCTAGAGAAGTAGATGTGTTTGTTGTTGTTGTTGTTTTTTTTTTAAATAGATTCCTTAAGTTGAGGTGTTTGGTGCCCATTTGAACAAACTGAGCTCTGATCTCCCCCGAGGGATGCTAACTGCCAAGTTTGGTGAAAATCCATCAAGGGGGTTTACATTGGAATATGAAATTTTAAAAAAAGTTTACACACAACGAACGGCACACGGCAGACAACACACGCTGGACACTGCATGCCGGAGAAAGAGTGATTGCAATAGTTAACTTTAACTTTTGGCTCAGGTGAGCTAAAAATATATACATCGGAAACTCGATATAACAAACACTGCTATAATGAGATATCGATTATTACACAAATTTTTGCGGTCCCAAATTTTCTTCCACATAAGTCTATGTAAAATGTTACTCTTATAGCGAGATTGGCTTTTATGAAATAACTGCTATAACGAGATTAAATTTTTGTAATTTCCAAACAAAGAAAAACATAGTTAATCAAACCTGTTATAGCGAAGTAAAGCGAAACTTCTTAGGGTAAAGCTTTACTTTCCCCTGTACGATCATATTATGTTTGAAGATTGTACAGCTCGATGCGATGAAAACTGTCATGTACACACGTATATATTTTCTTCAATGCACTCCACTTGGCACCGCATGTTGTACGTACGTATGTGTGCACACATATTTCATGTACATACATGCTGAGAGTGCACTAGGAGTATGTACGGCCCAAAGAGTATAGAAATGCATGCAGTGCGCTAAGAGGGAACACTCTCCCAATTTTACACGTAAATGGGCGTAGTACGCTATGGAGCCGAACGGATGCAAGCCACTGGATCGTCCGGAGCGTATATCATGTGGCCGTAGAGAGAAAATTCTGCCTCCCTTTCATTTTCTTCTTTTTACGGGGCATTGATGGTTTCAGATATATGTAAGACCTTGTTATATCATACAGAAGCATCAATTCTACTGAAGTATGGTATAAAATTGAAGAAATGCCTTTTTTGTTCCAAATTGTTGTCCCTCAAAGTTCGAGCTAACTAATGAAAGTACGTGCAGGCCTAACTAGAACGTACTCACAAAGCGCTTTTTACAAGTCTCCCTCTCCCTCTCTCTTCTCTCTCTCTCTTACCGAGCCCTGCTGGCTGTAGACCCTATGTAATATCATTCGAATGACATGAATATCGATTCCATTTTTCATATTTTTAGGTCGTTCTCTTCTTTTGATAATGTATAGATAGGATATTATGGTATATGTATTATTGTTACAGTACCATAATTCTCCCCAGAGAATCTATTTAAGGAATGCAATTTCCTAATATAACATATTGAATTTTCCTTATATTTTAGTCATAAGAGTTTTTTTTTTTTCATATTTATATGATTCATGGTCAATCTGCACACATAGTAAAGAGGCATGTTTGGGTGATGCCTCTCTCCCGGCGCTCCCCCTCCCCCCCCCCCCCCCCCAAAAAAAAGAAATGTTTTGGCAGCCTTTCTGTACAAAGGCTGCAATGATAGAAAAGATATGACCTGTATCATCATTATAGGGATGAGGGTTTAAGGGTTGATTCCCCAGTCGCCCCTCCCCCCTTTCCCACTTCATCAGCGTTATAGCTGAAAATCATGACTCCAAGAAACGGCTGAGAGAGATAGTTTCACGAGAGCGAGTCAGTATATTAGGCTCCATGGACGTCTCATTTACTGGCGGGAGGACTGGTCTAGAAGGGTTTTCAAATCTTTTTTTTTTTTTCAAGAATCAGATGATGGATTTTCAAATGATTTTGATCAGTAAAAAACAGTGAAACAATCACAGATTATACCCTTCTTTTTACTGGTTGCATTTGATTTCTCATGATCCTAAGGTGAGAATATTATACCTCTGCAAAGATTGTGATATCTATATCACCATACTTCATTCAAACTGCTGGTTTTAAAATTACCAGTGAGCACTTTACATCCATCCCCATAGACTCACATGGTGAAGACGCATAAAAGCGGACAAGAGGTGACAAATGTACAATGATTTACCTCTTCATATTTTATCAATAGAATAATTTTTCTCATTTTTGATTGAAAATATTTGAGTGTGTGTTTTGAAAATATTCCATGAAAAGTGTGTACCCAGATTTGAATTTCAATAACAAAATAATGTAAAAGCTTTCTTGTGTTGGAGTGGGTATCCCCATCCGACACCTTCTGACCTTCTCAACTCACTATGTGCATGATCAAGAGTTTCAAACAAATTTTGATCTGTAGATGAGAAAATCACCAAACAAATACAGACTTCGGTTTATTTCTGGGCTCTTATTCTTCAAAATACTTACATTTATAGACAACCGACCACAAAAAAAAAAAAAAAAAAAAAATGGTACTATACTTCTTTTTCTTTCATTTCAAAATTTCCATATCATTTCACCAAGAGGTATAGGTCAGAAATATAGGTCAGAACAAGTCAGTCGCATAGGCACAAGGAGTATAAAAGACAACACTTTCGCACGCTGATGGCTGATTCATACGTCAACTTGGCAAAAATACAAAAGTGAAAAAAAGTCTGCTCTTACCAGTTTTGAACCATTCATAAAATTTTTTATTATGGATCTGTTTTATTTTGTCCACAGAACATATTTCATCATAGGGATAGTAATCTATATGTGAAAAAAACCCCCAAAACACGAGTGACTTGAAATCATGCATGATGGCACTGAAATTCTCTTCGCGACCCAAACTGAATGTGGAAGAAAGAGAAGGAGGAGGATGAACAGGAGGAGGATGAACAGGAGGAGGATGAACAGGAGGAGGATGAACAGGAGGAGGATGAACAGGAGGAGGATGAACAGGAGGAGGATGAAGAGGAGGAAGAGGAGGAGGAGGAGGAGGAGAAATTGAAGGAGAAGAAAAAAAAAGAAGAAGAAGAAGAAAGAGAGAGAAGGGGGCCAGAGGTAGAGGGAGAGAGGGGGAGGGAGAGAAAGTGCCCTTGATATGATTATGAGCACCCCACGTCATTCTGTACTATAAGCACTACTTGGCTTAGGACACAAGTAGGCTTGCATATAGTCATAAATTAGCCAGCAAACATTGGTGGACTATAGATTGGACAGTTAAAAACATTATTCTTCAATTCTGTATCATGATTAGGCAGGAATTCTACTTCTATATGCCATAATGAGGTCCTGAATTCATCTTTTATCCTGTACGGCCCATGAAATGAAATGGAGGCAGAAATACGCCCTCTATCGATCACTCGGCGGTTTGCATCCTAAAATGACGAACGAGCCCGCCCATTAGCGTACTACGCAAAATCGGGAGAGTGTTCCCTGTTAGCGCACTGTGTGCGCTTCTATACTCTTTGGTACTGCCGTATGCATATATGACATCATCATGACGTACAGCAGGTGTGAGGCAATCTGATGCTACGCTTGGCTTTCTACTAGGGAATTCTCCATCTTCACACACCTAGGCATAATGTACATAAATACAGAATGTGTAACATACACATACAGCACTATGCAGAACATGTTCGAGCTTTCCACACATAACACACGCTTGCCATAACCACACACCAATCCCCAGATGAGGAGCGTGACATGACTGCATTCAAACTATACATTTACAAATTCGAACATCCATTAAGAAACACATTCTTGACATCGTATTTCATTGGTGAAAAACATCTTCTCACACATAAAGGTGAGTAATTCCCTCACACACATTGCCAGGTTATCAGTATTAATTGAAACGTGATACTGTATGTAGTCCCACATGTGCAAATTAATGTCTCTATGCTATGCTTTTTTCATGCCTACTGATATAACGAGATATCGGCTATAACGAGGAAAAAGACTTAGTCCCGACCTTCTCAATATATCAAGTTTTCCCTTTACTTCAACAAATGGCAGATTCTTTGTTGGTACCCTCCGGCACCAAATACTGCATCTTTTGTAAGAAGTATACAGTTGTCGGCCTACCTTATTGACACTGTAGGTTACAAAATACATACTCCACTTTGAAATTTGTATTAAACACATAACTTCAGAAGAAAATCATCACTATTTCTTTGAACACAAACATGTACTGGTAATATACGTGTGTGTAGGCTTATTCAAATCCTTATGCACAGGTTTCAAGATACACTACAATTGGTGCAGTGGACTCCTGCTAATATAACAAAGTCCTCGGGACCAGCAGTTTTCTTTTGTATTATCGAAATTTAATTATGTCGAAATTTCATCATAACCGAACAAATAAACAATTAAAAAAACAATCAAACAGAAAATGCTGTGGCCTGAATGTTAACATCTATATATTTGGAATTTTGTTAAAACTGTGTTTGTTATAATGGGAGTGCAATGTATTGCAGATCTAAACATAGGTGTGTCCAACCATGCATCCAGTATTAAGACTTGCAAAGGGTGATGTACTGCAACTTTTCAGGAATTTGCCCTTCTGCATACAAATTCACTGTGGAAAAATAGGTATCCACTTCCTCAGATGTCATCCATCTTTAAAAAAGTAAATAATCCAAATATTTAAGATTCCTCTTTAATGATTAATCTTGCACAATAATTGTTGCAATCTTTATGAGCTTTCTGAAGTTGTACCCATGCTCAGGCTCTGGTGGGGGATAAATGATACTAAAGACAAATGTCACAGATATAGACAATACAGCAAAAACAGTAAGGAAGAACCGGAGAGAGCGGAACCATGATGGGAAGCCAGTGAAGTATGTATCTACTACACCAGCTAGTGCAAGTCCTGAGATGATACAGAAGAGGCCAGCTTGAATCGGCATCAGAAGTCCCATCCAGGCAATGAGTGATGGGGTCACGCTATAACCAAGGCTCAGCCAGCTGGGCACCTGGCTTGGAGCCAGAGCATATCCCCATCGCACACCACCTAGGAAGGAGAGGATTGTGGCACCATAAGCTACCTGAGCGAATGCGATGTTTGGTCCACAGGACATACTGATTATTGAGTAGGCTGCAGGAACAGCGAATGGAACAAGCCCAGAGAGACCAAGCGCAATAGCTGGTGTTGGTGCTGACCAAAGCTCTGTGATATGTCTATGCCACCATCTGTCTTTTCGTCGCGCCTCTTCTTTACCAACCATCTGATGGTGATCTGCAGATGAGGTAAAGCTTGAGTTACCAAATGTGCTTCTCCAGGGTGTAATGCCAGGCGAGTTAAATCTGCTCAACTCAGGGTATGACCTACAATGATGATCCTTGAGGTAGGTAGATGATGAGAAGATGCTGTACTGCTGTGCGTGTTTAACAGGGGTTGCTGACTGTAGAGTGATCTTACAAGCCGAAGACATCATAGCCAGGCATCCCTGTTCAAATGACATTACAACGCAAATAAAGTTAAATGAACAAATATATCACGATACTGTATCATCATGGCTTAATATAAGTTGAAGCCTTGGGAAGATAACATTCTTGTTATCCAGGGCGTGATATGATACAATGTTACATAGTTTTTGACAAAGTGAAGCACATGCTTTCAATCAAAAGAGGTAGAAATTGCATGAAAGGGAAGAAAACTTGCAAAGATGTTAAAATTTGTGGACAAGCCATATATATAGCATAAAGGCATACTTTGGCATCAACTTTTTTAAACTGTACATATACAGCGTATATGTACATAGCCCCTCTTTGCGGAGACAATTTTGGGTCTTCCAAACAAATTTCAAAGTTATAATTGGTTATTTTGATTACAGTCGTACAAATGGGAAAATAAATTTCTCTTCTAGTATTCATAACTGAAAGTTGTATTCAAATCAATCAATTTCATATTTTAATCAAGTAATTTCACTGGTTGATTATTGAAAAACATGCAAAATAGTATTCCAAAGATTAAATTACAATGCATTACATAGTAACACATAAATATCTAACAAAAAAGTGCACATGTACAAGTGCAAACATGCAGTTCCAACAATATAAGAATAATCACACGACAATTATGCATCTTCTTAAGAACAAAATAAGAAGGCAATTATCAACAAAAGAATAATGCTATAAAAGGATAAATATTATTGTTAATGTCAGCACATATAGACACATGTACAGATGCATACACATCACAGTACTCATATTATGCACACTCAGCTCATGCACCCATTAAAACACTTGAAAACACATGTATTCACAAACTTTTTTAGATAAAAACAATATTTTGTATAATAAACAATTCGGTTCTAGATAAGGTTTTAGTACAGATATGGCTCTTTTAGAATTTGTTAATAATGTGTCTACACCATTTGAAGAGTGATGTTCAGGTGTCCATTGTTACTTCACAATCACTAGCCATCATACTGCATACTTTTCCTTCTTCCTTGCACATGCGTGGTAGTGACCTAAACTTCTCGACCCAAAGATTGAAAAGTTTGGCTGCCAGTATGAACGGACAACCGAAGATCACAAAGACTTTAAAAAAGAAGATCAGAATATATGAAAAATTGTCCCATAAAGCCCACCTCTGGATCTATCATGAATCCTCCCCCCCCCAAAAAAAAAAAAAAAATCTAGAAATGTGTTGAGTGTTCACTTTCCTTGAACTACATTGTGTAAGGTTAATTTGATGAATGGCTATACTGTTTAAGAGAGCAAGTATTTGAGGATTTAAGGATTTTTAATTGACCTTTGACCCTTTCATAAGTTTATGTATTGAGTAATTTCCAAAGTATGGCGGAAAAGGTGTAATTTCAGCATTAAATAGTAACATTTTAGCATTCCAACCTGGACTTTGACTCTATCTTGACCTATGGTGTATGACCAATGACCCTGGAATTCCCAAGAGAATCACTGTCAGGCAGTACATCTTTAATATGTACTAAGTTTCACACATGATGATACCTTGAGCCACTTCCGAGATATGAAGCAAATAAAGAAATTTCACATTTTCATTTGACCTTTGACCTTTTGGCCAAAAACTTTCCCAGACAATCTCTATTGGGTACACAAAATACATGTATACATGTACACTAACTTTTAAGAAAATACCTTCTGGCATTGCAGAGATATGGGGGAAATGTTAAAATTTTGAGGATTTGACCTTGACATTGACATTTGACCCCACAACCCACCAAATCCCAAGTGAATCACTGCCAGGCAGTACATGCATATATGTACTAAATTCCATAAAGAAACCCTTAACCTCTTCCTAAATTACGAGAAAAAAGTGCTATTTTCACTTGACCTTTGACCTCATGGCCCAAAACTTAACATGTATACCCCTTTCATAAACTCAATTATGTGGATAATATCCGCATAATTTGGTCGTAAAATCAGAGCGGGGCAAGAATTATCCACTTTTTTTCGACGCTTCTATAATCCGCATAATAGCAGCATCGGGACCAGATTTGGAGTTTGTGAACGCAAATCCAAAGTTATGCGGATAATTGCCGGGGTGCGGTCACAGGAGGGACGCGTGCAGTCACCATGACGATTATCGGCCTTTTTCAGGACAGGTGCTCGTAAAAAAAAGTGCGGATAATTTTCAGAGTTTGTGAACGCATTTTTTATTGAAATGTCCGCATAATTCTTAGGCGGATAATTGGAGGATGTGTTTATGAAAAGGGTATGACTTGAGAATCTTTATTGGGTAATGCGTGTATATACAGTCAAACCTGTCTACAGCAGCCACCCAAGGGAGACGAAAAGAGTGGCCATTATAGACAGGTGGCCGCTATAGACAGGTCATCCAACTCTTGTGTGCACTGCCTACATGTACATGTAGCATCATTGTATACATCTTGTACTTACAATAATACATGTACATGTATGTGTATACATATGCACACGTGTGTTTCATGCAATGAACAATGGCGGTGTTTATGAAGTTGGTGCACAGTAGCATGTGTTTAGTTTTGAATAAAGCTTTACACTAGTGCATTATTACGACTAAATGAATGATGAATGCAGCGTTGGCGATCACTGAACGTTGCCCATGAATGACTGGCACAGCTTCAAAGCAGAAAAATATGCTGAATTATCGGCTCTGCTACAGCTCTGTGTGGGTCCGTGGCTGCTATAGACAGGTGAAAATCTACTGCGGGAAACAAAATTTGTGGCCGCTGGCCAGATTAGTAGACAGGTGGCCACTATACAAAGGGTCTTTAACAGGGCTTTTATCTCAGCGGGAGTTTTCAGTGGCTGCTATAGACAAGTGGTCGCTATAGACAGGTGGCAGGTTTGACTGTACTAAGTTTCAAGAAAATATCTTCTGGCCATGCATAGATAGGGGGAAATAGTGAAATTTTTAGGATTTGACCCTGACCTTGACCTTTGACTTTGAGCATGTGTGCCCAAATGTTCATAGGCACAACTTCCATCCACTCACACATGTACATGCTCAGTTTTATTGGGATACCTCAAACAGTTTTTTTTTATTTATGCTGTCCACAAAATTGATTACGAACGGAAGGGCTCATGGACTGACTGGCTCTGAAGTGACTTGTTATAGTCAGTCCTGTGTTACCTGCTGCCCTGCTTCGTTTGTTGAGATATATTATCTGGGAAACATATTGCTGGTGGAGAATTGATACGCCTACATTGGTGAAAGACTCCATTCTTATGTCTGTGGCCATTATAACTATACACAGCCCAGTTGCTGTATAAATAGCGACAGGGCTGTACCGGAACGGCCCACAACACAAACAGAGCTCAGCGATCGCTTTCGATACGATCGCTTTGAGTTTTGATACTTGACATCATTTTTTGTCACATCAAACTCATTAAATGTAATCTTCATTAACTCTTCATATGCCATGGTGGAAACCCCCTTTGTGCCACATTATTCTGAGACACTAACGGTTTCATGCTTTGAGAAAACATTCTGTTTTTCAAGTCTATGTAACTTCTTTAGATTTCTGGTGAGCAGGGACAAATAGTGAGTAAAGTTGTAGAGAAAATGCCAAGCTTTGCTTAAATGTATTATTATATGACAAATCTATGATTGTTTTTCTTTCACATGACCAGTAGCTACATTACTGCAAAGGCATGACTTTTGCACACAAAACAGTGACAGAAACTTAGAAATTACTCTCAAATCCAGTAGAGAACACCTCTTGACAGTCAATCACTACATGAAATGCAAGCTATATGTGAGAGGAACGGAAGCGCGAGAAATGCTTTCATTGTACCGCGGCATTTGGCGATTTATCAATCGGATTAGGCGGATTAGTGCGTTTGAGCAGATATATGAAGTTGGCACGCCGTCGACTCGAGTCGGACGTGCGAACATGGCACATAAAGAGATAATGACACTACATAGCTATGTTATCGATATTGACATACACATTTCACCTAGTCTAGTAGACTAGTACAATGTAGTCCCCCGACTAGGGCCTATAGGCTCTAGGTACCTTAGCACTCGACTTGACCATGTTGATGAACAGATAATGAACTGCATGTCACAAAACAGATCTATGGATTGAAAATGGACACAGCTCAATTCCACTGCCAAGCTTCCCGATTCCGTCGATCAGTGTTGTGCTACCATGTCCATGTTATGCGGCTCAGATTGCTGAACTTTGCATAGTACGTACAGATTGTGACGCGTACAGTCGGCACACTAGCCAAGCGAGGCCACCCAGCGTGGCCGCTGTGGGGAGCTGTCGGGTTCCGAGTATCCGTACGTACTAACTACACTCTAGCTGCTCGATCTACTAGCAGCTGCTCAGCTCAGCTAGCTCAGCTCATCACTCGTGCATGCACTTCTACACTCTTTGTTACGTCACTGACCAACCTGCGCAGCTAGGATGCACACAAACATAACTGAGGAACGTCCTTAAAATAGTTCTAAAATGTGAGTTAGGGATAGAAACAACCACTGTAAAAATTTAAATCCATAAAATCGATGTTAAAGGTAGGGAATCCCATTTGCATGCCTTAAATGAACAGTTGTATAAATACAGTGGTATGTTGAAGAGAGTATCATTTTAGAAACTCCCATAAAGTATTGAAAGTGGAAGGTAACATTTAGTACATTTTTATTGGCCGTTAGATTTTTAATTTAATTTTGGTGTGGCTCACCATAAATTCCAGTACATTACTAGGCTACCTTTGCAGACCCATGCACTGCATGTGTGTCCATCATGTACATTGGCTTCCTGTTGAAAAACGTATTAACTTCAGGATTCTTCTTCTTGTTTACCGTACATTGCGCAAATTTGCCCCTGTCTACCTTCAAAATACTCTTCATCTTCACCAACCACCACGTAATCTACGTTCATCAAACTCGCTAAAATTACAGGTACCTCGAATCAAGCATAATTGGGGGGATCGGGCTTTTTCATATATGGGCCCAAAACTATGGAATGGCCTACCAAAATCTCTTAGAGAAGCATCTTCCATTGATAGTTTCAAAAAGAATCTCAAGACGTATATTTTAAATTTGAATTGACAATATTGTATGCCTGTATGTAATGTATGTGTACGTATATATTGTTTGTTGGTTTATTGTCTTATTATTTTCTGTGATACTGTTGTAACGTGACACAATATGTACTCTGTTCTATAGCGCCTTGAGTATCTTTTTTAGGTAGAAATGTGCGCTCTACAAGAGTCTCACTATTATTATTATTATATTTTTGTGAAGAAAGTTCATCAAACCTTACAAACATTTCTATATACATTCTTGCCACACAAAATGTTACATCAGCTCTTATACTTTTAGATTTGTGTTTATAGATAAACTAGAAATATCACTTAAGGTGATTAATACCCCCGCCCCGTGACGACAGTCTTACCCAAGGAATGATCTTTCCTTGATCTTCTGCCATTTAAATGCCGTTACCATGGCAACGCAGCTTCCGACACGTCCGAAAAATGTCTTGCACATCTTCCCACCAAGACTATTGGGTGTGCCACATTTCATAAGCTTTTGTCAAAAACTGAGGAAGTAGTTCAATCCACAAGATCTTTCCTTGATCTTCCACCATTAATATGCCGTTACCATGGCAATGCAGCTTCCGACATGTCCAAAAAATATGTCTTGCACATCTTCCCACCAAGACCAATGTGTGTGCCACATTTCATGAGCTTCAGTCGAATACAGAGGAAGTAGTTCAATCCGCAAGATCTTTCCTTGATCTTCTGCCATTTATATGCCGTTACCATGGCAACGCAGCTTCCGACACGTCCGAAAAATATGTCTTCCACATCTCCCCACCAAGATCAAGGTGTGTGCCACATTTCATAAGCTTTGGTCAAAAAACTGAGGAAGTAGTTAAATCCGCAAGATCTTTCCTTGATCTTCTGCCATTACTATGCGGTTACCATGGCAACGTACTTTCGGGTACTGTCAGAAAATGCGTCTTGCACATCTACAACCAAAGGCACACATCTGTACCAAGTTTCGTGGAAATTGGGCAAAAACTGAGGAAGCAGTTTGCAACAAAAAATTTTCCATCATTTTGGGTCATAATATGTGAGCTGTTACCATGGCAACATACTTTTTGTCACTGTCAAGAAATGTGTCATGCTGACCTATATCCTAAGACAAACATTCAATATGAATTCCATGAGAATTGGAAGAACACTGATGAAGCAGTTTTGCCATGAAGCATTTTGCCCTATATTTAACCAATAACATGCCGTTACCATGGCAACGCACTTTTTGCCACTGCGGAAATATGTGTCTTGCACATTAACATATTCAGATGAACATCTGTACCTAATTTCATAAAAATTGATCAAAAACTGTGGGAGGAGTTCGCGACGCAAGATTTGTACCCATTTTTGCCCATAATATGCCGTTACCATGGCAACGTACTTTTGGGTACTGTCAAAAAATACGTCTTGCACATCTACAACCCAAGGCACACATCTGTGCCAAGTTTTATGGGAATCGGTTGAAAACTGAGGAAGTAGTTCGCGACGCAAGATTTGCAACGGACCGACCGCCCGACCGTCCGCTGATTCCTATATACCCCCTTCAAACTTCGTTTGGCGGGGGTATAAAAATACAGCAGACTGCAACAAAAAGGCTTAAGTGTGGCTGACACAGAGAACTACTGAGTAATTAAGAGTTTTGTGCATTATTCAAATTGTAGATAACTGTTGACTTCCAAATTTCTAAGCAGTGGCCTGAACAAGTCCCCTGAGGTTCATATTTAATGTTTTGCTGCATTTTGGGAGGTCTGTAAAAGGTATATTGTTAAATACACAAAATGCGAAAATGTCTTCCAGACTAAACGATCTACGGTTACTGTTTAATGAGAAAAATACTGCTATCTCCTTGTATATTTTAGGCTTTATTGCATAAATTGTATATGGTAGGATGTTTTGTGATACAACAGACCTACACATATGCGTCAAATGTGATATCTTGAATTTTTTAT
The DNA here is from genome assembly GCF_964275005.1 of Diadema setosum. Lineage (NCBI taxonomy): Eukaryota > Metazoa > Echinodermata > Echinoidea > Diadematoida > Diadematidae > Diadema > Diadema setosum. The sequence continues at coordinate 20,722,071 of NC_092697.1, forward strand.
TTTTTTTTTAAATCACTGCTCCAAAGGTAAACAGGACCTTTAAAGGGCAGTTTATAACCTCGCATGTGACAAATGAAGCAAATACATGAGATAGTCTTTGTTGAGCTAAAATGACATGAAATTTATTTGCACTCCGAAAAATAAAGCAAGAAAGGGGTTATAGAATGTTATGGTGTCGGGATCGAAACATCACAAGTATTTTGCAAGATGGATTGTGTGTATTTTTTGCATTTATTACCTCTGCCAAGGGAGGAGGTTATGTTTTCTTTGCCATTTGTTTGTTTGCTTGTGAGCAAAATAACTCAAAAAGTAGTGAACGGATTTGGATAAAACTTACAGAAAAGGTTGAGAATGACACAAGGAACAGACGATAAAATTTTGGTAGTGATCCGGTATTTTTGTGGATTTTACGAAGGATTTTTGATATTTTGGCAGGTAGGGTCAATGAACATGAGACTTCACACTGCGCATTTTTAAGGTTGGCATATGCGCATTTAATAAAGTGCATGCACTAGTTTCTGCTAGGGCGAGACTTGTCCCACAGCTGAAGGTCAATAACGTAACAAAAGACTTCTGTATTGGGAAATCGGCCGACTTTTCAGCATACATGATACATGAGGGTGGAAATCACTGATCTCTTCTTCTTCTTCTTCTTCTTCTTCCTGTTCAGTACAGTCCACCTTTGGTGTATTGTTGTACTGTTGGCAGGCATGGTGCGGAGGTGTTTATGTGCAGTGCAGGTTAAAATGACTACATTTTCTACAGTGCAGCTAAAAACATCCCATTCCCTTCTAGCGGAGTTGAATATCCTGCACCGCTTGCTTAAACTGAGCTTATGGAAGAACAAGATCAGGAGTGGAAATGAGCTGCTTGGTGGAGGTCTGTGCTCTCAGAGTGCTTCTCTAGTTCCATTTGTTTGTTGTTGTTGTTTTTTTTTTCTCCCTAGTGAAGGAAGGTAGTGCTTATAAAATGCAATCACAGGATTGAAGGGTATGGAATTGCAAACTTGTTCCGAGGAAAATTCTATGAAACATAATGCCTAATATGAGGAATGTCTCATCCGAGCGGAATCTCCTAATTATTTCTAAAGATTCATCCCTAAAGCCTGCTCCCCACCCTGTGGAGCTTGTCTCTAGCATAGACCAATTTGGTTTGGGTACCGTTTTTTTAATGGTAATTTGTAACTGAGGGGCTTCAAGTATGCCTAACAAAAGACAATTTATGCACTGACATAGCAACGCACCTTGCTCATGGCATAACCCATTGGAAGTGCTTTTGTTCTTCTTGGGAAGCCCCCAGTTATGGCCGCCATCAGTTATAGTGCTCTGAAGTCAGATTCATCTATAAAGACTGTCTTTGAACACTGGTGACTGTGGCTGCATGTGGCATAAAGACAAAATGCATACACGTGTATTTACACATGAAATGAACGAACATGCTTGTGCTTTGAATGATCAGTGTTTCCACTGGCAACAGGTGTACAAGTTTGTACAACCAAGACATGAATCCAACATGCATTCAAATAGGCAATAGGAAGTAGGCCATGAAAAAGTAGGAAAAATGTTATGATGATGGTGATAAAAATATTTTAGAATAGACTTTGTACACACAATTTTGAGGTCAGCAATTCAATAAAGCATCAATGTTTGAGAAGGACAAGGGTGATACGCTACAACCACTGCTTTCAGTATACATGTATGAATTGAATCCAATAGGGTTAATTCTCCATTTACTGTGCACGGTGCCCATTTGGACAAATTCAGATCCTATCCCCAGGCTAGGGATGCTACCTGCTAAGTTTGGTGAAAATTTGTGACAGGGTTTTCTAGAAGTCGACAAAAATGTGAAAAGTTTATGCACAATGAATGCCAGACGATATGAGCAATCGCAAAAGATCACTTGAGCTAAAAATAAGAAACATCAACTAAGACAAAAATGTTGGATCATTTTTCTACAAATAAGGTTAATCCACATCAAATCAATCAATTTTCAGACAGTTTGTAACCAGACCTCCTTCAATTTTCTTTAAACTCGCACTAAATGTTCACTCAAGTGTCTGTATCAAAGTTTCTGAAATATTCTGCCCCAAGGTCAAATGGTTGCTAGGATATGGCCTCTCTCAGCAACCAATGCGTGGTCGAACAACCAAGTTTAAATAAAATTGGCTATTTTTGATTGACTGTGGAAGTTCATTCTTCGTTTGTACAAAAATTCCATAAATTGCTATGTCGGGCAAGCTAAAGAATTATGCCACTCTGAAAACGAATAAAGTGTCTATCCATAAACCAACTGAGAAAGAAGAAAAGTCACTTGTTCCAATCGTCGCCGGTCACACGAACCGAAGAATCACTCGATTTTGGGTCAAATTTTCGATTTTGAGATTTTCACTCATTTCGATAGTAGACATTCCATACTACAATGTACATATTCTGAAATTCTCAGTGTGTAATTCGGTGGAATTTTTACGTAGTTATCACTTTTGTAGAAGTATGTAATTCCATTTGTGAAAATTATTTGTTTTCCCCATAGACGCCTGTGTTAAACAATCGGGCGATTCGACGGTTCGGTGACCGCGCGTACTAGTACGCGCGGTCACCGAACCGACGAATCAGTGCGCATTGACTTGTGTGTAGTTTTTGAGATTCAACAGTTCATTGACCGCGCGCACAGTGCGCGTACTATGTAATACATGCGTTGACAATAACAACGCTCAATGTACATGTACACATGGACACACATGGAAAATGACGTTCTTTGCAGACCGAAAATACATGCATGCAGCTCTTTGACGATTTCCCGCTTATCTGTTAACAATACAATTCGATAAAAACTTCACAAGTTAGAGCAAGAATTGAAGTCTGATGTACTACAAAAATAATTGGAAATTATAGACATGAAAGTGTAGCAACCATAAGTCAAAAATGGGTTAACTTCAAACGCGATTTTCTCGAACTGTCATTCTTACGCAAACCTGAGGAATTCGTCGGTTCGTGTGAGCGGCGACACAATGTGCAGATGAGCTAAACTCCTAAATGTTTAATTGCTTTAATGGACCCATATCATTGCAGTCATTTTCTCATAGCATTGAGTGACTTAAAGTTAGGTGCTAAGTAGTGCTGTTGTTAGTGTGACCTCTGCAGGGGCATTGGTAATAATGCAGCAACAGTAAGCAAAGTAAATTGTGTCATTCACTGCTTTTTATTCTTTTTTTTAATGCAGTCAACAATCACAATTCAGTGCATGATATTAGCAGTAATATCAGAGATATTGGTAGGATGAAGGACCATAAAGTTCAGATTTTGAAACCGCAAACTTAGTTAAACAAATACGTTAATAGGAAAGGAGACATTTCTATAAAAATCTAAAAGAAAACTGCAGTAACTCTAGAAATTCACTAAGTACATGAATATTGAGTCTGTGTACACTGAGAGACCACTCATTTGATTTGATCCCCTATGTACATTGTATGTATACTCTGATTACCTGGCTTGGTTGCATCAGCGTCCAGCTGAGAAGATGTCTCACTCCTCCATGCAGGACCCTCAAAGACAGTGATGGCATCATGTCTTCTGGTTAAGAAGTCAAAAGAAGACTTTTCTTCCTGCAGAATACAATAAATCAATGTGCACATATTGTGTTAGGGGAGCCTCAAGGACCACAATACTGATGTGCCTAATATGTTTCTTTTGGAAGCGGCAGTAAGTTGGGGGGGGGGGGGGGAGGATAATGACTGTACATTTGGAATTAAAGAGAAGTGCTATGTGCATTAACCTTTTCCTTTGGTAGGAGGGAAGGTAGTGTGAATTGAAGAAAATACACATTAAAGGACAAGTTCACCTTCATAAACATAAGGATTGAGAAAATGCAGCTATATTAGTAGAACACGTCAGTGAAAGTTTGAGGAAAATTGGACAATCGATTGAAAAGTTATGAATTTTTAAAATTTTTGTGTTGGAACTGCTGGACGAGGAGACTACTACAGCTTGTGATGTCATACATATGAGTACAACAGTAGAAAGAAAATGTAAAGAAAATTCAACATATTTTCATTTTTTTTTCTCATAACAAAAGAGCATTTGACTTGCCTCTTTCTAAAGGTAGGGGGAATAATATTACCCATGACATATGTCGGTAACGAGTCAAGGGAATGTGTACTTTTTTCAAAAGATGAAATTTTGTGAAATTCTCTTTATATTTTTCCTTATGTAGTTGTACGCATGTGACATCGTACACTGCAGTAGTCTTCTCATCCAGCCATTACTGCACAAAAATTTCAAAAATTCATAACTTTTGAACGGATTGTCCGATTTTCCTCAAACTTTCAATGATGTGTTCTAGTAATATTGCTACATTTTCTCAATCCTCATGTTGATGAAGGTGAACTTGTCCTTTAATGGAGGAGTAACATAATTGAATACAGACTTTTTTCCTTTCATATTTGCTACAATTTGAGAAATTGAACTTAGATCTTTGAAGATGTTAATCTGACTGGTAAATCTCTACTAGAAGCGAATTGTCACTGATTGTAGATTGTTTGCTGTGGGGTCATGAGGGAACACAAATCTGTGAAATAGTGTGCACTTTCTACATTGTGTGTGAGTATCAAGTGATGTGCCCCCACCATTTCCTTGGGGCTTGTCTTCAAAATATGACTTATATGCTGTAAAATTACATTAAGATTACCACTGATTTTTGTCTGTTATGATAATAATGTAAAACAGCTAGAAACGTCGCTATGGCAACTGGTATGCCTCTGCCATCGATTATGCATGGTTCTCCCACTAAGTCTAGAGACTGAGTAGAGTTCTAGAGTAGAAGACTGTTTCACATAATTGTCAAAAATTAAAATGACATGTTCGCATGCTTGTCACAAATGAGTTAAGTGTTTACTTTCCTTGTAATACCCAGAATGGCGAGTATAGTTTTGGAGTAGAGTGTTTTGAGATAAAAAAATATAGAATAATAAAAGTCGGTGTACCAACTTCTATTCCATGGGGGATCCAGGCTAACTTGGACCCGGGGACACTGCAGTAGTCTTCTCATCCAGCCGTTACTGCACAAAAACTTCAAAAATTCATAACTTTTGAACGGATTGTCCGATTTTCCTCAAACTTTCAATGATGCGTTCTAGTAATATTGCTACATTTTCTCAATCCTTATGTTGATGAAGGTGAACTTGTCCTTTAAACACATGCATTACTTGGACCATTTGCTGCTAGTCTGTCCTCTGCAACCACTCTCTGACCCAAACAAACAGTCTTTCTTATCTTCTTCCTTTCTTGTTTTTCTTTATTTTATTTCTCTATGCTGCACAATAGCTGTAGCAGCAGCCTGTCAAAGCAGCTCTTCAAGGATAGCAACACCTTGAGCCTCTTCTTGGCAGAAATTTATTTCCATGTAGGGGGGCCTACTGGAAATCCATCTTGAACGGTTGTCACAAGAGATCTGAATTCAGCATGTTCAGTGGAAGGTTTTACGTTCGTTTTATGGGTCTGACTGTATACATAATCGCCTGGTACTTTTCTAGGTCCAAGAACATTCGCAAAATTGTCGCAAAGGATTTGCAAACAGTTGCTAATATTTGCAAAATTGTCGCTAACATTTGCAAAATTGTCGCTAAACATTTGCTAACATTCGCTCATAGTCGCCATCTGTGTTTCGCAAACGTTCGCTCAAGTGTTGCTAATTGTCGCTAAACATCGCTAAAAGTCGCTAACTGTAGCTAATGGCAGAAGCGAACCTTGATTTTTCGCAAACGTTCGTCAGAAAAGTTGGCGAATCTCAAATTCGCTACGTTCGCAAACGTTCGCCGCTCAGTGAGATACCAGCTCCAACGTTCTACCGCCACGGTAGCCCGACCAGACTCTGTGCGAAGCACATGTGCGAAGCACGGCGCGACTTCTATTATAGTACTGCGACAGGGCTGTGACTGTGAGTAATATTTAATTAAATACATTGTACAAGTACGACGATTCAGCTCAGATGTTTCAAATCAGAAACACTGATTGACGTCTTAAGATTTGCCTTTTAAATCTAACACTCTAGCAGAGCACTTGCTGAGTCTTTATGTCAAAAGTAAGATAATTTTACGTACCGCATTTGATCCAGGACTCGGCAGAAGTCAGGCGCCACTGATTGACATAATTTTATATTTGAGCGATCGCGAGCCGGCCCTAACCTATAGTACCATCTACCGGCGGCGGCGGCTGCGGCGCTGGGATCGGTGGGGTCGGGCTAACTCGGCCCACGGGACAACTCGTCCCACCCGTCGAGGGTGGGCCGCGTTGTCCAGCTCGTTGGTATCGATAGTGTTAGTAATCGTTTGTCTCTGTTTGTGTTCATTTTGTCTTTATGACGTCTCTTTTAACCGTAATTTTGATGGAAATGTGTTCAGTGAGTTCTTTAAAAAATATTGTCGAACTTTTGCGGGGTATAACGACGTAAAACTGATATTTCAGACGTTTTTTATCGCGGTTCGCGATCCCCATAGGCGCACGTTCATTTCTGCGCGGTGGGCTAACTCGGCTCACTAAGTTTTAGCTGTCGTTTTTTCAGTAAATCTCCGTAAAACTATCAATTTATCATGTATGAAGGTGTATTTAGGGTACCTAAAACTAATTTCATCTTCGAGGGAGTTAAATTATACTTTGCAATTTAATTTATTGTTGCTTTACTAATAGAATTTTGCAGTCTCTTACTGGACACTTTGAGATTATACAGAAAAACTGAATACCAGTATATCAGAAGAGAAGGTAAATTTTGGTGGCCAGATATAAATGTTTAGAGGCACTGGCCCACTGCTAATAAATTCATCACCGGTACAGCAGCCATATCAGTAAGGGTCATCATCATAGGACATACTATTAAAAAAAATCAAATTAGGATAATCGATATTAGACTTGAAGAAGGATAGTGAATGGTTAAAATCTTGATTATCTTTTGAATCCAGGCATCTTTTTTTTTTTTTTTTTTTTTTCTGAAAGGTTACCGCCCCATAAGTGTGTAATAAATGAAGTTCCACAAGGTGACAATGCAGTCGGTGGGTTTATTCACCAATAAATAAATAAATAAATAAATAAATAAATAAATAAATAAATAAATAACATGATAACTATCTGCTGCTTTTTAATCTGCTTGTCATAAGGTTATAATTATTCCATATCGATCATTTCAGTACAAAAGTATTTCTTCAAATTCATGAAATTCTTCCGTCGAGATGTTTTTATTGCAACTGGATTGACAAATTGCCCTACATCGACGTAAATAATTATCTATATAGATTATATTTACATGAATATTTATGTTGATGTAGGGCAATTTGTCAATCAGTTACAACAGTATTTCTGTTAGCAATTATATCAGGTACATTATCAATATCACTTTGAAAACAGACCTCATAGTACTAGTAAATCATGCCAGTACACAAAAAGGTGACATTTTCACATATCAAAACTCTTATTATTCCACAAATGTTGCATATTCGTAAATTAAGGAGCAGTGTCCCAACATACATGAATAGTGTCATCCGAGTCACATGATACAGATAAATGCCAACGTACAGCATCCAAATACTTAGTATTGTGTTTGTGTGTGTGTGTGTGTGTGTGTGTTTAATTCAATAGTCAATCATTAACATTGATGCAGGGGATGGACAGAAAAAACAGAGCAAAATGACAACTGCAAACTGCACTGGGTTGGATACATAATCGAGTCATCCTCTGCCGCTCGCGCCCAGCGCGCCGCGCCCCGGCGCGCCTCGCCGAATGGGCATGGCGCTGCTCAGCTCTGCCACTGTGAGCGAGCTGCTGGTGGCGAGACCGGTGCGGAGCGGATACGGCAAAGATGAAATCATGCAAATAAATATCAAACATTTCACCAAACATGCGCAAAATTAAACTCCCTCGAAGATGAAATTAGTTGTCGGTACCCTAAATACACCTTCATACATGATAAAATTGATAGTTTTGAGGAGATTTACTGACAAAACGACAGCTAAAACTTAGTGGGCCGATCGAGCGAGTTAGCCCACCGCGCAGAAATGAACGTGCGCCTATGGGGATCGCGAACCGCGCTAAAAACGTCTGAAATATCAGTTTTACGTCTTTATACCCTGCAAAAGTCGGAAAATATTATTTCAAGAAAGCACTGAAGACATTTCCATCAAAATTACGGTTAAAAAAGACGTCATAAAGACAAAATGAACACCACTAAGAGAGACAAACGATTACTAACACTATCGATACCAACGAGCGGGATAACTCGGCCCACCCTCGACAGGTGGGACGAGTTGTCCCGTGGGCCGAGTTAGCCCGGATCCGTATCGTTATAGCCGCGCCATGCATACGTACGAACGAAGTGCGTCAAACTGCCGCACGCCCACACCAATGAGTACTGTAAGTGTGCGCAGTGTGAAGAGGGCAGCACTGCACTGGTGGTCGCCGCTATGGTTCTTAAGTGAATACCAGTATTATATTTTGGATCAAAAATTTGTCTTCCATTGATTGGTTAAAAGAGCTTCACGTGATTATAGGTATTTTGAACTATTTTAGAATGTTGGTGTGTTTGACACTCCATGAAGTATTATTTGCAAAATGACGTCACTTTTATGACGACATTTTGCAAATAGTATACTATTTGCAAAATGATGTCACAATCACCCTTCTTTACAATCAAGTGTACCCGTCCGGTCCCGAATTCTAGTGTTCAGGTTTGCAGCGGCCATACGATCGCTTGGATACATGCGACGGGCAACTCTAGCGGTGTCACCTCTACTACGTTTTTCAATTTCCGATCTCTCGCACTGTCGCGTATTGAAGGCGCTGCGCTGCCGCCGCAGTACTTGTAATTTTCACTTTTTACCTATTCAAATTTTTGATCCAAAATATAAAACAAATATACTTTGCCTGGTTTCGAGTTTCTTGTTAAAACTATGGACCTTGGTGACTCCAAAAGAGTACTATTCATTTCGGGGCTGCGCCCCTCAGTGAATATATTTTGGAGTCACCTCTGCCCATAGTTTTAACAAGAAACTCTCAAGGCCAAGTATATTTGTATACTGTAGTAGTAGACGGCAAGTTGTCATTAAAATTTTCTGTATGCCTAGAATTTGATTTTTTTGGGTGCTATTTCCCCTATTTTTTTTTTTTTGGGGGGGGGGTGCTGAACACATGCACCTATTGCAATATTTGTAAATGACGTCTCCAGCCGTTGTCATGACAACGAATTATTTTCTTTAATAAAGAACACGTGTTCTTCAAAACATGCTGTTAACCCCAGTTTTCCAATTACATGGTTACCTCTGACAATGATGGTTCCCATGGTAACATTTTTTTTAACAGAAAATAATGATACGAAATATTTTTCATGAAAAAAAAAACCATGAAAACGTGACAAGATTGCTGCTGTAACAATAACATGAGAAAAACTCTTCTTCTTCCGATTAAGTCTGCCTCCTTCAATAGACTGTAGATTCTTGCAGACTGTGCTATTTACATTATAATACAATATTTATTTACAGATATCTACATGCACATATAAAATTTGACGAAAATAACTAGCCACTGCACGTGATCAACCGTTAGACGGTTTCGAAATGATCCCACAGATGGCGCTGAAACAATTTCTGACGACAGGGAATTCAAGTTCATTACAGTTCTTTGGGAAGAACGAATAGCGATGCGATTCAGTTCTCGAGTACCTGATAGGAGTGTGGTTGCGAGGCTCTCGTCAACTGAGTAGCCTGTTTGATAATATAGTCCTGTGCTGAAAGAGGAGTATATTATCGTGTATTTTGTACATCCTAGCCCGTAATTTTTTCTGCGTTGTTCCAGAGTGGTCCAATCAAGTTCTTGTAGCATTTTGGTGACACTTGACAGGCCCGTAGCCAGGGGGGGGGGGGGGGGGGGGGGGTGCGTCGGGTGCGTACGCACCCCCCCAAATTCTGAAAGGTCCACTTTTTCATAATAACTGTTTTTAGCAATTCTCAAGATAACAATCCAAATAAATATAAAGACACATTATATGCTACGTAAATGTGGAAGAGTACGTTTAACAATGTTAAAAATAATTGTACGAAACCCTTTTGTTGTATGAACCATCGGATCGTCCCCATGCACACAAACACAAATGTTATGTATCAATTTGTGCGAGCTATTATTATATTGGCACTGCATGCCATGGCCCTTGGCGCGTGTGACCGGTGTTTTTTTTTTTTTTTTCCACTGGCCGCCCGAGTTCGTGCGATTCGTGGATGACATTGAGGTTGACACTTGCATTTTTTCACAGGAACAGGGGTAAGTTGATGAAAATCTAATAGCCTCAAGTTTACATATATGATAAAAATTAAAGAAATTTCCTCGAAATTACTGTAATCGAAAACCTGAGACATTTTATATCTACGTCTCACAAAGATATAGTACATGTATATATAAGTACATGTTGGCATGATAATGCCTGGGGATAGATTATTATGTCAACTATTTTCCATTATGAATGCATGCTCCAATCAAATTGTGAAAAGGTGGTCATGAATTAGCATTTCTTACGAACGATCAGGAGAGACAAAACAAAATGAAAGACCTGTCTTACTCCAGTTCTCTTGTAACACTCATTGGGCCATTATGCATGCCTAACGAATTATAATAGCTGCTTTTTCTAGCCCTTTTGCTAGTAGCAATATTCGAGAAAAGATCATCTATCAAGTAACTGTACGATCTCCGTGCATAATCTAATGCTTTTAAACACACTTGCCTACTCGCCTTCAGCTGGCATTTGCTTACAGTTCCAACAAATTATTAGTTATACATTTTCTCATGTTGTGACAGTTCGATTGGTTCTCATTTTGAAGTGAGCCAAAACCTAAGAACATTCTCACTTATAATTTCCAAAGAGTATTATGCAGGCACGCAAACTCAATTTAGTTGTATTTCATTTAAATGTAATGGGTAAGAGGGTATGAGAGAGAATGGAAAGTGCTGAGCTATGAAGTAAAATGGTAAAGTAAAAAGTTTGTCAGATAGTATTACAGAAGCCTGAATATTGCAAGAGCTCCGGAGTAAAAACAGTCAGGGAAAAACCCTATGTATGATAACATTGTGAGAGCGTTAGACTGCATTGTGACGCGTCGTTATTTAATTTACATTCTTTATTCATATTTTTCATAAAAAACACAGGTAATGAGCCGGATTGGGTTAAAATTCTCACTTACAGCTTTGTAGAAGTCTGAGTCAACAGTATCACACAGTACTTCAAGACGTATTAGTACAAACGATTTCTTGAGCCTGCACCGTTTCAGGCTCTGTTCTGGATACGGCGGTAGAGACTCATACTTTTTGTTGTTTATTTTATCATTATTTACTAATCTCTTTTCTAACTTACAGGTAGCGGATTTCTTTGCAGGCCAAATTCGGAAATGTACTGTTGATTATTACTTATACATTTTCTCATGTTGTGACAGTTCTATTGGTTCTCATTTTAAAGTGAGCCAAAACCTAAGAACATTCTCACTTATAATTTCCAAAGAGTATTATGCAGGCACGCAAACTCATTTTAGTTGTATTTCATTAAATGTAATGGGTAAGAGGGTATGAGAGAGAATGGAAAGTGCTGAGCTATGAAGTAAAATGGTAAAGTAAAAAGTTTGTCAGATAGTATTACAAAAGCCTGAATATTGCAAGAGCTCCGGAGTAAAAACAGTCAGTGAAAAACCCTATGTATGATAGCATTGTGAGAGCGTTAGACTGCATTGTGACGCATCGTTATTTAATTTACATTCTTTATTGATATATTTTCATAAATATCTCAGGTAATGAGTCGGATTGGATTACAATTCTCACTTACAGCTTTGTAGAAGTCTGAGTCAACAGTATCACACAGTACTTCAAGACGTATTATTGTACAAACGATTTCTTGAGCCTGCACCGTTTCAGGCTCTGTTCTGGATACGGCGGTAGAAACTCATTCTTTTTTGTTGTTTACTTTATCATTATTTACTAATCTCTTTTCTAACTTACAGGTAGCGGATTTCTTTGCAGGCCAAATTCGGAAATGTACTGTTGATTATTACTTATACATTTTCTCATGTTGTGACAGTTCTATTGGTTCTCATTTTAAAGTGAGCCAAAACCTAAGAACATTCTCACTTATAATTTCCAAAGAGTATTATGCAGGCACGCAAACTCATTTTAGTTGTATTTCATTTAAAAGTAATGGGTAAGAGGGTATGAGAGAGAATGGAAAGTGCTGAGCTATGAAGTAAAATGGTAAAGTAAAAAGTTTGTCAGATAGTATTACAAAAGAAACTCATTCTTTTTCGTTTGTTTATTTTATCATTATTTACTTATCTCTCTTCTAACTTAAAGGTAGTGGATCTCTTTGCAGCCCAAATTCGAAAATGCCTAGAGACAGCTAGTAACCAAATATGCTACTATAATTTAATAAATAAGAAATAACCATTCCAGTATGTATCTTAGTGTGCACAGTAAGACAGATAAAATCAAATAGGAAAACATCTGAGCACTAAGCCTGAGGTCTGAATTTGCACTCAACTTCTTCCAATGGCTAACGGATGTTTAATTTTTGAATTTCACTGACCTCCAAATTTCACAAAGAAAACCTTCTTAGCATGATGGTTAATATGACATTTGACTGATATTGGAGATGTTTGCGAATCGGATCTACTACCTTTAATATTATTAAATCTAAAATGATTATTTGAAAGTTCGGAAATGCTGGAAATATCCTACCACAAGGAGGCAAAATATAAATGGTTCACATTTACAATTCATTTTGTTTTAAAAATTTTCTTATTTATTTTCGTTTTTGACAAACTCGCATACCAGGCTTCAGGCCTGCTAACGCGGGTATACAATAGAAAAAATAAAAGTTAAAAAACAACACCAGGAAAATCACTATTCTCAATTTTGCGGCGCGCTACGCGCGCAGAGTCTCGAACACAATTAAACTTTGCAACTTCCTGGCAAAATGAGTTTTTACTATTTCCTAGATGAAATACCGTAACGCGATTGCATGCAACAGACAAAAATACAAATTTCCTCGAGACTTTAAAACGTCATTAAAACAGTCAAAATTCACAATTTGCGGCGCGCTTCGCGCGCAAATTCTTATACAACTTTTGTAGTTCGGTCGTCCAAAGATAATACCTTCGGTACCAATACCAATGATGACACACACACACACACACACACACACACAATTATGTATATATATATATTATATATATATACATAATTGTGTGTGTGTGTGTGTGTGTGTGTGTGTCATCATTGGTATTGGTACCGAAGGTCCGTTTTTTTAGTGACCGCACCCCCCCTTGAAAAATCCTGGCTACGGGCCTGCTTGAGGTGTTATGGTAGCGATTTAAAGTGAATCGCGCTGCTCTTCTCTGGATCCATTTCCACTTGGTGGATTAGGTAACTCATGTTGTCATCATAGTAATTTGTAGTGAGTATGCTACTCAATCTTTTCATGTTTTCATGCTTTTTTTTCATGAAAATATCGTTATTTTCTTGTTGAAAAATAGTTGTTACCATGACAACCGTCATTGCTATGAGGCAACAGCTAGTAAAGGGCTTTTTACACTTGCAAATTTTTGCTTAGTCCCGTACCAACGGTGGGGCTAAAGGGGGGGGGGGGGGGGCTTAGCCCCACCGTTGTACCGGACTGTATAGCCCACTTTCTGTTTACACTTGTTTTTGCGAAAGTGGGCTAGCCCCACCGATAATCCCGTACTATATGGCCCTGCAAAATAGCAGGGCTAGCACCGCAATTGCGGTGCCAAGCAAGCGAGTGTAAACAGAACGAAAAAATAATCCGGGGCTAAGCGACGGAGACGAAGTCCGACCCCCACTGACCAATCAGAAACGAGGTAATCAAGTGCTGCTGGTGCGTGCGTGTACTTGTACATCAGTGCACAGCGCAGTCATGAATATTCATGTGGTTTGGAAAGTACGGGGCTAAGAAATACGAGTGTAAAAAGGTCAGTTTTCTCCTTAGCCCAGGACAAGAGCTTTATAGTACGGGATTTATTGGCGAGTGTAAAAGGCTGAAAAAAATGGTACGGGACTAAGTACAGTCCTAGGTCAGAGAAAGTACGGGGTTAAGAAACACAAGTGTAAAAAGGGCTTAACATTCGGAAATTGTGATTTTTAATTTGACTAAAGAAATGGTTTATAATATTGACATATATTGGAAGTTACGGCATGTTTTTATGATGTTTAATGAAGAATACTGTTCTTTTGAAGAAAATAATTTGTTGCCATGGCTAAAGATGTCATTTAGAAATATGGCAAAAGATGGATTCGTGTTCGGCACCCCCCAAATAGCAGTCCACTTCCTGGACTGTATTCGTAGCGGTATAGCATCACATGCAGTGTGTGCCCACCACGGACGTTAAAATCTGAAGGTCGTGTCACACCTTTCCGGGCAAGCCTTGCGTACGACTTGCGAAGAACAATTTTTACTACCCGGAGGTCCCCGCAGATGACCCGCACATGACAGTACCTAGCACGTATCTCATCCGTAGTCGCCCGGAGGTGCGCACGTAAATCTTCTTACCCGCAACTATATTTAGGCCCTGTCACACCTTTCCGGGCAATTCAGTTACGCGGGCTTGTTGAGTGTAGGGATTTTCCAGCATACCGAACATTCCTGAGGGCGGACAAGCATTTTAGCGAGTCAGTGCATGTGTCTTACTTGCTAGACGCGTTCTACTTAAATTCTACTTGCGAGTGTACTGTGTGTATAACCTTCGTACCAGTCGCGCGGGGGCTGACAACTCAGTGAAGGAATTCCTCTGAAGGAATGGATGAAGTCCCACAGAATGTCATTATCTTGGCTGAATATCATGCATACGGGACTGCGAAGTAACTGCGTGGGAGTTGCCAGAGAGGTGCTGCCTCTAAGGACCTACTGGCGTTCTGCGTGGACCTCTCCGGGCATTCCCGCGACTCACCCGGCAAAAATTTTGGTCATGCTCAAAACTTGGCTGCGGTTAAATCGGACTTGCGTGCGCACCTCCGGGCAACTACAGGCAAGATACGCGCTAGGTACTGTCAGGTGCGGACCAACTACGGAGAGCTCCGGGTAGCAAATTCGTTTCCCCGCAAGTCAAGCCGCAAAACTTCCCCAGATGTGGTATGACAAGGTTTTGAGCATGCTCAAAACTTGTTCCGAGTGAGTCATGGGGGTTCGCTCGCAGAGGTACACGCAGAACAGCAGTATGCGACCCTTACCAGCAGCACCTCGCAGGCAACTTCACCGCAGGTACATCTCAGTATCTGTAAGTCGCTCGTAACAGAAAACGGATCGGTTTCAAAGCTCTCACTCAGGTCACACGGAATACACGCAAGTAGAAGGTAAGTAGTACGTGTCTAGTAGATAAGAAAGAGGTGCGAAACTCGCAAACATTCTTGTCCGCCCGCGGAAAATTTTCCTGCGTGCGGAAAATCCCTCCTCGCAACAAGCCCGGTTAGCTTGCCCGGAAAGGTGTGACACGGCCTTGAGCGATCTTCGGGAGTACCAATTGGTGGAGTGTCGCAATCAGCGGTTGCGCGTATTGTGTGGGGTGCATGCGTGTATGCGTTGTGTTAGCGTGGGGAATGCGGACGATTAAAATCGTCCGGTATCTGGACTACCAAAATAGTCGAAATAACACAAAAATCTAACTCTACAGAAATCTATTATTTATTGATTTATTTTATCCCTTATTTCATTTCAACAGAAAACTTATTTTTCTTTAAAAGGGAGTTTTTGTTATGTTGCTAAAGCAACGAAAATGATGCAGGATAACCATAGTCGAAAACAGCTGATAATCATGATAGTAATTTGTAATAAATATTCTACTCGATCTTGTCATTTTTTCATGCTTTTTAATGAAAATAATACTGTTTTCTTTACAAATAATAGTTGTTGCCATGGAAACCGTCATTGCTATGAGGTAACCGTGACATTAAGACATTGTGAATTTAAATTTGATTAAATATGCTTATATTGACATATTTTGGCATTTACAACATGTTTTTATGATGTTTAATGAAGAAAAATAATTTGTTGCCATGGCAACGGCTAAAGAGGTAATTTAAATGGCAACAGGTGGATTCATGTTCAGCACCCCAGAATAGGAGAAATACCACGATAAATCTAACTCTATACAGAAATTTATTATCTATCGATTTATTTTATTCTTTCTTCGTTTTTAAAGAAAAAATTCTTTAAAAGGCAGTTTTTGTCATATTGCTATAGCAACGAAAATGATGTGGGATGAACATAGTCGAAAAAAGCTGACAATCACGATAGTAATTTGTAATAGATATTCTACTCGATCTTGTCACATTTTTTCACGCTCTTTCATGAAAATATCATTTTTTAAAATAGTTCAATAATAACTGTTGTTTCCATGTAAACCTTCATTGCTATTAGGTAACCATGGCGTTGGGAAAATTGTGATTTTTAATTGTGTTAAAGAGATATGATTATGTTGACATATTTTGATGTTTACATCATGTTTTTATGATGTTTAATGAAGAATATTATGTTCTTGTAAAGAAAATCATTCGTTGCCATGACAACGGCTGAAAGCGTCATTAAAAAACGAGGCAACAGTTGGATTAGTGTTCAGTACCCCCCAAATAGGGGGAATAGCACAAAAATCAAAATCTACAGAAAACTAGTTTGAAGAACATTGCAACTCGCCGTAAATTAGAACTTTTCATGATGATTTATACCCCTCCCACTCGGGGAACAGTCTGGGAGGCAGGAGCGTAAAATGGGGGGGGGGGGGGTGGCCTGTAATTAACATCCCCCGGCCGAAATAAAAAAAAAAAGGAAGAAGAAGAAATGTGGTTCGACTAATGCATGACGTTCGCGCGCCCGCCTATACCTAGTGAGAGCTTAGCAGATATTAACAGTTCAAAGTATTCTAGGTTTTTAGGATTTTACCCTAGAGAATACTGTGGCATAAATTTAGTATAAAGGCCTAGACCTATCCTACTCTATACAGCGCAAATAGTAAAGAATGGTTCAGATGTTGAAACCGTAAAATGCCATGTTATACGGTACCTACTATGACGCGCACCACTCGGGACCATACGCACGAAACAAACAAACAAACAAACAAACCAAAAACAACTAAAAATGTAACAGACCCCTCCTCCATGTACTGTGTACGCACTGACCTACACCCCTCCCTTCCAAAGGTAGGCCTATGAATTTCCTGAATTGAGCAAACGATGATGACTCATTCATGATACATCTATGTTGCAGATGGGCATACACAATAGGCCTGCAGACGATGGCCAAAAAGTGGCTTAAAAAAGACTCAACTGGCAACTATCGTATACAAGCAAATTTTAACTTTTTTAAAACTATACGTCCTCACAATATCCCACATGAAATTTACCCAGAAAATCTAATCGGGAACATGCTAAAATGACGTCATCAAAATGGCGTCCTAAGGACTGCAATTTTGCTATAGAGTAATATTGTCGCTTCCCGTTATCCAATTTTAAAGATTTAAATGTATGAACTTATATTTTGTAGGTCAGTGAACACGATGGATGCCTTTTCGAATTGGTCATACAAAAATAATTTACATAAAATGCAAATTAGTGGTAAATGTAAGAGTACATTCATAACAACAGTACTCACGTTGGCATAATGCACGTTTTGCATGTGGGGACGCGGGGTTGAGGGGGTAACTTTGGGCGCCTCCCAAGGGGTCGCTTTAAATGTATACCCCTTTTTACTATATAAGTATTGTAAAGCAATGTCTCCTGTATTGATTGCATTGCATTTCTTGGAAACAAACGTGCCCTTGCTATAAGGCACGACAGCATGTACGTTTGGAACATATATATTCGCGTTATATGATAATAATATGTTTTCTATATTGCCATGAGGATATAGGGCATTTGGGGGCACACGGCACAGGATCGCCCTTCAATAAGCACCCTCTTTATTATGTAGATCTTGTAAGGTAAATCTTCTTCTATCATTTCCAGACTTTTCATTGATGTAAGAGTGTATTTGCTGCATTGCCGGACCTACTTTTAAAACCATTCACGCTAGAACAACTGTATTTGCGTTGCTAATATCCGTATTTTGTAATAAAGGCCGTGAGCGTAGGTGTAAATTTAGACACCTCCCCAAAGATTACCTTTGAATGTTCACCTTTTAGTTATTGTAGAGCAATGCTTCCTCTAGTAATTGGTTGCATTTTTGGATACAAAAGTGCCTTTGCTATACGGCACGATGGAATTTCGAAAACATGTACGTTTGGAACATATATATTTATATATATATTCGCGTTATATGATATCATATGTTTTCTATATTGCCGTGAGGGTGGAGTATTTTTGGCACATCCCACAGGGTTGCCGTTTAATGCGCACCCTCTTCACTGTATAGATCTTTTAAAGTTAAGTCTCTTCTATCATTTCCATTACTTGTCATCGATAAAAATTGTATTTGCTGTATTGCCGGGACTATTTTTACAACCATTCACGCTAGAACAACGGTATTTGCGTTGCTAATATCTGTGTTTTGTAACAAGAGGGCGTGAGCTTAGGTGTGAATTTGGACACTTCCCAAGGGATTACTTTTGAATGTTCACCCTTTTGACAATGTAGTTATTGTAGAGCAATGTCTCCTCTATCAATAAGTTGTATTTCTTGGAAACAAAAGTACCTTTGCTATACGGCACGATGGCATTTTGAAGACATTATACGTTTGGAACATATATATATTCGCATTATATGATTTTATATGTTTTATATATTGCCGTGAGGGTGGAATATTTTTTGGCACATCACACAGGGTTGCCATTTAATGTGCACCCTCTTTACTGCATAGATCTTGTAAAGTTAAACCTCTTCTATCATTTCCATGACTTTTCATTGTTAAAAAGTGTATTTGCTATATTGCCGGAACTACTTTTAAAACCATTCACGCTAGAACAACGGTGTTTGCATGGCTAGTATCTGTATTACATTTTTGTCTTAAGGGGGCTTGAGCGTGGGTGTACCTTTGGACAATTCCCATGGGGTTGTCTTTTAATGTTCACCCTCTTGACGATGGATATTGTAGAGCAATGTCTCTTCTATTATCTACAATGTATTTTTGAAAACAAAAGTGCCCTTGATGTACGGCACGATCGAAGTTTGAAAAAATGTACGTTTGGAACATATAGTATATTCGCGTTAATGATATTCAATGTTTTCTATATTGCCATGAGGGTGGTGTACTTTGGGGCACATCCCACAGGATTGGCATTTAATGTGCATCCTCCCACGAAATAAATATTTTGAAGCAATGCTTCTCCTATCATTTCCACGACATTCATTGTTATAAAAGTGTGTAGCTGTATTGCTGGAACTACTAAAACCATGCACGAAAGAACGTCGGTATTTGCGTTCATAGTATCCGTGTGTTGTAATTACGGGGCTTGAGCGGCGGTGTAATTTTGGACACTTCCCAAGGGATTACTTTTGAATGTTCACCCTTTTGACAATATAGTTAATGTAGAGCATTTTTTCTTTTTGTAATTATATTGTATTTCTTACAAACAAAAGGGCAATTGCTGTACAACCGTAACGACAATGTGAAGGCATGGAAAATTGAAACATATTTGTGTTATATGCTATGTTTCCTATATTGCCCTGGGGGTTGGATGATTTTGAACACATCCCACTCGGTTGCCTTTGAATGTGCACCCCTTTGACTGTATGATGATTGTAAAGCAGTGTCTCTACCATTTAAAAAACATGAAAAGTAAAGTGTCTTTATTTACCACTCGGCAAAACGACTTTACATGCATGTACAAGTGAGTTTGCTTTGGCATGTAACAGTGTAATGCATGTTTTGTTAATCTGTTTTGGGACCACGATGATCAGGGCAGGGGTGATCTGGGCACTTCCCAAGGGCTTGACAAAATAGATATTGTTAAGCAACGTCAAACAATTTGGTGAAAATTGACAACAGCGATATAGGTCTATAATTTTGTAACTGGTGTTTATCCCCTTCTTAAAAATTGGAATTAGCTTTGCAACTTTAAGCTGTTGAGGGAATATACCATTTTCCGAAGATGAATTAGATATTGCACATAAAGGTTCCATTACAAAACAAATTGATTTCTTAAATACATTGACATGAATGTCATCATCACCAGGACTTTTGTTTCATGTGTTTTGTTTTGTGTACTTTCAGATCACTTGCAATGATTAATATTTCAGCAGTTGTAATAGGCTTAAAAAACATGGATTGACTATAAGTTTTGTGCAGGTAAGTATGAATAGATGCAGATGAATAATTATCCATCAGAAATAATCTTCCTACCTATAAATAGTGCAAAAATATTCATTAAAATGTTGTGCGACAGATTCTTTATCATCAATAAGATGACCATTAATTTGTAATGAATCTATATGATTACTCTGTCTTTGTTTATTTATAACATCATTAAAGATAGACCACATTTTCTTTAAATTCCAACGCACACTGTTAAATTTCCGATGATAAAATTCATACTTCCTCCAACGTATTTCCTTGTATACCATATTCCGATATTGTTTAAATTTCTTTTCATTAATAACACTACGATTCTTCAGATACTTACGATACAATAAATACTTCTTTTTACACATATTCCGTAGTGTGCTATTAAACCATGGTTTATCCTTCTTTTTCAATCTGTGTACACACTTCTGCAATGGAAAACACTTATAAAACAAGAGATATTTGGGAAGAAAGAAAAAAAGTAGAATCCATGTGCCTTCATCGCAGAATACAAAGGCTACAATAATTTGTTGATGTTTCATGAGTGGAGCATGGATTTAAAGAAAATATAAGGAGAATTAAAGGACAAGTTCACCTTGATACATGTGGATTGATATCAGTATAGTAATATCAGTAGAACGCATCAGTGAAAGTTTGAGGAAAATTGGACAATCACTTCAAAAGTTATACATTTCCAAAGTTTCCGTGCAGCCACTACTGGATGAGAAGACTACAACAGCTTCTGTTGTCGGATACGTAGAACGAAAATTATGAGGAAAATATAAAGAGAATTTCGCAAAATATTTTTTTTTTCTTGGAGAAATGTGCGCATTCCCTCGACTTGTCACTGACGGATATTAAGGGTAATGTCATTTCCCCTGCCTTCTGAAGGAGGCATATCAAGTGCTCTTTTATTAAGCGAGAAACGTGAAAATAATTCTGTTAAATTTTTCTTTTATCCTTCTAAAATGTCACATCATGGTGCACAAGCTGCGGTTGTAGTCCTCTCATCCAGCAAATGCGGCTCTGAAACTTCAACAATTCATAACTTTTAAACGGATTGTCTGATTTTACTCAAACTTTCAGTGATGCGTTCTAATAATCAATTGCTGCACTCTCTGAATTCACATGTATATGAAGGAAATTTTGATAAGTGCACAGCCCCTAAACTTGTTACGCGGTCACAAGTTAAGGACAATCAATGTTATTCCGCCTCCCATCTGAAGGAGGTAAGTCACTCGTTCATTTTTATCATGCTAAAATGATAATGTTGGTGCAATCATTTTTAAAATTTCAACATTTTTTTTTTATCTATCTTTAACAATCTGTGACCAAAATGACCACTATTTTGATGATGGATGATTATGGCAAACCATGATATATACATATGTCCTATACCTTTAATATGAGTAGATACTCGGAAATTGTAACAATGATGATAAAGAAAACCCTCCAATTGTGTGCATCGCAGTCGTGGCAGGTTTCATTTTTTTATTTTTTTTTACATTGGTTAATTTGGATTATTTTCCATTTTGATATAGATTATGTGGGTTATCACATTCCCCTACACGGGTACACCTTTCATGAGTTTCTGCCACAAGTTTGTAACGTTTACGCCTTCACATCTTAGCCGGCTTTATCCAAACCTGTGAGGAATGTGCACGGCGTTACTCTCTATGGTGGAAAGAAAGATGGGTGTTCCCGCCTTGTTTGACATAACATAACAGTTACATAGATCTTTCACGCAATATCAAGCATGTCACTTCACTACTTTTCAGTCTAATTATAGGATTACAAAGGCCAAAATCATTCAATCTGCATGCCTTCTCTATTTGGATTGACCCTACGTAATGCACGACGTTGCGCTTCGGTGTAATCGGTTGTGAAGCGCAGAGCGCGTGGTTGATGTGGCATGCCCTCCCTCATGGTGTGCGTACTACGTTATTGTACGTCCGAGTGGAATGGAATATTCCAGTCATTGTCTCAGCGGTTTGCGGGTCGACCGCTCTCTACACAGTGAATACATACTACTATACTGTGTACCACTCCAGTCTATCATCGGTGATGGTGCCAGCGTGTAGGTGGATTTCAAGGCATTTGATGGTTACAAGCCTGTATTTATGTAGAGATGTCCGTTTATTTCATGTAATGATTTGATGTCGATTTTGGGGTGTGCTTTGGAACCTGTCTGAAGAGGAGAATATGGACAATTACCTTGGTTACACTACTGAAACAATGTACAGATACCAGCATTCACGTAGTATTAGACGGAAAACGCCCTACAATGACAGTGACATTGACGAAGACGACTGTATATGCCTGGTAAGTATTTCGCTGCCGCAGGGATGATATATATTCTCTGTGCTGTGAGGGTAACTATCTATTTTATAATGTACGACATGTAACTGTGAAGCTGTGCTGGCATCTTCTCTATGGCTATGTGTTGTATTACGTTCATGCTTTGCGTGTCTGTTCACCAACTCGCAACGTCATTTTGGACGCAGGCGACATCGGATGCATGTAATATATAAAACGTGTACTGCAGTATATCACGTTCGTAAAGCTGGTAGAATGTGTAAATACACGTCATGTCACTGCCGAGACATCATGGCGGTACTCGGTCAACGAAGATAAGGAAAAAAAAAAAAGAAGAAGAGTAAGAAGAAAATACAACACAATTAAATTTCCATTGTACACGCAGATCCGTTTCAGATTTCTGTTCCATGTCCAGCAACACTACCACAATGACATGGTATGGTAATGGAGTCATGAAAGAATGGCCTGGCCCCGGGGAGGGGGGGGGGGGGTGAGAGGGGGTATTCCCCGAACACAATAATTGAAATAATTCACCTTCGGTGGAATACATGCTATTGTATCGAAAATCAATGAAAAGTGTAAGAAAAATAGAATATGTAAAACGCCTATATGAGCTTATATGGCTAATGTGGTATCTCTCGCCTCTAGGCCTCCTGTTCCGTGTACGTGTACGTGTATGTGTGTGTGTACGTGCACACTGTGTACACGTCTGTGCTGTGGAGATGGAAAGGGCGCAGCGCGCGCTTACTGTATATACGCCATGGCAAAATTAACGGAAGTGAATGGAGTGGTGACTGATAGCATGACAATACAGTGTACTGGTATACTCGCACGAAGATAACGAGGAATGTAACTGACAAATACGAGAAAAAGACCTAAATTTGTTCGTAATTTTTTATTCTACTAATCAAAGTATTTGACAACCTATCCGGGGTAATTGGGAGCAGTTCGTGCACCCGCTGCGTATGGTCAAGTGGTTGTGAAAATTGTTACTGGTATAGTAAATGCATTATATCTTTTTTCAGTAACCATGGTGTCGGGGCCAGTAACAGCGTATTGTTATTGTAGGCTATAAATAAACGTACTGTGTGGTAATCGTAGCATGAATCTGTGCATATACAACTGATAGTGATGCCTTTTAAAGTCACATCCATGTTTGCAAAACGGCACAGGCTGAAATTTCATGACAAATGTCGCGTAATAGCGATAACGTTTTATAGTCTGTACGTTATGTTTATATGGTCACTTTTTGCCCTTTCAGGTAATCTTATCTATCTTTTGCTTGATTTTAAAGGGATGGTACAGTATTGGTGGAGATGAGAATTGGACTTCTAACTTTTTTTATACCAAGAAAACACTTATGAAATACTACATAGCTAACAATTTTAAGAGGAATTCAAAGTTTATTTGATGAAAATCGGGTTTGGAAGTGCTGAAACATCCAAAAACAAAGTAAAACAGAGCGATCGTAATAAAGTGTGGGTCCCACACTTATTAAAATCGCTCTATTTTGGATATCTCAGCTACATATTTCAAAACCAATTTTCATCAAATAAACGTTGAATTCCTCATGGAATTACATGGTCTTTCATATTTCATAAGAGGTTTCTCATTATCTCACCAAAAAATGTTAGAAACCTGAAATTAGGTCTCAAACAAAACTATGTGCAATTCCTTTAATCAATCCATGAGACGGGTGACAACGGCTGATACCTGTATTTACATATATGCATGAAAGTACATCGTAATATTTGTATAATGAAGTTATTCCTAGTTCTTCCACTTGCGATTATTTTCCACCCGTGGTCCTGAAAACATTTTTTTTTTCTCTCCCACCAATGGACAGAATGATTGTTTTTTCTTCAGTCACATGAAATCATGTGATGTAAATATTAAAGTAGAAATACACTCCAGAATTTTATCAATTTTCAATAAAGAAGAGAAAAGAAATTTATGCAGAACAGTGCATAAATGATCAAAATCGGAAAAGAAATCATAAAGTTATGACATTCGGAAAGTTCAACATTTTTTGGGAAGCACTTCTTTATCAGTTGTTATGAATATTCAAATCAGAGAGTCGATGATGTCATGCTCTCACAATGTCTTATTTCATTTTACATACAGAAGTGACATAAATCTCATATTTTCAGCTGTATGAAAATAAAACTTGCCTTAAATCCACCCAAGATAAAGAGAGACAAATGTTAACTCTGATATATTTTGGTATTGGAATATGCTCTCTTACTTGTATGAGCTAAAAAATAATCATTTTTCCGAATTTCATATAATTTATGACGTACAAATGTACATGTTGTACATGAAAAATTGTGACGGCATGAAATCATCAACTCGGTCATTTGAATATAATTCCTGAGTGGTTGTTTGAATAATTTCATGTAACACACTTTTTAGATCCGCTTCTGTATTACAGGGGCGGATCTTGTAAATACATATGTATGTACGTGTATACTTCCCCGACTCACTCTACAATTTTTCAAAGTAGGACATGGCAGATTCTTTGGGATTATTTGATAACATGTGAATGCATATTTCTTCCGACACAGTATTTGCTACCCATGTTTTTTTTTTCCAGAATCCTAGTAACAAGGCCACAACAAGAATCCTCTCCATCCGTGCATCTACATTGTACAGGGAAATATAGCATGGACTACTGCAACAACATGAAGGATATTTTTCTTTCCTTTTGGTATAAAAAAAGAAAAAGAATGCTGTTGATCAGCCCCTTCCCGTCTTATCAATACTAACAATGGCGAGATGTCGCCTTAATTTCAGTTACGCATATGATTTATCTTCTTCAACATGAGCTTTTCCTTACTAGTTTTTCTTTCATAATGATAACTGATGTTCATTTGATGGCAGCATTTGATGGCAGTATTAAAAAACAATCATTATTATCATGCCCTCATTATGATTGTGGTTTATTTCAATATTCTCCCCCTGCCCCCCCCCCCCCCCCCCACTCAAACGATGCTCCTGACAATCGTGATAGGTACTTATCGAACACTTGAGTACGTGTACACGGGAACGCTCGCGTTTATAGGCAGTTCAAGCGTTGCGAACATTATATTTCAGACAAAATGTGCAACTTCAAAAGGTCATTAAGAGAACAGAATATTTTCATTCTGCACTCACACAATGAAATCACACACATGTGAGCCTAATCCATAAACAGTGGGATTTTCAGTTCATTTTAGCACATCATAATGGCAGTTATACTGCATAAAACGTCTGCCGTTACGGACATTACTTTTTTGACATAGTATGTAAATGACTTTTTGCACGCCTGTTACATTCATTTAAAATTCTGTGACATTTTAAGCGCAAAGTTAGCCCATTTGCTAGTTAAATTGAATGGGAAAGTAAGGTTTCATTAGAGTAAAGTTAAATTTAGTGACACAGATGACACATGTACCTTCTAGAGCCATATTTATGGCGTTGCGGACATTATATTTTTAAGCGGTACGGACATTACAGATTTGTCCACTTTAATCAAGGGGTAGAGATGGTATGCTTGCATTAATATTTTCTATCCGTTTCACTTGGATGATAATACACATTTGAAAATGTTGCCATAGCCCTTTCATGAGATCTTTGATTTAATTGAGGACTATTTTTTTCAGTATGGACACCTACTTATTTAATTGGTTGATTTTGTTGCACTGTATTTCCTTAAGAATGCACGATATGTCGGTAAAGCGAAAGGTCAAAGTCTGTCATTACTTACTGAGAGAAAGATTGAGAGATATTTGACGATGATGTCGCAAATCCGGTGACATCTACACCTGACAAAGGTCGCTCATAATTTCGTACCGACTTTTCCCTTTTTTCATTAGGGCATGAGGCATTGAAACAAGATGCCTTTGATGCATTTGATATCTTTTCTGTGTTCGTTAGTTAGAATCACATTTTTAAGAACAGAAATGCAAAGCAGATGTAACAGAGACAAATTAATAATAATCTTGTGGTGAATGTCTGTTAGTTTGGAATTCCGAGATCCGTGATCTTCACAATCAAAACCGTTTGGTAATGGTATAGATGGTATTAAAACTGTTATTTATGTGTGTTGAGCTACCCTGACTAATAGAAATACATGTACTTGTGATAGTACTCTTTAGACAGCTTTGATGATTCAGACAGAGATGAGGTGTTACGGTGCTACTCTTCATCGGTATTAGCAGTAACAGGGAGGTGTTCTCTCACTTCCCTGGTAGTAATAACATTATCTAAGATGCTCCGTCAACCAGCCATCTTGCATACAAAAAAAGGGGGAACCCCACACCCTCGGACAGTGCAGAGATATAACACCGCGCTGGTAGAGGACAACTTGCCATATTTTGGGTACTAGTAATACCAAAGTAATTAATAGCCGGTCAAACAGAAGTTTTAATTGCTGGACATGATCATCCCAGGTGCCACTGCATACCAAAATTTCATCAATGAATATGACACAGTGGTCAAGTCAGACAATCGGTTGTCTTGATGATGTTGCCAGTGCATATTTCATACCAAAGGACATGACCTTGCACTGAAACAGGTACTACACTGTAGTTAGTATGTTATTCCCCTCGCTTTCTGAAAGAGGTAAGCCAGGAGCTCTTTTATTATGCTGGATATTCTCATCAATATCGTTATCGTTGTCCTATACTATGGTTGTATCAGTCTCCTTATGCAGCTATGGCGGGACTGGAACTTAAAAAGAAATAAGAAATCATAACTTTGAACAGATTGTCTGATTTTCTCAAACGTCTTTAATAACTTGTTAATATCCAGACATTCACTCAAATGACTAAATCGGGGTATATAGATGGGTATAATGAATCGAAAAAATTGACAAACAAACAAAATAGTATTTGCCATGAGCACATAATTATCATTCTCACTCACATGCCATGTGCTCTTTTTATGCCTCGAAGGGTGCCGGAGGCATTATTATTATTATTTTTTTATTGTTGTCATGATCAACAGTTTCTGGACATGAATTGTAAATGATGGATCTTGCAAGAAGGAGAAGTACTTTGCTTTATACGGACGCCCATAACATAATACCCATAGACCATAGTTACAAATGTACGTATAATTATCATTCCTTCCTTCCTTCTAACAGCAACTTTTTCCTCAACCAAAGAAGAGAATGTATACAGCTGTCCCAAATGTATTGGGGCAATTCCATGGGAATGTGGACATGGCACTAAAATTTCAAGTTTATTATATTGCAAAAGAATTACTCATTATGTATTACCCATATATTGAAGTTGAAGAAACTCAAAGAATTATATCAATCGGTCAAATATTTCCCGAGAAACAGCTACAAATGTTCAAGACAATTTTTAGTCATCCAAATTGCTAAAATGCATGCTTAACTTGATATACATTTTTTAAAGAAAAATTCTGCTAACACTTCAGTTAATTCATTTTAAAGAAGCAAATTGGTTCTACTTCAGTCTCCCATGAGAAAATTTCTATACCACCTTCAAAAATTTTTTATCACCACCTTAAAGTTCAGCCCTTGAGCCATGTAACGCGAGTTACCGAAACAAGAAATATTTTTCATTCTGAAGGAAGCAGTGGAGGTAATTTGTTGGGAATCATAATTTTCTAAATTCATTACACCCTGATACTGTACACAGGATGTTGACTTGAATAAACACTGTCATCACATTAAAAAATGTCAATGAAAAGTGTAACGCGAGTTACCGGTATGTAACGCGAGTTACCGACTGTAAACACAAGTTTCCACCAACGTAAGCAAATTATAACACTTAATTGAGCTATATTATGGTGAAAACAATAAAATCCAGTGTTATACACACTATGCTGGACTGAAACAAAGGAGAGTAGCCTAATAAACTGTGATTGTATAATACTAGCATCAAGGCCACTGATCACATGCCACATTGAGGAGTCTAGCCAGGCTTTCACTGCATGTGTACATGTACTTCTTGCATGTACATCCAGCAGTGAACGAGGTTAACGTAAAATTTATCTTCTGAAATTCCTGCATTAGTATTACAGATTTTTTTTATTACAGAATGCTATGAAGCAGCAAGTGTTGGTTCTAATCCTTATTCGGTGGTCTAGTGAAAATGACGCCTGTCCGGAGATCAGGAGGTTGTGGGTTCGAATCCGGCCTGCTCAAGTATGTGTGCCCATGCTTTTTTATCATGGCTACTAATAAAACACTGATCAATTCAGTTTTTATTATGTTGATGTAGGGCAATTTGTCAATTAGTTGCAATAATAACATCTCAACGAAAGAATTTCATGAATTTGAATAATTACGCAGTATCCGCTGCATGATATAAGGATTAGAACCAACACTTCCTGTCGGGCGGAAGTTCGGTGGTCTAGTTCCGAGATGATGCCCGTTCGGAGATGAGAATACTGCTCGAGTACATGCACGCCCATGACTTTTTTTTTTATCATGGCTACTACTAAAACACTGATCAATTGAGTGCTTAATAAATTTAAGTTGATGTAGGGTAATAAGCCAGTTCGTAATTACACTGTAGCTCATGTACACATTGGTACAAATGACCTTTCTTTTCTCTCAGTTGGTTCGGCACTTCACTCTTTTTCAAAGCGGCAATAATGCATAAAACTTGCCCGACATAACAATTTATGGAATTCATGTTCAAAAAAAGAATGAACTTGCATTTGGATCAGGGGATCAGAATACTCTCATCAGTTTACAATTAGCAAGCATCCATTTCATTGTTTTGTATTGAATGCAGTAACAGCTTATTTCCTTTTATATTGCGAAATACCATTCTTGCTGTCAGGTGGATGTGCTGGCAAGCATCATTTAGATAAGGATCACATGAATAATCATCGCATCACAGATGCTTATATCAGTGAATTTACAAACCAAAATGCCTGTTGGTACAAATGAACTTTTTCTGCTCATGCGCAAAGTGGAATTACGAATTGGTCTATTTGTCAAATAGACCCCGTTTACAGTGCGAGGCTCGGCCGCGGCTCGGCCGCGGCCCAGCCCAGCCCCGCTTCAGTGTAAAAGCTTCAGTGCAAAAGGCCAAATGCGAGGCCAAAATTGGCCTCGCATTTGGCCTCGCTCTGGAGGTGGTCTCGGCCGCGGCCGAGCCGCGGCCGAGCCCGGCCTTTTCTCAGTGTAAACGTAAAGTGGGCCAAATGCGCGGCCGATTTTAGTCTGGCTTCCAAACCCTCTGCCTGTACTATTTTGCTGTTCAGGATATTAACCCCCTCAATGTCGAAAACTAGTATAGTTTAAGGTGGTTTTGCCCTGCAAAGGATTTTTTTTTTCTTCGGCAAAGGCATTTGCCCGAACGGTGACTTCGTCGCCACGGAATTCATTTGGCAAAGGGTCTGAAAACCAGACAATACCAAATTGCATTTGTTTACAAGCAGAGCGCCACTACGACAACATATTGAAAGGTTTGAATCAAAAGCGCGGCCGAGCCCGGCAGTGTAAACGGACAAAATTGCGGGGCCCGGCCTCGCAATTGGGGCTGGTCTCGGCCGCGGCTCGGCCCAGCCCCGCACTGTAAACGGGGTCTCAGTTGCAAAGAAATTAGAGTTTTCAAAAAGACAGGATTTTAATTTTTGAAAGATTGTAGGCTTATTTGTTAACTTGTCGATAGGGTTTGATACTTTTATGTTTTGTTTTTAAAAAATTTCAACATCTTTCATTTTTACACTCTGAAAATTATGTACTTATACACCTAAATCATCTGGGTATATATTGAAACATATTCAGGGTCTCTATGAGGAGTGAAGCTCTCTTTAGTCTTAAACACATTCTTCTCTATCAATTGGGTTGATTAGTAAAATATTTGTTTAACATTTATTCATTTTACTATGTACTAAGCATCTCTCAAAATATTCAACACAAGATTCAGTGCCATCAGAACAGTTGTATGTCATCAATTTGTGTCACCCTGTATTAGTGGACATAATGTAACGCGAGTTACCGTAACGCGAGTTACCGATATAAAGGCTCCCTACATTTTACCAGGTCATTGTTACTCAACTTTGATAGTGTTAATTCATGAGTCCTAACCCACTATCAATTCAAGGTAGGAAAACTTTTATCAGGATTGTCTAGTATGAGGAGACTTTCCAAAAAGAGGCCTTTATAGAATTGACCATGTCCTTTTTGTGTAACGCGAGTTACCAAAATTAAATGATTCAAGAATCCCAACATGTTTGTCCTTTATTTTTCTTTTTGGATTCATTTAGTTGGTGTATGTCTACTTAACCAATGATGAAAAAAGTAACTTGTGGATCCTTCCAATTACAAAGATATTGGCACATTATCCCATAAAATGAATGTACCCATTATTTGTAACGCGAGTTACCGTGGAATTGCCCATTGTCATTTTAGGTGTCAAATGACATTTGTATTGACTTTTGCCCCCATATCCGTCTACAGATCAACCTCTAGCAATACACATATAAGTGAAAGGGTATCCACCCTCGTGAGATGTAATTCTCCCTATCTTCATCGTGACAACTCACAGTCTACATAACTGTATCAACCATTCCATTCTTTATCTCCCCTTCTGATCTTATCAAGAGGAGGTATACGTTAGAGATAATTTCGTTAATTATGTTTAGAAATGTATTTATTATTGATTATTATCAATGATATATGATTTCGATAAACCGGATTTTATGTTGTTGGTATGGTTACACCTCGAGGTCGGAGTCAATATTGTTCTCGGACAATAGCTGTATACATCTCCTCTGTACAGACAGTCAAGAACCATACTTCCTTTCATGCACCATAACCTTTGGCTTTTTGATGCTATCATGAAAGCACAGAAAGATATCATTGTTGCCCTGCGAATAAAGCCCCCATAACAACACTGTCCCTAACAAAAGATTGGCGATCAGCAACATACCCACGCAAGAAAGTAATCAGGTCACGTTTATTTCACACGTGACCATCCATCCACTCGTGTGGTGGAAAGTTCACAGAAATTCTCCATGAGAAGTGTGCGTAATTTGAAACAGGGTGATCAAAAGGATTTCTACTGCAATATTATGCGTGAAAGGCTCACTGCGTGCTGAAACTGGTTTCAAAGTAGACAAGATGGACAGATTAGTTGTTGTGACATTATATTTTTGCTCAAGAGACAATGAAGGATTAGGATTTCTCTGTGCCCTATAGCCCTTCATACCCCTTTCCTACCGTAATTTGGCTAAAGGCCCCCTCACACCTTAGGGAATTGCCTGAAATATGACTTGCTATGGCTGGCGAAAGGCATTTTTTGAAAAATCGTTTTCATTGGTAATTGATAGTAAATCATATTTACCCTTCGTGTTTGGGTTCGTACACCTTCTGAACTAACAGTTGCGATTATTCAAATTTGCACGGGATTTTTGAACATGTTTAAAATTTCCCGACGAATTGAAAAACCGTCTGTCATCTGCTTGAATTTGCATCTCTTATTTAGTCTGCGGTAATCGTTCGTTTATCATTCGTGTGCTATTGTCACGCATAGTCCCTCATCGCGCTTTTGCCAAGGTGGACCTCTCGAAAGAACCCTAAACGAAGCAACACGATGACTAAATATGACTTTCGCATAGAAACGAAGATACTATGACAAACGTATTTTCGCTTGCCATCTTCTATGCGAAGGGAAACCAAGATTGACTTTTACTAAATTTGAATAGCGATGCATACACGAAGGCAAGTCTAAGAGATACTATGACAAACTATGGATTGCGAAGTGATACGAATAAGAGCAAATGACCTGACGAAAAAATTGGCGAATGCTGAGCTGCTCTCTGTGACCAGCCACTCACCACGCTACTCATATATAAAATATAAACATTCTACCCGAAAGTTTCAAAGTTTCTTCAGAAAAATGGAAGATGCAGCCCGCCTCAGAGTCCAGTATTTACTGGCAATGGCTCAGAATGAAGTTATACATCAGCAGCTGAACCTACACCAGTTCATCAGAGGCCGCTTCAGATGGAGACGAGGCTTCAGACGACGTCGTATCTGGAGAAGGACGTGGCTGAACCCTGCCAGAAGAAGGGCTTTTGGAATCTACGACCAGCTGTTTGTTGAGCTCCGAAGAGAGGACCCTTTGACTTTCGAGAAAGACATGAAGAGAAACACTTATAATACTACTATAACACTATAATATAATATTATTATAAGAAATTATTGTAATAAATACATCACAAGTTTTCAATAATTGTTAACCGAATTGTAATATTACCTTGTGCTGGTGCCTGGTTGTGGAGTAGCATCTCCATCGTCATCATCACCGCTGGCATTACTGGCAGCATCCTCTTGATGTTGGCGCAGAGGTGGCGTTGGAGACCGTGCGGGCGTAGGAGACCGTGACTGTGGACTGGCAGACTGTGATTGTGCCTCTGCGGGACTGTCAGGAGGAGGCGGCACTTCAGACTGTGGTTGTGAGCATTCCGAGGTTGTGGATTTCTTCCCGGTTGATGCAGTCTTTCGTGCGTTCCCTCTGCCTTTGCCTCTTCCTTTCATGTTGCGTGGATGATTTCTCTGGCCGCACTGAAATCTGGACGGACCTGGTCGCTTTTATACTCCCCGAGGAGCGCGCACACACATACGAGAACGCCTGATCTATTCTTTCGTCTTCGTTTCCAATCGCACGCCATATCAAACCATTGCTCATTGTTCGTTCGTCTTATCGGGTCATATCAACCCTTCGCTCGCCTTCGGCCGCAATTTACTCAAAGAAGTGAACCGAAAAAATCGTTATCCTTCGCATGTCATATATCCTTCGCTTACCATTCGTCAATCATATTTGACTTTAGTTTATAATCGGATGATTTGAAGGCAATTTTATTTGAAATCGTTGAATTCGAGCGTATTTCGTGCGTTTTTCCCATTTGTCCCCCTTCGTCTCCCTACATTCGCTCATGTATGAGGGGGCTTTAAAGCTGGTATCTCACTGAGCGGCGAACGTTTGCGAACGTAGCGAATTTGAGATTCGCTTCTGCCATTAGCGACAGTTAGCGATGTTTAGCGACAATTAGCATCACTGGAGAGAATGTTTGCGACAGTTTTGCAAATGTTAGCGACAGTTTTGCAAATATTAGCAACTGTTTGCAAATCCCTTGCGACAATTTGCGAATGTTTTGGGACCTGGAAAAGTACCAGGCGATTTTGTATAGTCAGACCCATAAAACGAACGTACAACCTTCCACTGCATTCAGATCTCTTGTGATCACCGTTCAAGATGGATTTCCAGAATATGAAAGTGAATTTTTGCCAAGAAGAGGCTCAACGTGCTGCTAGCCTTGAAGGGCTGCTTTTTCTGGCTGCTGCTATACAGCTATCGTGCAGCTTTAACTCTTTTATGTGCCATGTTCGCACGCTCGACTGTCGACGGCGTGCCAACTTCGCATATTCTGCTCAAACGCACAAAGCCGCCCAAACCGATCGATAAATAGCCAAATGTCACAGTAACATGAAAATGTTCTTTTGATTCCATTCCTGTCACATGTCATGTAGCTTGCATTTTATGTGGTGATTGGCTATCAAATGGTATTCCCAACTCGATTTGCTACTAACTTCTAAGTTTTGGGCACTGTTTTGTGTGCAAATATCATGCCTCTACAGTAATGTATAGCTACTGGTAATTTAAAAGAAAAACGGTCATAGATCTGTCATACAATTTACATCAGAGGAAAGCGTGGCATTTTCTCTAAAAATTTGATGATTACATGACCAGGGTAACGAAAATCAATTGCACGTACATGTACATGGATTTGAAAAGCTGAATGTTTCCCCAGAGTATGACTACATTGCTATCTCAGAATAACGTGGCACACAGGGCGTTTACACCACGGCACATAAAGAGTTAAGAGAAAGAAGATGAAAAACAAGAAAGGAAGAAGAAAAGAAAGACTGGTTGTTGCAGAGGACAGACTTTGGTCAATATGAAAAGCTTTTGCAGCAATTACATGATGGAGATGTCAAGAGCTTCAAGAACTTTCTTAGAGTGGAACCTTGCCTGTTGCAGGAACTTTTATATAGGAACCATTATGGTTACTGTCTTGTTCGCTAGCAGTGGCGAATCAACTAAAGCGACACCGTATAACGACCGTTTGCGAATTCTTACGAGTGTTTTGCGAATGTTTACAACTGTTAGCGAAAATACAAATTCGCAAAGAAATTTTGAACATGTTCAAAATTTCTTTGCGACAAGAAAAACTGCTTGCGACAATAAAAACCGTTTGCGAACTTTCTTGCAACCGTTAATGAACCTTTTGCAACCCTATACGAACCCTGGCGAAATCCCAAATTCGCTACGTTCGCAAACGTTCGCCGCTCAGTGAGAAACCAGCCTAATAGGGATAAGCAATCAGACTATAAAGATTTTCTTCCGTCTTTCCGTCCAAAATGTCAGAGCTAGCTCATCCTGTTTGTATGGATTAATAAAGAACTCTGACAACATTGAAATGCACACAAATGTGTGAACTTGCAAATGTATGTACGTATCAAGTTCAAGTGTTTTGAAACCGTATTTTCATGTTTAGTATATAGGTTTTCCCGGCCAATTTCGCACTTTTTTCAGTCCAATTCCTAATTGCTGCATTCAATTTAGCACAATTTAGCCTAGACGGCATGTTCGGTATTTCAATTTTATAATCTTTTCATTCAAATTCATTTTGGAGCATTCAAAAAACCTTTTACATCATTCGAATCAGCACTTTTTCGGTTCAAATTCGTAAGACAAGCACCATTTCGCAAATCGTTCATTCAAGTTAGCACGATGTAGTCACGTGATCACGTAAACGCTGCGCTCGTTCATTCGAATTCATTCTTGGGCATCCAATTTCGCATTTACTGCAGTCAATTTAGCAGACACGTTTATGCTTTTATTCTGATATCACCTTCGCAACAGTACTTTCAAAATAAGTGTATGTGTTTATAATGTTCGATAGCATTATTTCATTCACAGATACATTGATCTTAAGTTTGTTTTGTCAATAATTGGGAGAAGGCGGTTTCAATTTACATGATTATTTCTTTCATCTGCATGTTTCATTATTTTCATTTGGTGGGTGCTAGATTGCGTTAATAATCATTAGGAATAAATAAAAGTTCTTGGATCAGCTCTAGCCATCAATTTGTCAAAGTTCTTACCCTCAAATGCTTCTATGATTCTTTCCCTGTTTTCTTGAGTGATACGCCTGTATCTAACTCGTGCTGCCATGACGGGACATAAGAAAGTGAAGTGAATCTATGGTACTGGTGCAAGCATGGCAATTATAGTTCTGATAACATGTATGGAAGAAGAGGGGCGTTACAGAACAACAAATTTGAGTTATTTAGGGTCAAAGATACCTTTACTATATACTTAACAGTGTGTGGATGAAACAAAAATTTACATTTAAATACGCATAAATCACGGTTCTCACCTTTTCAAAATAGAAATAACATTACGCCAATTTGAATGAACATGTTTGGAATTTGACTGCCCATACGCGAAATTGAATGACTGAAATACCATTTTCCGCCAGTGCTGGCGAATTTGAATGACTGACGAGCACGTGCCAATTTGAATGCCCGTTTTACGAATTCGAAAGGCACATGCGCGAATTTCATTGACCGAAATGCTAAATTGAACGAACAAGTTGCAATTTTGAATGACAGAATATGCAGTGACGAGGATTTTCGCTAAATTGAATGAACCTTTTATCAAATGGACTGACAAAAGTGCGAAATTGGCCGGCAAAACCTATATTACAATATCATTATGTACATCTATCAATCAGCCTCTATTGCGGTGCCAACGCCCGTACTCTCACTCATGGTACAAAGGAGCATTAGTATCTACGCAATATACCGCCTCAAAATTCGCTCTAATTTTGCGAGACTTTGGTTTTGAACAAAATATTATTGTGATGCATTACCTATGAAATAATTTTGAAGTACCTTCTAATGTGATTTTTATACAAACTATGCACATTGCAAAGAGTCATCCCCAGACTCGGAAAAAAAGGCACGGGACGGTAAAAAGTCGTATGAAACGTCATAATAACACACACACAC
Organism: Diadema setosum; assembly: GCF_964275005.1. Taxonomy (NCBI): domain Eukaryota; kingdom Metazoa; phylum Echinodermata; class Echinoidea; order Diadematoida; family Diadematidae; genus Diadema; species Diadema setosum. Next base: position 20,758,726 of record NC_092697.1, read on the forward strand.
ACACACACACACGCACACACACACCCACACACACACAAATGCACTTACATACAACTTCGGTAAGAGAATGGCACCACCGGTTAACTTTACAAGTCGTCTATAAATGCAAATAAGAATGACAAACTCGAGCATTGGTGTGTACCGTCATGTCGTATGCTTGCCTCGGTGAAATTGCATTTTAGCAGACACAGAAAATTCTAATATTCATGACAGGAAGAACTCCCAATGTTTCAGCACGCACAGTGCTGATGGGTGTATTGTGGTAAAGTGAATAACGCCATGAGTTTTCAAACAGGGTACCCTGATTTTGATACTTGATCGATACTATACATTTTATTTTTTTTCCACCGACTTTCATCTTTCCCAAGATTTAGAAATGAGTATTCGATAATAAACTGTACTGGAGAAAGTAATTCTGGCGAGTGCATTACAACATTTATATACGTGCTGTTAAAATGTTTATGTGTGCGCAAATGGTGTATAATGTACGTCAGGGGTGGTAAAGATGTTGTTTAATTATGACTTCGTATTTCATTCACGTTAGAATGACAGACAACTGTGTATACAAAAAAACTAGGTCCACCATTTAATTTAAAACGAATGTCAGGTTAAAACACGTACATGGGATACAACAAGTATTGAAGTTTACATTACCGCAACACAAAATACATATATACTACATCACACACAAACTGTCAATCAATCAAATATCAATAATATTACTGCGTTACAATAACAGCTGTGATTATCTTTCACAATATCAATACAAAATTTATTACAATAAGTATCCTTTAAAAACCATTAGTATGTCAGCTGAAAAGTAGTGTCACGGAAAATAAAATTTCACGGATGAAATAACCGTTTAGACTTTGTTTTTTAGCAAATTGGGCAAGGTCAGGTAGTCTAATCATTTCTTATCATTGTTTGAAATCGCTAACGATTTATTTGCAACCAACTGTCAAGTCGAAAGTGCATTATTCACAAATGACACATAAAAGCAAGGAGATGACCAGGAAAGTTCTTTGTCTTTGAGTGAGATGACATGTCACCGCCATCTTGAATCTCATTTTTTTTCTCATGACTTACTGATGAGCATGCTCCAAGGCCGGAGCCTTGTCTAACGCACAGATACAGGATTTTTATTGCAGACATTCCCTTTGAAATTAAGCGGTAACAGATGTATATAAAATCTGCATAAGTCTTCCTGTAATCTATTGTAAATTATCGTGTATGAATTTATTCTGATGGTATACTTTTTATGCCTCCGTCCCATTAGGCATTATGTCTTCGAGTTGTCCGTCCGTCCGTCCGTACGTCCGTCCCCATTCGTTTACGAAATAACTTGTGTAAAATTTTACTGGATCAAGCAAATTTCACCAAACTTTGTCCGAGGATGACGTACGATCGGGCAATTACTTGAGTAGTTTTTAAAGTGAAATCGGCCAGAGGTCAAAGGTCAAAGATCAAGGTCAAATCCTAAAATTTATCTGTTTACGCAATAACTCAAGACTGGATGAAGACTGGATGACGTATGATGGGGCAATTTAGTATGTGGTTTTTGAGTGAAATTGGCAAGAGGTCAAGGGTCAAAAGGTCAAGGTCAAATGCAAAAAATTTTACTATTTCCCCCCATATCTATGCAATGCTTGAAGGTATTTTCTTGAAACTTAGTGTAGATATGTACTACTGAATAAAGATTCTCCAGAGAGAGTTTCAGATCATGAGGTTAAAGGTCAAAAGATGAGAGGTTTCACTTTTTGCCATATCTCGCAAATGGTTCAAGGTATCTTCATGGAACTTGGTACAAATGCATGAACTGACTGGCAGGGATTATCTAGGGAATTTAGGGGTCATGGGTGAAAGGTCATGGGTGAAAGGTCAAGTTCAACCCCTCAAAATTTCACAATTTCCCTCATACATATGCAATGTCTGCAGGATTTTTCTTCAAACTTAATAAATACATGTATAACCGAATGGAGATTCTCTAGGAAATTTCCTGCTAGAAGATAAAAGGTCAAATGTTAAGGGTCAAAGGCCAGGCTAACATGCAAAAAAAAAATCTATTTTATACTGGAATTACACTTTTTCTTCATACCTTGAAAATTACTCAATGCATAAACATATAAAAGGGTCAAAAGTCAAGTAAAAATCCTTAAATCCCCAAATACATGTACCTGCACTCTCAAACAATTTTAGCAAACCTAGTTCAAGAAAAATGAACATTCAACACATTTGCGACAAACCTGTCATTTCAGTATTTTGCCAGTTATGTGAAACTGTCATCACACATCGTGAAGACATTGTACTATACACTTATTGAGAGAACCATGCATTATGCGGGAGGCATACCAGTCTCCATAGCGACATTTTCTAGGTGACCATAGATTTTATTAGCAATCCATGTAGATGTACGAATAAATCTGAAGGTTGACAGAAAATGATGTGCGAGATATGTCTAAAACCTCTCAATAAAGTTACTTTAACCTGTTCATCTAACCAATCATAAATAAACATGAGTGATGCATGACATTTGCTTTAAAAGTTTTCGTCTGCCGCAAAGATTGTCACCTCATTTTTTTTAATCTGATAGTGTACTTCAGCCCTTTTCAGTTTTACAGCAGATTTTTTTTTTTCATTCTTGTAAACCCCGTTTTCTTTTTTCCCTTGACAATTTCACCCGTGAAGTTTTCCCCCTGACTTTTTTTCCCGTGACATTTTTTACCCGTGACTTCTTGTTTTGTTTTTTTTTTTAATCCGTGAAATTTCTATTCGTGACATTTCCCCTGTAACATTTTGCTAATACGGACATTTTTATCCTTGACATTTTAACCCCTAACAGTTTTGCCCTTGACGTTTTTACCTGTTGCAAATTTACCCGTGACAATTTTAACGCTGTCATTTTCCCTGTTACCAATTATATTTATGCATTAACAGTATGGCTGGACGCTACGTGATTTTTAAAGGTACTGGGAGCAATGATTTAAAAAATGTTCGAGTCATCATATTTGATGCATATGAGTAGGTAAGTTGTATCACAAAACATCCTACTTATATATTTCGCAATAAAGCCTGAAATATAAGGAGATATCAGTCTTTTTCACGGCTGTAGATCGCTCTTCGTCCGGCGTCCGTCGTCTGTCGTGCGTCGTCTGTCGTGCGTCGTGCGTCGTCTGACGTGCGTCGTCCGGCGTCCGTTGTCTGTCGTCCGTTGTCCGTCGTGCGTCTTGCATAAACTTTTTAAACATTTTCATCTTCTTCTTGAGAACCCTATGATCGATTTTCACCAAACTTGGCAGGTATCATCTCTAGGGGGATAGGATTTCAATTTGTTCAAATGGGCACCATGCCCCACCTAAGAGGCCCAAACCCCCCAAATTAAGGAATCTTATAAAATCTTTTTCTGTAGAACTGGAAGTGATAGAGCTATTGTAAGTTAATAAGGTTTTGTAAGTTGGTGCAATGATGACTGTAGTTTGAAGCTTGTTCATGGCGGAATCAGGGGTACCCCCCTTGGGACCCTGGGGAGGAGGGGAGGGGGGAGGGATGGGGAGAATCGTAATGGGGCCTAAATTATACATTTTCATTTTCTTCTTGAAAACCCCATGATGAATTTTCACCAAACTTGGCAGGTAGCTGCTTCCCTAGGGGGATAGAATCTCAATTCCATGAAAATGGGCGCCATGCCGCACCTGGGGGGGGGGGGGGGGGGCAGGGGGGCCCAACCCACCCCCAGTTAGGAATCTTTAAAGATTAATAATAATCTTTAAAGATTAATAAAATAAATAAAATCTTTAAAGATTCCTAACTGGGGGTGGGTTGGGCCCCCCTGCCCCCCCCCCCACCCCCAGTTAGGAATCTTTAAAGATTTTATTTATTTTATTATTTTTAGTTATTGCCTCTAGAATAACTTACAAATAAGAAGTGATTGAGCTTTTAGTCTTTTTTTCCCCCAAACTGCATAGTCCAACATTCTATCAAGTACAGTGTACTTGCCAGGTATTTTTACCAGTGTGATGGACACCATGCCCCAGCTCTCAAGGCTGCCCCCCCCCCCCCCCCCGCCCCAATTTTCCAATGTTCTCAGGTAAGACTGCAAGAATGCATGGAAGGTGAACTTGCGATACTCAGGTGAGCGCGAGACCCCCCGGGTCTCTTGTTTCTAGAATGACTTTTGTTCACATTTTGTATGTTTAACAATACCTTTTGATGACACTGATGGTTATTTTTACATTGGTTATTTCTATTCCTAACTCACATGTACGAACAATTTTGAAGTAGAGAAGCCGGGTTTTGGTTTCATGCAAATGGTAAATGATGCCTTTAAAGAGTTGTGATTTCTTGTAATGTGCTTCATCGTCTGCATTTTATTTTTACATAATATAGAGGCAAGATAAAGTCTGCATTTTCACGAGTGGGTAAAGTAAGACCCCTTGTTTCTGAGATTGCTCTTCGCGTTTCCAAAGGCTCTTACACTCTTGCATTGAACTCACCCATTGTCTTTTACTCTGTTTTTTTTTTTTTTTTTTTTTTTTGTTAACTCTGCAGACGAACATGACTTCGAGGAGGGCTCAGAAACTCTTTTGCGTGACGTCGGTGCTACTAATCTTCACATTAGTCGTGTACATACCTATGATGGCCTCACGGGTACACACCACTCATGGCTGGTCGCATAAATCATGTGGAACTAAGGTGGAGTGTGAGAGGTAAGAACGCCCAATGTCCATTGTCCTGCGAAGTATAGCGCGAATCCATAGCGACCTCGGATCGCCACTGAATCGCACAAGTTCGCCGCGAGTCAGCCCGATTTCACTGCGATATCATGGCAACTTTCCCTGGGAAATGCCTTGGCCCAATTTCCACGCATGCGTCATGGGAGAGGAATACATTGGTCACTCTTGCTTGTTTATATATCATCATCTGCTTTAGGAATGTTTGCTTTTGTATTGGTTTGTTTGATTGTTTGTTTGTTTGTTTGTTTGTTTGCAAGTCAACAATTTGCATGGAGACAACCTTGCTTCTTCACCTGCCGTCTGCTGAGCATTTCATGAAGCGTTTCGGTTGGATATTTTTTTTTTCTGACAAACTGTAACAACCTACTGAAATCCTTGTATCTGATTGGCTGAGAGCAATGAAGAGACATAGGAGACACTGGGTCCGGCCATGGCTCATCACAATGAGAGCTCTTCGGCAATTACGAGAACTTCATGCCGGAGTTAGCCGAGGAAGCTATCCCTGGTTATACAGTATTTCAAGAAATCACGGCCAAGGTCGGGCCTCCTATCACCAAGCAGCCCACTCACCATTCAACCGGGTGTGCGCGTGCATGAACCTCCTTTCCACACGGCATGGGTGCAATCGGCCATGCAATTTTTTAGATTTTCATCAGAAAACACGGATTCAAACTTGATGTCGTGTGGATAAAAATTTACAGGCTTTGCCAATACAAGATTATTGCACAAAATCTCTTAAAATTCTTCGTTTCAAATTCATCTACACTTTTAAACGTAATTGTGACATAGCTACATGACGATAATGCAAAGCGTCAGCTAAAACGTATCGAAATCTGGGAGAAATTCCAGCCGAGGATAAGTGAGCTACCGATCAATCAATACTAATTCGCAATATATAAAGGGCTGCCATAGAGACTACAAGAGTAACTTCAATCGATTTTTTTTACACAATAATGACGTCATCATATCGAAAAACTTTAAACATGAATTCGATCGACAATTTTATAAACTACAACATACTCAAATTTGGAAACGACTTGGTCAAGGATAAGCGAGATTCAGATATGCTCGAATGAATGTGGAATCTGATTGAGTCATCATTAAATTCGAAAATTAAATTTTTATTTTCATGCAGGAATTTGATACATTTTGATACATTTTGCCCGTGAGCTGACATCTAGGACTCTTAAGTTTTCAGTATTATGTAACAAAATGTGGAGGTCATTGTCCATCGTAACGAGTTACAACGGATTTGAAATTTGCATTTCCCCCACATTTGCACTGTATATTGCGATTGACGCACATACGGGATTTCATCTTTTACAGGCGTCAATTCAAGTCGGATAAATTTTTGAAATTTGGTGAACATACGCTCCCAAATATTCCAAACTGACTCCGTGTAAAATGGTATCTTGCTGAAGATAGGCAACAGTTTTGGTATGTATACACTATTCAGATTGCACAAAATCTCCGTAAATCGAAGCCTAACTTTCGATTCCAACGAATTTTAGACGTAATTCAGACATTCAATGAAATAATGAAATAGTTATTACAAAAGCCGAAATTGTGAGCTACAACACATCGAAATCTGGGAGAATGTATTTATAAGCTAATGCTCAATAAAGTCGTGTCAATTTCGCCAAAAAAAAAAAAAAGGAGTGCCATAGAGATAACATGCAAAATGGTCAAATTTTACAAGGGTATCTTCAGTGGAGTTTTTCACGATGGTGACGTCATCAAATGTTATAATTAGGTAGATAGATAGATAGATAGATAGAATTGATTATCTACAGAATACTAAAATTTTGATACAAATTGGTCAAGGATTAGTGAAATATGCTCGAAAAATTTTGAAATTTAAATCTGATGACGTCGTAATGAAACTTCATATTTTTCATTTCATGTAGGATTTTGCAAACTTTCCATCATTTTGCAAGATTTATAGACCCATTAGCTGACATCTACCATTCACCAGCTTTCAGAATATGTGAAAAAAAAATGTGAGGGTTATCGTCCGTCCTAATGAGCTACAACGGATTTAAAATATGCATATTTTCCGAACATTTGCACTGTATATCGCCATCGACACACGCACGGAATTTCAAATTCGACGGGCCCGTATGACGTCATATCAAGTCTGATAGACTTAATATTTGGTGAAACTGATATTCTCAATGAAATTAGAAATGGATTCCATGCAAAAAAAAAAAATGATAATATGATTTGATTTGATTTATTTTGCATTCGTCACAAAGTATATACAAAATAACAAACAATTTTCCAATACTAATCACATTATATCCAATACACAAAATGAATGAATGTAATCATATTATAATGTACCAATTAATTGTATAGGTGAGTAATACAAAACAAGTGGAAAACCATTATTCAACCATTATTCAATCGAATTAATACATACAAAATACAGGAGACTGTCTTCGTAAGCCGAAGCTTGAGTTTATGGCCGGCTCTGGCAAAACATATGGCTTGTACTTCTTTACAAATCATTTAAAGGACAAGTTTACCTTCATCTAGACATGTGGTTTTTGTGAATGCAGCAATATTAGTGAAACACATCAATCAGAAGTCAAAAGTTATGAATTTTTGAAGTTGCTGCTCAGTCACGGCTGGAAGAGAAGACTACTATATAGCTTGTGATTTCACATGTGTACAAAATATAAAGAAAGTGTAAAGAAAATTCAACATATTTCCACTTTTCTCGCACAAAAAAGAACACTTGACTTCTCTCTTTCATAAAGCAGGGGGAATAATTTACTTCAGTAGCAAGTTGAAAAAATGTGCACTTTATTCAAAAAATAAAGTTTTGTGAAATTCTCTTTTTATTTCCTTATATCGTTGTACGCATGTGACATCATACACTGTGGTAGTCTTCTCATCCAGCAGTGACTGCGCAGGTACTTCAAAAATTCATAACTTTTGAACGGATTTTGCGATTTTCCCCAAACTTTCACTTATGATTTCTACTAATATTGTTGCCTTCCCTCTATCCACATGTATATGAAGGTGGAATTGTCCTTTAATACATTAAATTGTGTAACCGAGTAGGGTTGCTACAAAATGCATCAGTGCAAAGGTGTCTCTTTGTTATTCAATGACAGTTAACTAAGTTAACTGTCATAAGTTAACTAAGTTAACTGTCATTGAATAACAAAGAGACTCGGTAATCACCCTTCATTATACAACGATAATAAATGTCGTTTCATATTTGCCTTGACTGAGAATTGACCAGAAAATATTTTAATATAATTAGGAAGACTACTGCACAAGTCAGGCCCATAATGTCGTATAGATTTGTGTGCTACTTAGAATTCTTGATCTGTAAGATGAAAATATCTGGCATTGCGAGTTGGATATGAATGAATACTGTTATCAAAAGCAAAAAAAAAAAAAAAAAAATCAAAAGATGAAGGAAGTTGTTTATTAATGTATTTAAACATAAGAACTGTGACTTGAAGAGCATTAATATCAGTCACGTTTAGTATTTTCAACTTATAAAGCAATGGATCCGTATTAGCAAAATAAGATGATCCTTTACAAATAAGGACTGCATTTTTGTACTGATAAGATTAACTTTAGTTTTACCACAATTAGCCCAAACAATATTACGATAAAAATATATGGTAATACCACGGTATTATATAATAAAAATATAGTGCTTTAAACTTCAGTTTAGAGATAATTCCGACACCTCTGGATATTGAACTTAAGATATAACGTATGTGAGCATTCCAGCTTAAATTTTGATCAATAATTACTCCAAGAAATTTGGAATGTTGTTTCTGTTCTGTTTACACTCCGGACGCGCAAATGCACACAAAGTGACTTCCGCGCGGACGTTCGCGTTCAAAAATTTTAGGTGCTCAAATGGTCTGAAACGTATGAGAAATGATTTCTAGCTCGATTGGAGCATTTTGAAATTTTCATTCACGCGTACGTGCGCGTCATGGCAAATTTTTACATTGAATATATAAATCATCGCAATATGAAATATGCATCTGCTAATTTTCATTGAAAAATAAGAGCTTTCCAAGAGCACTTTGAGATAGTCCATACACAAAATTAGTATAAAAAGTTCACAAGGATATAAACAAATAATTCTCAGGAAAACAAAGGTGCTCCATGAGCTTTTATGAATCACCTGAATATTGAGGGATAATTTGAATTGCTAAGTTGGTATCCGTGAGCAGCGAAAACGTACGGAAAGATCCGCGTAACGCTCAGCGAAATAGCAATGTTTAGGGGAAATAAGATAATCCCCTCAAAAGATATAGTACGTATTTGTACCTAAAATTTAATCCCATGTGCTGCGCTCTAAATGGGGAAACTGTAAAACAGTTCATGATGCCACATTGGTAGAACAACGAGGAGAAAATGTGAGGGAAACTTGAACGCAAATAGGTGCAGAAACATGTAGGACTTAGGTCTACCCTTACATCAGACAGCGAAGAAAAAACCTATAGCAGTGTGTTAGCTTTCACCCCCATGATCCCAATTACGAGTATAGGAAAGTATGCATGGCCAGTATAAGTCAGTTACGACCGGCAGCAACCAATTGGGAGCTTCAAGCTCCTTGCAGCAACACACTCTGGAAGGATGTTTGCTCGTATTTTATGGTACGAAAATTACCCCGAACATTATTAACATGAACCGATTCGTAAGGCTTAGTCGACAAATAAATGAGGTTAGGAGGGTTCATGGAAGAGATCCCTACAGACATCATCACGCAGCTATAATAATTTAACATTGTAACATCATGCTGATTATACTCACTCGCAAGTACACACATGCGTTCACGGATAATTCCAATCAAAGTTAAAAGTTTTCAAGTATCAGTCGCTCGGTTTCTGAAGTCTAATATTTATCCACAATTTTCCGTGAAACAATGCATTCCTTGGTAGATGCTGCATATAATATTGAAATGAAAATGCTGTATAATAGTGTATGTACAAACTGTATACTGTGTATCAGGATCAAGTGCATATATTGTTTCATTTTACAAATGGTTCAGGACTTAGAAACAGCTAATTTTTAGTTCATTTTCTCATGTAATATGAAACAGAATTTGTTGACAGTGATACCATGGCTAACCGGCAAATTTGCATTTCATAAAGTCACATCGCATTTGTTTTTTATGTAGCTTAGACAATTCAATCCAGCAACCTCTTTTGACTGACGATGATGTGAACAAGGCTTGACATTAGCAATGACCCGACGGCCCGGGGCCGCCAGAAGTAAATGTCGGGCCAAAAAAAAAAAAAAAAAAAAAAAAAGTGTGTGCACTTTGTTTTCACGTGTTTTCTCATCCAGAATAGGGAGAATCACTGGTGGCTCAGTGCTTGATTTAAACAGCACGTACAGTATTTCAGCTAACTATAATAGCGTGACCAGCACTGACGAGGGTTGCAAGATCGCCTCCAGTCTTCAAGGCCAAACTCATTCTAATTTACGGCCAAATCTCATTTAAATATCCAGTATTAATCTAGATGTTTACCCGTGTGCTTTATATATGATAATTTCTTGAAGTTTGTCACGTTATGAGATATTTGAAGCCCCTTTTCGTGCGCGTCAATTTTCACATAATCGTTATGGTTCAAATTATTGTAATATTTATTTGATTATTCAATTTTTATTTTTTCTTTCTTCTTAGACAAGGGACGTTTGAAGCGCTTCATCATACCTGCTAATTTTACATTGTCATGGTTTATTTCATTATTTCAACGCTGAGGAAGAGAGGTTTGCGATAGCACCGTATGAACATGTGGCCAGTCTGTAACGTGAAAGAGCCAGTTTCTGTGCCACATTAAAATAGGCACGAACTTGATGAGACTTTACTGGAGAAGGGGAATGAGTGTATATGTCATATTATAAAGGCACATATTTTGCATACTTCTGATGTATGTTTTCATCATGGTGACAGTAATTTTAGTTTTGTAAAATCCATCCACTCTCTGAAAAGTAGCATGACACCTTCCATTTCCTTATTGTCGTACTTGTGAGGGTAAACTTCAAACAGCTATGTCATCATATCTCCCGTTTTCATGTGGATGAATATTTGATGATTGTTTCCATTTTCCATTTCTTCTGTGCTTCCAGGAAGCGAGAAATGGCAAAGAGAGAGACAGTACGGAAGAAACTGATGCAGCAATATGATGTAAAGAAGTTTGCTGTTAAAGAAAACTCTTCGTCTGATGAGTAAGTTATTTTTTGTGTTTTTTTTTTTTTTTTTGTTTTGACAATGATTCCATTGAAGAAAAAAAAAGTAGAATGTACCAGTATAGAATCCATAATTTGTCACCGTAATTTGTCATTGGCTCACCTGAGCCGAAGGCTCAAGTGAGCATTCTACGTCGTGCGTCGTGTGTAAACTTTTTACATTTTCACCAAACTTGGTAGGTAGCATCCCTACGGGGATAGGATCTCAATTTGTTAAAATGTTCACCCTGCCCCTCCAGGGGCCCAGCCCCCCCCCCCCCCCGAAAAAATTGTATCTTTAAAATTTTCTTCTCTAGAACCAGAAGTGATAGAGCTAAGTTAATACTATAAGTTAGTACATTAATGACAGTATTTAGTTTCGAGTTTGTTCATAGAGAAATCAGGGGTGCCCCTTGAGACTCAGGGGAGGGGGTGGCAGGGGTCCTAATGGGGGCCTAAATTGTACATTTTCATCTTCTTCAAAACCCCATAAGTGATAGAGCTAAGTTAATACAATGAACCAGTACACTTTAGACTGTTGCTTCAAGTTCGTTCATGGCGGAATTAGAGGTGCCCCCTTGGGACCCAAGTTGGGGGGGGGGGGATGGGTCCAAATGGGGTCTTAAATAATTTATTGTACATGTTCATATTCTTCTTGAAAACCCTTTGATGAATTTTCACCAAACTTGGCTAGGGGGTTGAAATCTCAATTCCTTCAACTGGGCACCATGCTCCAATTGACGGGTCCATAGGGGCCCAACCCCCCCCCCCCCCCGAAATTAACGAATATTTATAAATTTTCTTCTCTAGAACCAGAAGTGATAAAGCGTAGTTAATACCATGAGTTAGTACATTGAGGACTGTAGTTCCTCCCTTCCCCCCCCCCCCCCCCCTCTTCGCCGAAGTCGTTGGGGGGGGGGGGGGGGATCCAAATGCGGGCCGATATTGTACATTTTCGTCTTCTTGAAAACAGCATAATGGATTTTCGCCAAACTTGGCAAGTAGCTTTCCTTGGGAGATAGGATTTCAATGTGTTCGAATGGGCACTATACTCCCCTTGGGGGCCCCAGGGGGCCCAAACCTCCTAAATTAAGGAATTTTCAATAATCTTCTTCTCTAGAATCAGAAGTGATAGAGCTTTAAGTCTTTTGTTTTTTTTTTCTAATAATCCAACTACAGTACAGTGTAGGCCTACTTGGCAGGTATTTTTACCAGTGTGATGGAATACGCAAATGGACACCATGTCCCAGTTCTTAAAGCTGCCCTCGCCCCTAGTTTCCAATGTTTTCAGGTAAGAGTCTGCAAGGATGCTTGGAAGGTGAACTTGCAGTACTCTTGTTTACTCTATCAACCGCTTTTCAGAACAGCAGAAACAAAAATAATTCATACGCAATTTAAATTCAGTTAATTTAGATCTCATTCCACTACTGTGCATTATGATCTGTTTTTGACAGAGTTCATCTTTTTACTAAGAAGCTGTGGCACTTTAAAAGAGCGGAAGCGGAAAAGGTCTTCCTTTACCAGAAAGTCCTGTCGGCAGATTGGACTATGAACAAGAAAAATCTCCGAAGAATGAGGTGGGTGGCAAAATTAAGTATTTGGAACTGTCATTTTCCGTCGTGTCACTTGCTCGTCATGTACAACAGAGCAAATATTTGTGAAAGAGCAAATAGTAGACCTAATGCCACATTTTTATGTGGAAATAGTTACAGAATAGAATTATAGCAGTAGAAACAGACGCACCACCTTCAGAGGTTGCACAGGATTGGTCATGATAGCAGTATCGACATCTTGCAGGATGTATTTGTGATTACGAGGCTGTTTCAGTGAGGAACAGAGAGAACTAAATGCCCCAATGGTGTGCATTTTAAAGATCGTCTAGTACTGATCCAGAAGTATTATATCGAATTTGTATCGAATTTATGAGTATAAGTATGAGGCAATGGTAGCCTGATGGCGCACTTGAGGATAACAATTGGGCCCGAATTCACGAAGGTGCTACAAATGAAACCATGGACAAAAACCATGGAGCGCCAAATGTAGCATGGAATATTGCGTTACGAAATTGGTCATTTCGTCGATAATGACCGTTTCGTTAACGAAATTATCATTTCGTGGACGAAATGTTCATTTAGTTACAGAATGTTGTCATTTCGTTACAAAATAATCATTTCATCGACGATATTACTGATTTCGTAACGAAATATTGCATGCGACACTTGGCGCTCCATGGTTTTTGTCCATGGTTTAACCCTATCACAAGGGGCCGGGCTTTTTTGGCTATGCTCAGACCGGTGGGGGTGGGGGGGGGGGGTGGATTCCGCCCCCCCCCCCCCCCCCCCGAGATCTCGGCCATCGGTGGTGCAATCGCGATGAAATTTTGCATGCGTGAGACCCACGTCATAATCTACAAGATTGTGTCATAAGATTTTTTGAAACAATCCATTTCTAATTTTAATTAATTAATTATGCAAATTAAGCTCAAGATCATATTTTAGCCGAATTAAAAGCATTGAGAGTCAAATTTTTGATCTGTATATCTGTTTTAGCATAATCAACAATATTGTACATCACAAAAAGTTCCAAAATTCATTTCAATCTTTATGTATTTTATTGTTTTCAGAATTTCTTATGTATTTCGTTGTTTTTAACTTTTGTTTTTTTCTTTGTTTTTTCATTGGAAATTGTCACTGACCACTTTTCTACCATAATTAGCACAAAATTGATAAATGAAAGTGATTAATTGTAAAAATAATCAGGTTTTTATGACTTTCATGACAGAGCACTGTTTTCCATAGGAAATGTACACAAAATCACAAAATTGTGCCAGTTTTGGGGCGACATTCCGTTACAAAAATGGGCGTGGCGTCGCAAAAGTATGCGCGGACGTTACAAATTTGGTCTCAAAAGTTGCGCGAGACTTGAACAAATAAAGTCAAGAAACCTCGCGACGAGGCCTTCTCGCGTTACAGAATTATAGCGCGAAACGTGGGGGGGGGGGGGGCGGATTCCGCCCCCCGGCCCTTTTAGGGTTAAACGATGGTTTCATTTGTACCACCTTCGTGAATTCGGGCCTTTATGTCCTAATGCAGTGTATCAAAGCTATAAAGCACTAATTTTTAGTATTGATTTTCCTTTCTCAGATATGAATTACATAATCATTCTAAGATTGATGTGGCTGATCTCGTGGTCTCCAAGGAGAACAGTGACGTAAATGCGACCCTGGACTACTATATTTTTTCCAAAGCTTTGAAGAAAGATGACAGCTACTATCATTTTCACATGTACGAAAATCTCTTCGAGAAACTGCCTCCGGTGAGTAGGCCCTGTCGGGTTACCCAAGACTTCTAGCGGGTACTTTACTGTTGTGTTTTTCTTGCCCAGAAAAGGGAAGAACAACTTGCAGCTCACTAACTGCATAAATTTCAGTTATCAGATTGCTGCTAGTCTTCAAGGCCAAACTCTATTTTACCGCCAATTTCGTCCAAACGAATTTCACTACCAAATTTTATGTATTTAAACATTGAAGTAGGTAATTATGTACCCTATGTTAACTTTAATCATTTCATGATAATATTGTGTCATGGAAAAAAAAATCTTGATGCCAGAGTTTCTTATTGGATATGTTAAGCTTTAACTTGATAGCCATATACGTGGCATTTGAAGCCCTTTAAGAGACCCGCCAATATTTAGCACAATTATTATGTGCTATTCTTTACTAAATTAGTTCAGCTTCTTGTGATATGTTTTCTTTTAGTTTCTAGTCACAGTACGTCGAACTTGAAGCCCATTGTTGTACCTGCAATTTTCCACGAAATGATCATGATTCACAATTGTTTCAAAAGTTGTATTAAATTATTCTCTTTGTAATACTTTTCTATAACACCACTGATTTCAGTAATGGTGATAGCAGTGATGGTAATGATAATGATGACAGAAATCCTATACATATATGCATGCTATCGGTGCAAATAATCGATTAACTGTTGATGACAGCAACAAGAAAACATAGTGTTGAAAACATGGTAACATGCCAATAACATTCTTTGAAAGTTGATACCAGATACAGGGCAAAGTTATGTTTTTGTGTGTGTTTTTTTCTCTCAAAACACTTGATGGTCACGATTATGTTCAGAGATGACGTCATTGATGCTAACTTGATTTTCCCCTCCAGAACTAGTAATGTACATGAGCTAGTTCTTGTATTATTTATACATGTATATATATCATATATCATATATATATATATATATATATATATATATATATATATATATATATATTAATAGAATTACTCTCAGTTTTTCATGCTCTGTTAAAGTAACATGAATGACTTATATGATTATCTTATTTGTTTTTACCCTAACATGTACAGACATCTCCATTTAGGAATAAACTCTACAGGAGATGTAGTGTTGTCGGAAATAGTGGCATTCTTTTGAACAGTGACTGCGGCGAGGATATAGACAAATCCGATTTTGTCTTCAGGTGTGTACGATGATCAACACTCATTTATTATGAATCTCCGTTTGTAAAAATAATAACACGTTTTTCATCCCATAGTGATAGACGCACAAAACAGTGCAAAGAGTTGACACAATTCTGAGAAGTCACTTTGATTTCAGTACAACAGCATGGGATGAATATGACGAGGACGACCGTATTCAGTTGAATGACATTACCCAGAAACTCGCAATTGCTCGTTTGGAGAAACTGCTGCACTAAAGCCCTCTTGTATTGAATACCATAGTTGCATGCTTGGTTTCGAGATGTGACGGATACGTCTTCAAACAGTAACTCAAAAAGATCGTTTTGTGTGAAAGTTGCAAATTGATTAATAATTGAGGTAGATAGCAGGTAAATAAAAAGTTATGACCGGTGTAGAATGGAGTACATTGTTCAAAGGCTCGTTCGACAGAAGCACTTTGATAGGATTGACTTGATATCGTCAATCAAGGTTCCAAGCAACAAAAGATTGCTTTACGTTTTACGAATGAAAATGAAAAAGGATATTCAAATATCGGAGCAAATTCATGTTGTAGTGAGAAATATATGTCATACACACATCTTTGTTGTCATGATATCATGGTTTTCTGTTCGGTTTGCGCCTTATATTTCACATATTCTTTGTTTACTTTGTTGCCTTGTTTGGATCCCAATTAACTTTCACAACTGGGTGAATTCTTGAATATTCTGTACATTGCTGAAATTGATGACAAGAAAAATAAACTGTAGGTTGCTTGAAAAACTGAAACGGAAGATGCAAGAGCGGTCAAAGTTGTTCAGTCTGCAGTTACTGCATGATTGTGAGTTACCAACGTATCCTTTGAAGTGTTCATGAATGCAGCCAGCAGTACTGATGCCACGCAGCTAATTCATTCATTCCATTTATTCACAGGTGTAATATAGCGCCGCTGAAACCGTTTGGGAGAGACGCCGGTGTGAAGAGCAACTTAACAACAATGAATCCGAGTATATTCTATAAAAGGTATGTTCCTATTGAAGTAGTGTGAGAAGTTATATAAACAGCGCTAGGCGTCTATTACGCTACGTTAAATCCCTAATTATCTCAAGAACGATGTATATTGAATACCTGAAGTGTAGTCCGATTTAGGATAACAATAATTTGTGCTTTAAAGGGTGTGTACAGTTCTGGTCGAGGTGAGGATTTAGCTTTTAACGTTTTGTGAGATATTCAGAAACCACTCTATGAGATGTCAAAGAGCATGCAGTTCTAAGGGGTATCAAAAGTTTATTCGATGAAAATCGGTTTTGAAATGGCTGAGATATCCAAAAACAAGGTGAAACAAAGAGATCCTAATAAAGTTGTGGCATGTCGCCTTTTATTATTAGCACTTTTTTGGATATCTCAGCCATTTGAAAACCAATTTTCATCAAATAAACGTTGAATCCTTCTTAAAATTACATGCTCTTTCATATTTCATAAGAGGCTTTTCACTATCTCACTTAGGAATGTTCAAAACATGAATCCCCACCTCAACCAGTACTGTACAGTCCCTTTAAATATATAAAGTGCTATAGATGGTATAATGCTGTCTACGGGTTTCACATTCTTTTTTTTTTTACATAAAAATGAAAAAATACGCTATGTATACTAGTACACAGAAATTACACAACTTCAAGCAGTCCGGGTGCCATATCAGATCCTGACGTTGGTAGCAATCATGTCTTTCCCTCTATTCTTACAGCGTCTGATGAGCTCAAGAAGGGTAATTCCAGTGGCTCTGCAATCATCCTAATTAAAGTATGTTAGGCGTTACCGTCAATGTGATCATTGACCTTTTATCTGTCCTGTAAGGGCTAAATCTTTCCACCCAGCTCGGCTCAGAATTTGTTCATTTGTAATTTTATCTAAGATACGTAAGGATTTTTCTTATGAGCCACCTCTCAGCAGCTTGAAGATGATCTTGCATGGTCCTGCTGATTGTCCAGCTTCCAGCTCCAGAAAGTAACACTGAATGGTACTTCAGGAAACGCAGTGTTGTTGCCAATTTGATACTGTGTGATGCGTTGACCTTTTCTATTTCACCGTAATCTGCTTTGTTATTGTAATCACACGACCTATACTTCTACTTATTACGCTTAAAATTAAACTGCAAACAGTTGGAATTTGAGACAGGACACGTAACTGCCAGGTCCATGAATATATTGCTGAATTCTCATGCAGAATGTAAGGGTGCCTGCAGAAAGGATTTTTTTTTTTTTTTCAATTAATGATTCTTCCGTTGAGTCGTTTTGTATTGCAACTGTTCGACAAATTGCCCTATACATCGGCGCAAATAAACATCGATTATTTAATATTTGAGTTATAGCCATGGTAAAAATCCATGGGCAATATACTAGTACTCTGGTGGGATTCGAACCCTCGACCGTCTGATTGCTAGACGGGGCTCATATTCACTAGACTATATGGTCCGAATTCACGAAAGTGGTACAAATGAAACCATGGTTTAAACCATGGACAAAAGCCATGGAGCGCCAAGTGTCGCATGGAATATTTCGTTACGAAATCAGTCATTTCGTCGATGAAATGATTATTTTGTAACGAAATTACAACATTTTGTAACTAAATGAACATTTCGTCCACGAAATAATGATTTCGTTAACGAAATGGTCATTTTGTCTACGAAATAACCAATTTCGTAACGAAATATTCCGTGCGACACTTGGCGCTCCATGATTTTTGTCCATAGTTTAACCCTAATCAGGCTGGGGGGGGGGGGGCGGGAATCCGCCCCCCCCCCCCCTCGACGTTTCGCGCAATATCTTCGCAACGCGATAAGCTCCCGCCGCGATGTTTCATGACTGTTTTCTTTCAAGTATCGCGCAACTTTTGAGACCTAAATTGTTGCGCCCGCGCGTACCGTTTTGACGCGACGCCCGTTCGAAAAAAATTTGTCAACCCCAAAATTGCTCCAAAACGTGATTTTGTGTACAAATCCAATGCAAATTGTGTTTTTTCAATTAATTCACATAAAAATTCATATCTTCACTTAGAATGGCCGAAATTAATTTATTTTAGCATAATAATGCTTCGAAAAATGTCTGTGACAAATTTTGGCCAAAAAACAAACAAAAACAAAAGGTCAAAAAACAAAGAAATACATAAGAAATTCAAAAAACAATAAAATACATAAGAAATTGATTTCGATACAGATTTTTTTTTTATCCTATGTCTCAGAAGAATGATACAAGAAACATTTTAAAAAAGAAATTAGCTTAATTGGAGCATTAATAAGTGATTTAGAGCCCAAAACTGATTTTATGCATAAATTACAATAATTAATTAATATAAAATATAAGAAAAATTTTTCGGAGAAAGCAACCATACATTTTGATAGAATACGTCGCGGGCGTCGCGTGTGCCGATTTTCGGCGCAATCGCGCGTTCCATAGGCGAGATCTGAAGGGGGGGGGGGGGGCGGAATCCGCCCCCCCCAGATATAGCATAGCCAAAAAAGCCCAGCCTGATTAGGGTTAAACCATGGTTTCATTTGTACCACCTTCGTGAATTCGGGCCAAAATGTACAGAGCTTTCTCCCGATAGCTGGTGATGGCAATAAGGAATATACGGTCTGAAATCACCAGAGACCCCGAGCTGTCACCTCTTTGTATGTTACCAATGGTCTCAGTCTCTAGCTGTCTGTCTGCTCTTTTAATGAAAGCTTAACATATTTAGACTTGCTTTGAACTTACAATGCAATTCCACATCGTATTCAAGTTGACTTCTATGAACATAGAAAATAAAACAGAATGAAGGAAGGTTCATCAATATCACACGACATACCAGAGAACTGGTATGAAGTTTGTTAATTTCTATGTTTGAAGCGGTCAGTAATAACTCACAGTCAAATGGGAGGAGATAATTATGTCATTATATTACATGTTCCATCAAACTTAAAGGTCCAGTTTACCTTTGGGAGCAGTGATTTACAACAAATTTCAAGATATCACATTTGATGCATATGTGTAGGTTTTTTGTATCACAAAACATCCCACCATATAAAATTTTCCCAATAAAGCCCAAAATATAAGGAGATATCAGTATTTTTCGTAATAAACCATAACTGTAGACGGTTTAATCTGGAGTAATTTTCATTATAACAATTGTTCACATTTTGTGTATTTAACAATACTCAACATTGATAATATGGATTCAAATTTTTACAGTGGTTGTTTCTATCCCTAACTCACATTTTAGAACTATTATAAAGCGCTAATGCTGGGTTTTTGTTTCATCTGCAAAATGGTCAGTAAATGTTATGCCTTTAATTTTTTCCTACATTTCCTTGTTTGACATGAATTTGTATAGATGTATCTTTTGAAAATTCATGTCTTTTACTAACTCAGCAACGATAAATTTCTTGTGAAAAACATATTCAGGTGCTAACTCATCAAACAAGAACATGATTTTGGTAATAATATTTCTGTGGCAATTTCAGAAGAAGAATCAATGGGAGATTTGTGAGGTGGTGAGATAAATGTTATGAGGATGAACAGGGCATTGATGAAGTAAACGTCATGTTATTTTCTTACCTTTCTCATCAGATTCAGTGAACTGAAAAGTGACGAAGATATTCACCAATTCCTGAGGAACGTCTCAGAGTTTTCCGGTTACTTGTGGCTACCATGCTTCAGCGCAAGCCACATGAACGAAATATGCATCAAAGCCTACAACAACTTCAATATTTCGAGGCCCAAGATCGTGCTTGCGAATCCTGATCACTTCGTAAAAATTTGGAAGTTTTGGATGGCAAGAAATCACACCAAACTGATTTCATCAGGTAACGTAAAATTCCGCCTCGCAAAATTCTTTAAAGTCTCGCACATCTTATGACATCATTTTCGCGAAAATTTGGCACACCATTACAACGCTGCACGACCTTTTACACGTGCTCGTCAGACCGAAAATGACCAAAAATGTTGATTTTGTGTACAAAGTCAATGCAAGTGGAGTTTTCTCACCTTATTGAAAAAGACATGATTATTTTCACTTCCATGGTGTGAAATCAATTCATTATAGCATAATTATACTTTAAAGGTTCTGTGATAAATTTTGCAGAAAAAATAACAAAAAACTAAAGGTAAAAAAAAAAAACCGGAGAAACACATTAGAAATCCATAAAATAATAAATACATAAGGCATTAATTTTGATACCAGATCTCTTTTTCAAGCACATTGTCAGGAAATCACAAAGAATATTTACACCAAAAATCAGGATTCTAGGAGGTTTATTTTCTGATTTAGAGCAAAATGTTTGATTTCACGTATATATATTCGCATTATTAATTGGTATAAAGATGTTAAAGATGAAAATTTCAATTTCTTGGGGTTTTTTTTAGTTTGGTAGATTACGCCACAGAAAACGTATGTACCAATTTTTGTGGCGATTGCGCAATCGACGGCTGAAATCTGGGGGGGGGGGGGGGGGGAGAGAAGGGGGATGATTCAAACCCCCCCCCCCCCCCCCCACACACCAGAACTGATTTAGTGGTCTATGTTAATCAGTGTCTATCTGTGTCTCGTCACGTTTGCCATTTACCAGGAAGTACTTTGAAAGCAATGGAAATATGGAATAGATGCATGTTTGTAGCTATTCCTCGAATCGTTTAACCTTAAAAAAGAGTGGGCTTATTGGAGGTTTTGAGGACTGGGGGGGGGGGGGGGGCGCATGATGGCCCATCCCCAAGATCTCGGCCATGGAATGTCCGATTGTCGCCAAATTCGGCATGCACCTCTTTTATAACGTACCCTACAAGAATGCATAGTTAATTTTTCAAAAATTACCATAATTTTCTAATTAAGGCTTATTTATTATGGAAATATGCTGATGTTGTGATTTTTTTTGTTTATTTTGTGACAATATGGTTGTCTAATGATCCCATGATTTTGAAATGTGTGAAAGGAAGCTGTTAACCCTAAAGGGGCCGGGCTTTTTTGGCTATGCTCAGACCGGGAGGGGGGGGGGATGGATTCCGCCTCCCCCCCCCCCCCCCCCGAGATCTCGGCCATCGGTGGTGCGATCGCGATGAAATTTTGCATGTGTGAGACCCGCGTCATAATCTACAAGACTGTGTCATAAGATTTTTTAAACAATCAATTTCTAATTTTAATTAATTAATTATTCAAATTAAGCTCAAGATCATATTTTAGCCTAATTAAAAGCATTGAGAGTCTAATTTTTGATCTGTAAATCTGTTTTAGCATAATCAACAATTGTACATCACAAAAACTTCCAAAACTCATTTCAATTCTTATGTATTTTATTGTTTTCAGAATTTCTTATGTATTTCTCTGTTTTTCAACTTTTGTTTTTTCTTTGTTTTTTCATTGGAAATTGTCACTGACCACTTTTCTACCATAATTAGCACAAAATTAATCAATGGAAGTGATTAATTGTAAAAATAATCAGGTTTTTATGACTTTCATGACAGATCACTGTTTTCCATAGGAAATGTACACAAAATCACAAAATTGTGCCCGTTTTGGGGCGACATTCCGTTACAAATATGGGCGTGGCTTCGCAAAAGTATGCGCGGACGTTGCAAATTTGGTCTCAAAAGTTGCGCAAGACTTGAACGAAGAAAGTCAAGAAGCCTCGCGATGAGGCCTTCTCGCGTTACAGAATTATAGCGCGAAACGGCGAGGGGGGGGGGGGCGGATTCCGCCCCCCCCCCCCGGCCCTTTTAGGGTTAAACATGACGTATTGTATTTGTAAGAGAACTGATTGTCTTAGGCGAAAAATTAGGTAATTGATTAAACAAAATCAAAATTATATTTCCATTTCCAGATTTTCTATGCTGTTCTTTGTATCATTTTCTTATGTTAATTATTGTCTTTATTTCTTGTGTTTTCTGTTGTTTCATGTTTTCTATATTCAGAACAATTAATTTCAACTTCAGATCAAATTTTAATAGCTGAAAAACAGAATGTGCAAAAACAAAAAACAAAACAGAAGTAACACATTAGAATCTTGCAAAATCCCATTCATTTTACATATTATAAACACATAGAAATACACCATTTATGACTTTTTATTTATAATGTTACGTAACACCATAACCATAATAAAATAGGTATCAAAAGATGCGTGAGACTCTGTTGAAAAAAGTCATGAAGTGTCAGGGTGAGATCTTCTAAATTCTGGAAGTTATCACAAAATTTCTGGAGGCGATTTGGGCATACTGTCCCCAGTCTTTTTAGGGTTAAACCTATATATTGACTAGGTACCAGTAGATGATAGAGCCGGGTGGGGGCGGGGGGGGGGGGGGGTGCTCCCAAGTCCTCCTCCAGATCTTGGCCGTCGACCGCCAATTATACGGTGGATGATAGGTCTTGATTCATTTACTTACATGATTGTTGCCCCTTCTCATCCATAGTGTTACCCTCTCTCATTCTGTGTCTAAGTAGCTACAAATGTATATCAGTTTATCACTAGTACTTTGGTGTTCTCTGTTTCCTTTTGCCTGTGCATATAGTATGTGCACAACTTATCCCCTGTCTCTTTCGTGTCTTTATTCTTAGGTTTCTACATTACCCATGTGGCAATGCAGCTTTGCCAGGAGGTACACCTGTACGGCTTCTGGCCGTTTCCTGTTAGCGTAAGTCGGGATAAACTGAAGGAGCTACCCTGCCACTATTTTAACGATGAACCCTTCACCAAGTCACATAACATGGACGACGAGTTTCGGCTTTTGTTCCAGATGCACGAACACGGGCTACTTCGCATGCACGCCGGACAGTGTACCGCGTCAGATGAACAGTTACATGAAAAAGAAGACACTAGTCAGAACGCAAACCACTTTGACCATGTTCCGCAGACGGGTGGTCGTGGGGTGGAGGAAGGAAGCAGATGATAAGCGGCTATAGTGACTTATGTGTGTAACTATTATGCAATGAGCTACAAGACCAGAACAAATCTTATGACTGACCGGATTATCTTTGAGTTGCTGTCGATAATCGACAGGAAATGTTGAGAAGTCTGTGAAGAAAGGGAGATAATATGTATATTTGATATGTATATATCCGTGCCATCCTGCTAGTTTCATTATTGTATGCCAAGAACGTGTCCTCGAGGATACTTTCAACTGAGCCGTGTTTAATACGCTGCCGCCGCAGCATCACATTTGTGTACACGATACTGGTGACGCTCTCGGCGGATTTCAATCAAATTTAGTATGTAAAAATGTAACTTTTGGTGACAATGTCCTCACTTGTTCCTTCTCTATAGACAAAATTATTTTTGAGAGAATATTTGTGTACGCTCTACCAGCCACACCTGCTGCCTGTAGTGTTCCACATTTTAGGGTCAAAAGTCATATTTTTGTTAGTATCTTGTTTGCGGCCCATGGCTGCGTTTCTCGACGAATTTTGTTCAAATTTGATATGGAAGTGTATTACTTAAAAATTTAGAAATTTGTAACTGTTGGTAGTTGCACCTTCGGTTGTATACACAAAATGGTTGATTTTGAGTGTTTCCTCGTCTGCATTCTCCTGGCCACATTTCGCATCAGATTTTGTTCAAGTTCCGTACAGAGGTGTATCACCGTCAAATCTTGACCTATAATTGGTTTGGTTATGCTCCTGTCAATGTTCTGCCTTTTATTGGGTCAAAGACCACCACCATATTGTATTTATTCTGTCCGCTCTACCATCCATATATGTATATATATATATATATATATATATATATATATATATTTTTTTTTTTTTTTTTTTTTTTTTTTTATGAAGGTGAAGGTGATTTGGTAGTAACCACCTCCAGAGGAATAGAATCTAAATTTCTTCGATGGGCACCATGCCCCCTTCCTTCGGGGCCTCCCAGGATGCCTAAACCCGCCAAAATTAAGGATTCTCTAAAAATTTTCTTCTGTAGAACCAGAAGTGATAGAGCTAAGTTAATGCTATGAGAAAGTACAATGATGATTGTAGTTGCAAGGTCCTGTGAGGGGTGCCAATTGGGGCTGAAATTGTACATTTTCATCTTCTTCTTTAAAACGCATGGTCAAATTTTCACCAAACTTGGCAGGCATTATCATCGCTTCCCACCTGATGGTCCCATGGAGCACCAATGTCCACATGGGGGGGGGGGGGGGGTGGGGGGATTGGGGATGGGCTGAGAGTTCAAGGTGGGGCCTAATTTTCGTGAAAAGGCGTGGTCATATTTTCAACAAACATGACGGGTGTTATTGCTAGATCTGGGGGTTAGGCAGGGACCGATTAGGGGCCAGTTTTTACTTCTTCTTTTTTTTTTTGGAATTGTATAGTCAAATTTTGTAAACACAGTGTACTTGGCAGTTTTTTCGACAGTGTCATACAATATGCACATAGCCGCCATGCCCAATGAATGCCTTAAAGCTGCCCCCCCCCCCCCCCCCGCGGCGAATTTTTTTTTCCCAAACAGGTTTACCTATTACAGTAATATTCTGCCTAATGATAGGTTCAAAGGTATACGGTATCATGAATATGCATGAGCTGGGCTAAGCGGTATGGTATACAGCAAAGAGTATAGCGAAGCTTCTATATTCTTTGGTATACAGCGCTCAGCGTTGTGAATGAATACGTAGCGCATGTAGCGCAGCCCAACCAACATCGGCGGACGAGCGAGCATGCATGCTTTGAGTGTATTGTAGTGTATTTGAGTGTACACACACGTACACGCTACTCTCCTGTACAGCTAGCTGTGTGACGACTAGCGAAATACACGTTGATTCTGTCAGAGTAGATCCATGCTGCAGTCTTTCTCGCGATCTTATATGCTGCATAGAAAGCAGATAGGCCTAGGCTATACACAACGCATCAGACAAGTCGATTGTGAAGCGGTGGAAGGTACAAATGCCGATTTTTACGACTGAACTTCCTATCGACAAAAAGGGCAAGCAAAAGATATCGGAAGTTAGACTCTTCAGCCATGAATGTATGCATGAATGGTGGTAAAGTGGCACCAATTCCAAGGCTATAGCCTTAACATTTTCACACGAACTGCCAGCATGGATCTATTCTGACATAATCAACGTGTATTTTGTTTGTAGTCGTCACACAGCTAACTGTACAGCGTGTACGTGTGTGTACGTGTACACTCAAATACACTACAATACACTGAAAGCATGCATGCTCGCTCGTCCGCCGATGTTGGCTATAGCCTTAACATTTTCACACGAACTGCCAGCATGGATCTACTCTGACAGAACCAACGTGTATTTCGTTTGTAGTCGTCATGTACAGCCATCTGTAAAGTAGAGTAGCGTGTACGTGGGTGTACACTCAAATACACTACAATACACTCAAAGCATGCATGCTCGCTCGTCCTCCGATGTTGGCTGGGCTGCATGCGCTACGTATTCATTCACAACGCTGAGCGCTGTATACCAAAGAGTATAGAAGCTACGCTAAGAGGGCTTACTCCACCGAACTATCTATTAGTTCGGTGGCTTACTCTCGCGATTTCGCGTAGTACGCTCATGGGCGAAAAACTGACGCCATTAGCTGAATGACCGATAGAGGGCGTATTTAACGTGATCATAACCCAGATTTTATAGTAGTGATGTTTGTCTGCCTTTCATTTTCCCCCTTTTTAGGGGGCATACAGGGGAAGAGATGTAATTAGGACTTCGTTTTGTCATACAGAAGTATCATCTTGTCTAACAATGAAATGCAATTGAAGAAATGTCATTTATTTTCCAATATGCAGTCCCACAAAGTTTGAGCTAAAGTAGACCGAGAGAGAAAGAGGTAGACGGCGTTTGTCAGCTCAAATCTTTGAAGGACTACAGATTGAAAAGTAATGACATTAATATCGACAGAAATATACTTCTGCTGATATTTTGAGACCTGAAACACAATTCTACCGCTATGTTTTTTCTTAAAATGAAGAAAATGAAAGGAAGGTGGGGTTTTCTCCATAGGCTCACGTGTTAAGAAGATCGCGGTTTTGTTACTAAAATGGCCGCCGTTGGGCTCCATGAGGGGCGCGCGGGGCTACATGGCGTACTACACCCGTTTGCGTGCGAAATCGCAAGAGTATACCCTCTTAGCGTAGCTTCTATACTCTTCGCTGTATGCCATACCGTTGTAGCCCAGCTCATGAATATTCATGATACCGTATACCTTTGAACCAATCTGGAGGCAGAAAATTAGATTGTACTGTAATAGGTAAACCTGTTTGGGAAAAAAAAATCCCCCCCCCCCCGGCCTCCAGGTTTTGCAATAGGGAGTTTTCGATTGGGTGAACGAGAAGGTTGTGACGCCGAGCGCAAGCGTACGTCAAGGCGTCACGTCTGTACGTTGACCCGCTGCTAAAACACATTTCGATTTCGGGCGTCACGTCTCGTGGCGTGTGCAGGAGGCAACCCGTGCCTTGGGTGCATATACTCTATGCGTAATTTGTGACTTGTTTCTGTACTTGTAATATTTATTTTGTCTTTGACTAGATGATGAATAAGTATCCTGGGATGAATTATGTGGATTTTAAAACATGACGCATGGTAAGACTACAAGGTAAATGTACACTGCACTAGGTCAAGCACCGAGATGTGATTGCGTACAGCATTACGTGTAAATGCATGTGTGGGACTACATTATGCAGTTGAAAAGTGCTTAACAGTGAAAGCGGGCAAATAAAGTAGGTACCAGAGGCTGCAGTTTGTATTTCAGCGCTGCTGCTGTGACGTATGAAGATCATAAGCTTTCATGTAATTAGAATATCAATATTCTCTCGAAAGAAAAAGGAAAACAGGTGAACTAAGCACGGATTTCCCGAGAGTCATCGTGCTCTTTCGCACGATTTTCGTCTATCGCGAGAGGAGTGTGACGTCATAGATAAGGTGGGTTGAGCGCGGCGCGAGTGAAAAGGGTGGACGGTATAACCGGGGTTAACGCGTTCGAAATGTGGGTGATGAGCCGAGGGTCGACACCCGCGCATGCGCAGTACGTGAAAATTGCGTCGACCCACGGTGACGCCTGGCTCAACGTGCAAATCGAAAAGTGCCTAATGTTCTCAGATAGTGACTGCAAGAATGCGGGGAAGGGGAACTAGCGATACTTTGGTATAGCGCAAGACTCTCTGGGTCTCTTGTTGTCAACACTCATATGGACCTGCATCATCATTGTTTCGGGTAATACGTGCTCCCAGCTTTCCTCGTTTTATAGTGTCAAAGGTCATATTTTTAGTGGCACGCCATACAGGTGGCATTTCGTGACGGATATAGCTGAATTTTTGTCTCCGGTTTATGGTGGTTCAAATCAGCTAGGCTCCCTACTGGCAACACTTTTTGACTGTTTTGCTTTTTTTCCCTTTCGTATGCAGGTCCATCATGGAATACTCTTAACACGTATTGTGAAACGACTCGGGGGAGTGGGGGGGGGGGAATACACCTATATTGAGTGGTAAGCAGATTTTGACCCTATAACAGCAACACAGTTCCGTCTACATTATTATGTTGACGTAACTGTGTTGCTATTATAATTTTCATAACTGAAGAAAAGAGAAGAACGATGACAATTTGCTGAAATTGGTTACACTAGGTTTTTCATTTCAAATATAGCCTCGTAGACGTTCACCTGTAAGTCTCAACGCCGATATAACCTTTATCGTCGCCGTCACAAATGACTGTCCAGTTATTGAGAACAAGTGAACATGTATGAGTACCATAAATTTCACGAACTGTGCCAAAGGTTTGGGGCAACTGGATTTATCAAGCCTATGTAGGTGTATCGTGAAAATCCATGTTTTTGGTATCAATGATATCTTTGATTCTGACAGTGACAGCTTTAATCGTCAATCGTTACCCTAAGTAAGAAGCACTTGAAAGAAGCTGGTACTTCATATTCATGTTTTACATTCTAACGTAGTCTGCTCTTCAATTGTTACTGGCAAGCCCTGCCTGTAACTTACTTCCAGAGTTAGCGATTTTGATAAAATAGCTATCTACAAATTGCAGTGTAGTGTGCACATTTTTTTTTTTCAGGTAAAGGACATAGTTCTTATTCTGTATTGTTAAAATTAACTGTTTAACATTTGCTGAATGTAGGTGCTTTGCTCGTGACTATTTATTGCTTGATGAAGTATTGATGAAGTAATGTTGACGTTTCTTAATATAAACCAATATGTATTTTCTTGTATGATGATTTGTAGTAATTCCTTTACTGCCAGGAAGTGGTTTCTACATGACGAATGTCTCTCATTCTGATGGGAACTTTAAGGTAAGGAGCCACCAAAGATCATCGTGCGTTATATTTACATAGTTTTCAACTCCTTTTGGCAAGTATACACTTGTGGAAAAAGTTACCATTTCCTTCTCTACTCTCTAATAACATTTGGACAATATATATGAATTAAAATGTATATTATTCTGGTGCTATGCTTAACGTTACAATTTTAATACGCCCGAAATTATTGTGACATGTAGTCTGGAAGAATTCTATTACTTTTATGATTCAGAGCTGACACCTCAACACAACATATATTTAAGTATACATGATATAGATTTGAGGGATTTTTAGTATGAAAGGGTATAATGTCTTGTCTATAAACGCCACAATATAATGATCTAGAAAGACAAACTCAGTACTTTTATCATTTGTGTTTACTACGTAGATCAAACGACCAGGTAAACGAAAAATTCTTCATAGTGCACCTTGCAGTGACACCATGATGAATTACTTATCTTGAATTCATTTTAGAATTATAACCACTATTATTGTTAATTTTTTTTTGCAATTTTCGTGCTAAGTTGTGCCTACATGATGTAAGTACCATTTTCCCGATACACAAGAAGTCGTTCTGTTTTGATGTGGATAGAGTTGAAGAATTGTTCATTAAACAAATAGTAACGGTAAAAGTTCATTTATGCTTTTACAGAAGATAAATAAAAAAAACAAACAAGGGAAATAAAAGGAAAAAATAGGTATCGATTCGCACCACTCCTACTTTGAGCCGCATGCATTGTATTTCCCAATCTAAGAGTGTAAATGTAAGACCTAAAACATACAAAGAGAAAATCACGTAAACCTGCAAAGATACTCATTCCATCACGTTGGACTTAAGTGTGCAGGGGATCGTGCTGAAGGACATTGTGGATAGTATCTGGAATAGACCTGAATTGTCAAATAGTTAGTTGATGCAATGCCGGTGCTAATTCTTTCTTCTTTGAAGTCTCGATGTATGTTTGTAATAACGATGATAAAAAAGCTATATATACGAAAGGCATGAAACTCGTAACGGGTGCCTTTTGCAATAGTTATACATGTCGATACATGTCGAATTTTGATGTATGTTGTCCCTAATGTTTCATCAGCAAAGCAGGCTTATGACACAGTTTTTGATATCATTACAAGAGTTCTATACATGGAGCATGTTGAGTTAGTTCTATACATGGAGCATGTTGAGTTAATTGTTGAGCAACTCATGACTTTCCGCAAGAAAATGAGTATAGTTGCCGTTCGTAAATGAATTGTGATGCCGTAATACGAATAAGATTAGACAGATAGCAGTAGTTTAATGCTGTTGATTAAAGCCGGGGAAAGCGATGTTAATACAGAAGCAGACTTGGAGTGGCACCAAATTGACACATGACCTAGAGCACCAGGCTAGTAATAAGATGTTCTTTTCAACTCAACACTCAAGGCATCTTCGCCTTGCCTTATACTGTCCCTTATGTGTGTGTTTCGCCTTGACAAGCATCTCAAGTTGTGCGTTGGCAATTACTCTTATCACTATTTTATGTAGACACAAACTAGTTTTCTTCCAGACAACCAGATTGTTTGCTTATTTGTTTGTTATAATTATTCAGTAAGTTTCTTGCCCAACATTGAAGTTACATTGATGAAATCAAGACTATGGATACCAAATAGAGAATGTTGTATATGACGGATGGGATTTCGGGTGTTCTGGAAATTTCCGAAGCCGATTTCATGTTGTAAGATATATTTTCAAAAAAGTACCGTTTTCTTAACCCTAAAAGGGCCGCCCCCCTCGACGTTTTGCGCTATAATTCTGTAACGCGAGAAGGTCTCGTCGCGAGGCTTCTAATTGACTTTGTGTGTTCAAGTCTCGCGCAACTTTTGAGACCAAATTTGCAACGTCCGCGTACACTTTTGCGAAGCCACGCCCATTTTTGTAACGGTAATGTCGCCCCAAAACGGGCACAATTTTGTGATTTTGTGTACATTTCCTATGGAAAACAGTGCTCTGTCATGAAAGTCATAAAAACCTGATTATTTTTACAATTAATCACTTTCATCGATTAATTTTATGCTAATTAATGGTAGAAAAATGCATGGTCAGTGACAATTTCGATTAAAAAACAAAGAAAAAAACAAAAGTTGAAAAACAAAGAAATACATTAGAAATTCTGAAAACGATACAGAATTTGAATGAGTTTTGGAAGTTTTTGAAATGTAGAATTGTTGAATATGCTTAAAACAGATTTACAGATCAAAAATTAGTCTCTCAATACTTTAAATTAGGCT
The DNA here is from genome assembly GCF_964275005.1 of Diadema setosum. Taxonomy (NCBI): domain Eukaryota; kingdom Metazoa; phylum Echinodermata; class Echinoidea; order Diadematoida; family Diadematidae; genus Diadema; species Diadema setosum. The sequence goes on from NC_092697.1 coordinate 20,789,662, forward strand.
AAAATATGATCTTGAGCTTAATTTGCATAATTGATTAATTGTTTCAAGAAATCTTATGACACAATCTGATGGCCGAGATCTCGGGGGGCGGAATGCCCCCCCCCCCCCCCCCCCCCGGTGTTAGCATAGCCAAAAAAACCCGGCCCTTTTAGGGTTAAGACGGATATGTAAACCATCCGTCATGCATTTTCTTCTATTTAAAAAAAAAAAAAAAATGTATGAATAATTTACAGATAAAAGCAAGTCAATCATTGACATTTTAATAGAATAATTGATGATATCATTGTTGATACATATATGCATATGAACATGTATATATTTATCTATCAATTAACTAATTAATTTATTTAATTATATTTTTGGCCACTGGAATGAAATGAAATATTTAAGACTTAATTAAACAGTTTCTTTTAGTATTTTACAGTCTACGTGTAAACAAAAGGGTAGTTGAGTGCTTACACAATGTTTTTACATTACACAAGTGATATAAAATTGAAAATGTGTTTTACGTAATAATTTCTATCGCTCGAGTCTATAAAAGCCATTGCATGTACGAAATTCTGTCCATTTTCCCGATTCAACACTGTGCTTAATGAGGCTCTTTTTCCGAGCTCTATGAACCGTTTGCAATGAAAATCGGTAGGAGAGACGCTCCCTGAGCTGTGCCTGGTTCAGCGTAACCTGTAATACGTACGTGATAGTGGTTTTGCACTGTGGTGGGACAGCTGCAAACAAAATGATATCGAGGATGTCCTCGGGACATCTAAGAGTATAGTCTTCATGTAAGATCCTGAAACGTCAACATGAGGCATGGAAAGTGCGGTCACGTAATGCTCCAGGGCATCCAATTCCTAAGGCTAAACTTTAAAAACGAGACTCGATGGTCGCCAACAGTTGAATCTGTGCAAAAGAAGCCAGAAAATGGTGACGATTCAACTTCGTCGCTTGTGGATGATACATCATGGGATCAACTTTTTCCGCTTTGAGTGCCACTACCTACAAGAGTACTGAGACAATCCGACTGCAGGACGACAACATTAGACCACACAAGGCCGCTGCTGTAAGGGAATTCCTTGAGGCAGAGCTCGTGGAGCAGTTACAATGGCAATCCTGCTGTGCAGGATTTAGCAAACGTTTTTGAGGGAAGAATGGGATGCTATGCTTATTGTCGCTGTCAACATGCTAGTGGACATCATGCCATGAGTCTGCACTCTTGGTACTTGCCAGGAGTGGACATACCCGCTATAAATGACTATCAGTGTAACATCAATGACTCTACTTTGATGCAAACTGAGCGATGAATCTCCCAAAATCCAATAAATTGACGAAGATTAAAGATAAATTGTGATGACCCTGAATTTACTGTCAATAATATCGTTGCCTTTGTCGTGTTGTGCTTAAAACACCAACATATTTGGGTTTAAAATAACTGCAAATCACTGTGAAATGTGAGTAAGGACAAAGTGATAACTTAAAGTGTTTACATGAACCATAAACGTAATTTGGACATTTCTCCAAGAGTGTAGTTATTCAGTGTGAGAGGGGTTGAGGCTTTTACTTGTATCATACCGAGGAGGCCACACAGAGTGCGACGAAATGATTGCCAGACAGGACCTCGCAGGTTTGAACTCGCCAGACTCTAGTAATTTTCTAGTAACTGTTGTCAGTGGGGCGTTATTTGTGAAATTGGTATATGCATATTATGTATATATATATATATATATATATATATATATATATATATATTATATATATCTATAACAACAGTAGGTCAATATAAAAAAAACTCCGTTAGAGACGTAATTTTGACGAATTTTCGCCCATAGGGCTTTGTCAAGTCAATACATTTGACATTTTATTTTGAAGCATATATAAATCAAAACTAGAGAAGCACTCTGAGAGCGCAGACCTCCGCCAAGCATGTAAATCATTTTCACCACTGATCTTGTTCTTCCATGGATTTCCACCCATACGTACTTATAGCATTGGGTGATTTCAAGTTCGGTGTTAGTGCTAGTGCTAGCCCCCAAATTACAGCGTTAAATCGACTGCCAACACACACCGACGGTCAGATTAACGAGGCGATACTGATCAAAATTATCAATCACCAGCACGAGGTGTTGGAATCACAGCACCGCGAGCTCCGCAGGAATTGCGCGACGAAAAAAGTGATGGCGCGTGATTACAGTCAAATATTAAAAGATGTAGCCAAAACTGCGTACTTTAAGACATGTAGTGAGGAAGACAGAATAAAATGCCACAAATTTCATCCATTCCCCAAAATACAACTATCTTTATTTTGCTCCTAGGCGCAGATTTATATAGCCATGTCTGGAGTGTTCGTGTACGTTACGTGGGCAACCACTGCATTAGCATAGACTTTGCACGTAAAACGTGCATCTATTATGAAAGTGAATATGGGTCTCGCACGGCAACGCGAACACCAGCACCGAACTTGAAATCAAGAAAATGATAATCCCTAGGGGGCTATTGTTAGTCAATGGAGAAAAAGCACGTAAATCGTTAACACAATCGGCGGAACTCGGTTCAGCAGACGACATTCAACACCGCCCAGCACCAGCAACCGGAAATATATACGTCATAATTTTTGAGGTCAACTCCCAACACCGACGTGATTTCAAGTTCGGTTTTATCGCCGGTGCTAGAGCTGAGATAGCACTAGCACTAGCACTAGCACCGAACTTGAAATCACCCATTGTGTGCTGAAAGTTGTCTGATTTCCCCAAACCTTTGTTGCGTCATTACCGTCATAAACTCTCAGCTGCACGGCGCGCCTCACCCCAGCAGAAACTAGAGCACGCACTTTAGTGCGCGCAGACAAACCTCAAATACGCGCAGCCTGAACTCCCAAATTCATCTAATAGTTAGATAGTTGGTGAGATAAGACGTGTCTCTCGGTCGTTCGTATGTTTCTTTCTCTAGAATCATCAATTGTTGTTTTTGTTATATATTTGTCACATTGGTGGATCGCTCGTTCAGCGCTGGACCTGTTTGTGATATTCCTTTGTGCCTCATCATCACCGTTTTGGATTTATTCAAGGATTTTCAGCGTTCGTGTATGGTGTTTCCTCTCGTAAGTTACTCTTGAACTTCATCTCCATCTTCATCAGTAACATAGCAACCAAAACAATCTTGCATAGCGTGGACCGCCTTTGCGCAGCAGGCAGCAAGTAATAACAAATCTGCGTATCATCTAGTATAGTCTGGTTGGATAAGACACCTGTCTCCTAGCAACTCGACTCATATCTCTCTTCCTCTTCTCAGTGCGCAAAGAGCACACTGTCTCCTAGCAACGTGCGCTGCATTATCTCTTCTTCTTCCTGATCTGCGCGCACCACTCAACAAGAGAGAGTCTACGCACCTGTCACCAGGGGAATCCTAGCTCTACCATCCTCCAAAGCCTTCCCTACGCACAACTACGTAACAATAGTTTCAATTGTGACGTCATGGCAAATGGAAACCGGTTTGACCTACTGGATGACGAGGTCTCCATGAGGAGGAAGAATCCACCATCCATGGCTCTTGATGATGCCGTCTCGTACGCCGTGGCTGCTGCTACTGGTATCAAGACGGATTATTCGATGAACGCGGGCAAAGCTCGTCATGATGAGACAGGGAAGTCGGCCAGCTCTCGTCAGCATGACATTGAGGAGGATAAGATATCGATAATCGTAACCAAAGTCCTGGCTGCTATCCAACCAATCATCGTGCAGTCAGTCTCTGCGGCAGTAGCTGCCGCAATGAAGTCCATGATGGACGAGCTCAAGAAGCCGCTAGAGAGTCTACGGCAACTCGAGGTGGAAACCGGTCAGGAAGCAAGAGCCTTAGCAGAGGTTGACCGCCTCGAACAGTATGGCAGGAGGGACAACATCCGGATCTTTGGGCTGGAGGAGATGCGAGGGGAGGATACAACTAGCAAAGTTGTGGAGCTGGCAGCCGATATGGGAGTATCCATATCAGCAAACGACATCAGTGTCAGCCACCGTCTTCCCGTCTCGGGAAGGAAACCGGATGTGCAGAAATCTTCGACGAGGCCTATCATCGTCAAATTCGTCCGTCGGTCTACGAAGCAGGCTCTGATGAAGAAGAAGAAGGAGCTGCGGAAGAAAGAGACCAGGAAGAACGTCTACGTTGAGGAGGACCTCACACCCCTTCGAAACAGGATCGTGCGCGCCCTTCGGGAGGACAAGTCCATCAAAACCGTCTGGACCATCGATGGGAGAATTTTCGCCATCAAGAATGCGAACGGAAAAGAGGAGAAGGTATCCATCGACTCCGCGAAAGACCTGCGGAAAGTGGGCTGGACAGTGGAGAAGATCAAGGACATCACTCGCCACTAGGAATGCGATGGCAACAAAGAAGAAGTGGACTTCTTATCGATAAGTAGCTTAACTGATTCATCATTTCCATCTGATATTCAAATACTAGGTCTAAATGTGTGTGGCTTGCATTCTAAACTTGAATTGGGTATATTGTCAGAAATTATCCGGGATGTTGATATTGCCTGCTTATGCGAAACAAAAACAGATACTGTAGATGAAGAACTTATTCCAACAGGTTTTAAAGTCTTTTGTAAGGAAAATAATGACGGTTCATTTCGTTATGGTGGAGTTCACGGTCTGTGTATTATAGCGAAGTCGAATCTTAATATACAAGTTCTAGGTGATATAATCTCTAAATATGTCCTGTGGACCAAAGTGGAAATTAAACCTGATTGTAATTTTGTTCTTGGTGCTGTTTATATACCACATGAACATTCCAAATATTATGAACCTGACATATTTGAAGATATAGCCCGTGGAATCATAAATATTAAGAGTAAATTAGATTTACCACTGTGTTTAGTTGGGGACTTTAATGCTCGTACTGGAAATCTAGCAGATTATGTCGAAGATGGTGTACATGTGGACAACGCGGAATATTTTCCTCACTTAGAAATAAGTGATTTTATCTCTTCGCTTTCGGTAAGACGTAATAATGATAATTGTGTTAATGTTAATGGAAAGAATCTTATTGATCTATGCAAAGCATTCGATCTGTCTATTTTAAATGGCCGTGTAGGCAGCGATATTCCAGGCAACTTTACTTTTGCAAACTTAAGTACCATTGATTATTGTCTGTTTTCAAGGGATTCTTTTCAGCTTGTTAAAGATTTTGCGGTAGATCCATTTGATGACACAATTTCTGACAAACACCACGCAATACGTGTTATGTTACGTAATCATGTTGAATGTTTGGAAGAGAATAATGATACTGACTGTTTAGAAGATGATAAAGGAATTCCGCTTGAAGACGAAAATTTGTATTCAACTACAAAAACTATAAAGATTATATGGGACAGATCCTTAGCTAATGAGTTTAGAGAAGGTTTGGATGAAAGACTTATAGATTCTATTTCAGACAAGATCGACGCAGTGCAAGATGAGCCTAGTCAAGACACCTTAGATGCGTTGTACGAATCAATTCAAAAAGTTTATGTTGAGGCTGCGTCCAAGGCAAACATGGTGAAAACGTTTGATTCTAAAAAAAGACGCTTTCAACCCTCTAGAACGCGTAATGATAAGCCTTGGTTCAATGACACCTGTAAAGAACTTCGAGCTAAATACCTAAAATTAAAGAAAAAATGTAAATCTCTTAACAGCACTAGTATTTGTGAGCTAGAAAGAGTAAAACGACTGTACAAGAAGACCACGAAGAATGCTCGTGATGTGTATTTTAGGGAGACCCATGAATCTCTGCGTGCTTTAAAGACAAATGACCCAAAGGAATATTGGAAAATACTAAACCCGAAAACGAAAAAGAAAATAAATAATTGCACTATCAGTATTGACGCATTTCAGGCGCACTTTGAAAATTTGAATGATAATGGTCCACCAAATCAGAACAGTATAAGTTTTAGTAGCCTGATTAATCGCAATGTTAATGTTTCAAGTTCGTCAAACGCAGAAATTTTTAACAACCCAATGTCTGGGGAAGAAGTAGTAAAGCATATCAAGCTACTGAAAAATAACAAAAGCTCTGGAAGTGATTTAATAGTGAACGAGTGTTTGAAAAATAGCAGTGGTTCATTGATAGGTGTGTTAACTAAATTGTTTAATGTCATTCTTGATACAGGGATCATACCAACAGAATGGTCAATAGGTCTTATTCGTCCAATCTATAAAAAGAAAGGTTCCATTGATGATCCAGATAATTATCGAGGTATTTCATTATTAAGTTGTGTTGAAAAACTATTTTCTTCCATTATAAATGAAAGACTCAATCAATATCTAAATTCCTTAGATCTTATTGGTGAAGAACAGGCAGGATTTCGAGAGAATTATTCCACAATTGACCATGTATTTGTGCTGCATTCTGTCATAGATTTGTACCTTTCCCAAAAGAAAAGATTATACTGCGCCTTCGTAGATTACAAAAAGGCATTTGATTCAATAGACAGAACATCTTTGTGGTATAAGCTTATACAAAACAACGTCAAGGGGAAAGTGTTCAGAGTAATATATAATATGTACTCCCATCTTAAATCTTGCGTAATAAATAATAATGAGAGGTCTGATTTTTTCAATTGCAATATGGGTGTCAGACAAGGTGAGAATTTATCTCCTCTTCTCTTTGCTATATATTTGAACGATTTTGAGTTGTACATGAGAGAGAGATTCAGTGGTGTTCATTTGTTACCAAAAAATATGAAGGAGCTCATGTTCGACAATGGCATAGACGTTCTTTTAAAACTTTATTCGCTTCTGTATGCAGACGATACGCTGATACTAGCAACAAGCGAAAATGAATTACAGTTGGCTTTAAATGCTCTCAGTGAATACTGTAAGTTATGGTCTCTCCAAGTCAATATCAGTAAAACGAAAGTGGTTATTTTCTCGAGAGGAAAGGTCATGAGATTTAAACCATTTATGTTTAACACAGAAATATTAGAAGTTGTTGATGAGTATACATATTTGGGAGTAGTGTTCAGCTACAGAAATAATTTCAAAAATGCCCAAGATAAACAAATCAGTCAAGCAAAGAGAGCCATGTATAACTTGTTGATAAAATCTAGAAAATTAAGGCTGCCTTTAGATATTCAATTAGACCTTTTTGATAAACTTGTTTTGCCAATTCTTATCTACGGAAGCGAGGTATGGGGTTACGAAAATCTAAAGCAAATTGAAGCCTTCCATACAAATTATTGTAAACAGGTGTTAAGATTAAGAAAAACTACAATGAACTGCATGGCCCTTGGTGAGCTTGGGAGATTTGAAATGTCGCGAACAATAAAGGAAAGAATGGTTAATTTTTGGTTCCGAACTTTAAATGGTAAAGAAGTTAAAATATCGACGATTATGTGCAATATCCTAAAGCTTTTACACCAACATGACGTTTATTCCTCTCCATGGTTACTACACATCCAGAAAATATTAAACGACTTAGGACTGTCGAATGTGTGGCAAGACTATGGACACTTGTCTATTAAGTGGCTGAGGCCAGCAATTAAACTCAGGCTTTGTGATTTGTATACTCAAAACTGGATGAATAAAGTTAACACTAGCACGCAGTGCATCAACTATAGGATTTTTAAGAGCTCCTTATCACTGGATTCTTATTTAACTAAATTGCCATGTTTTTATAGAACTTCACTTGCAAAATTTAGGTGTCTTAACCACCGTTTACCTGTAGTTTCTGGAAGATATAACGGAATTGAAAGACAAAACAGACTGTGTAGCTTTTGTAACCTGGGTCGGATAGGGGATGAATTTCATTATCTATTTGAATGCCCAAAGATGGAGTCATGCAGAAAAAAGTTTGTCAAACCGTATTATAGGATTCGCCCAAATACATTGAAGATGAATCAGTTATTCAATACAGAATGTAATAAGGAACTGCTAAATCTAGCTAAATTTTCGATAGAGATAATGAAGATCCATTTAACATAAAACTTTAGTATTGTTCCCTTTTTGATATCTTAATTCTGTTATTTCATTATTATGTATATATACTGTACAGTTGTGTTTCGTCGGTTTTTTTTTCCTTGTTTGTATATATATTTAATTATTTGGATTGTTTTGTTTTGTTTTTCACTCTTTTTTAAATCAATCTCATATTGTAACAATGTCTTGAATTCGATCCAGATAGCAATTATAAATGATAATGCTAATACCCGGTGTTGCCTAGCAGAAATTTTAATCAATATAATCTAAGATATTTTTTTTTTTTTAAACCCATCTGCATACTTTGATATATTAATTAACCACATACATACTCAGTCAAGATTTTCATTCATGCATACATGCATCTATTCTATTGTTGTTTTTACTGCTGATTGTAAATAATGTAAATAGTTTATCAAACGCATTTCGTTCAAGATTTTCGCCAATTATATCAAATGTATATTATCTACTGTGCTTTGCTGTTGATTTGTAAATAATGTAAATAGTAGTTATAAATTGTATTTTTCTTCGTTTTTGTGTTATTACTCTGTGCTATGATTTGATTTTCCCCAATACTCTATATTTGAGTGACATGGGAAAATAAAAAAACATTGTCATTGTCAAAACATTGTCATTGTCAAACATTGTCATTGTCATTGTCATTGTCATTGTCATTGACCCTACCTGCCAAAATAATAATAATAATAATAATGATAGTAATAATAATAATGATAATAATAATAATAATAATAATAATAATGATACATAGTGAGACTCTTATAAAGCGCACATTTCTACCTAAAAAAGATACTCAAGGCGCTATAGAACAGATCACATAATTATTCTGTCGCGTTACAACAGTATCACAGAAACTAAGACAATAAACCAACAAACAATAGGCCTATATAAGTACACATACTATACATACAGGTATACAATATTGTTAATTTAAATTGAAAATATATGTCTTGAGATTCTTTTTGAAACCATCAATGGAAGATGCTTCTCTAAGAGATGTTGGGAGGCCATTCATAGTAGAGCAGTTAAGCCCTCAAAATCACGTGAATTGTGCAAAATTTGACTAAAGCATGAAACTTTCACCAGTGTTAGTACATACCATAAGATTTATTTTAAGATCGGGAGGTAAGTCTGATTTGACCTCTGATGACCTCCAGAGGTCAATGTACTTTAGATAATAATAATAATAATAGTGGCTACTTGTATAGCGCACAGGTCCACTTTTCAGTGCTCATGGCGCTTCAACAATGAAAAAATATCATATATTTACATGCATATACATATTCAAACATTTCAACAAAGAAAAAAAATGGTAAACAAAAGCAAATATATACCAAATAAAGAATACAACATATATCAATTAAAAATACAATATTAATCCAATATTAATGACATACAGCAATTACAGTCCTCAGTATGAAAGGAACAGATAAGTTTTAAGTTTGGATTTGAATGACTCTGTAGATGACAGTTCCCTTAACTGAAGAGGTAACTGATTCCACAATTTTGGTCCCATAACGGAAAAAGCACGATCACCATACCCATGTTTTACTCTGGGTGTTTGGAGTAAGAATGCATCTGATGATGAACGTAGCCTTCGCGTCGGATTGTATTTTTGAACAGAATTACTTATGTATATTGGGGAAAAAGAATGAACTGAATGATGTACTAATAACAGAATCTTGAAAATAATCCTTTTTTCTACAGGTAACCAATGTAAGGAACGGAGAACTGGTGACATGGAATCAAACTTATTAGTAAAAGTTAACAATCGGGCAGCAGAATTTTGCAACCGTTGAAGTTTTGTGACATCTTTTTTTGAAAGATTACACAACAATGAATTCGAAAAATCCAACCGAGAAGAAATCAAAGCATGAATAAGTATCTCAGCTGCAGATTTAGACAAATATTTCCTTATGAAACTTAAATTACGCAACTGATATCGAACATTCCGCTGAATATGAGTTACATGACTTCGAAATGACATTTCCTGATCAAATATGACACCTAAATTACGGGCTGTTTTCGACGGAGTAATGCAAGTGCTACCGATGTTGACATGACATGACTGATAATCAACTTTGCTTAACATATGCTTTGATCCCAATAACAGAAACTCAGATTTATCATCATTTAGTTTAAGGCCCTTGGATGTAAGCCAAATTTTCAGGTCTTGCAAACATGCTTCGAGTTTTACAATGGCGGATGACAATGAAGACACAGTGGGTTTAAAAGACAAATAAAGTTGTATATCATCCGCATAACAATGATAACTAATACAATGCTTGCGACATACTTCACTAATTGGTTGCATATACAGAGAAAAAAGCAGCGGGCCTCCAACAGAACCTTGAGGTACACCAAACTTTGTCATAGTTTTACAAGAGGTAGAATCACCAATTCTGACATAATGAGATCGATCACATAAGTAGGATATAAACCAATCAAGAACAGTTCCTTTGATGCCCAAATATCTCAATCGTTGAATCAGAATAGCATGGTCGACTGTGTCAAAAGCTGAGCTCATATCAAGCATGATAAGAGCAGTGATGTTACCACTATCTAATTCTCTGAACACAATATCTGATAAGTTGACTAACAGTGTTTCTACACTATGACCAGGCTTGTACGCAGATTGAAATGAATCAAGCAATTCATTATCTTGCAGATACATTGTCAGTTGTGAGAAAACAACCTTTTCGAGCAATTTACTTAAATAAGGTAAATTTGAAATTGGACGGTAATTTTTTAAACACTCCTGATCTAAGCCTGCTTTTTTCAAAGTTGGATGAATAACTGCTTTTTTACACACCTGTGGAACTACACCTAATCTCAGGCTAGCATTTATGATTCTTGTGATAACGGGTGCTAAAACTCTGCCACACTTCTTAACCAAATCTGTTGGGATTGGATCAAGTTCACATGATTTGTAAGGTGAGTTCTTAATAAGCTTTTCTATCTCATTAACAGTGACAGACTGAAACTCACTCAATTCTGACTTGACTTCACATACAATGTCATTTGGCTGTTCACAACGAGTTGGGAAACTCCGTTGGATTGCCACAATTTTATCAATGAAATATTGATTAAAACAATTGGCTAACTCAACCTGATCACCATGAGTGAGGTGTTCTAGCAGAGGAGATCGCTGTTTTCGGTAAAGTAAAGCATTAGCAACTTTGTACAACTTCTTTGTATCTTTCCCACAATCCGTAACCTTTTTTGAATGATATTGTAACTTAGCATCTTTAATCAAGGCATTTACATATCAGAAAATCGATGTTTTTAGACATTTGCGAATGATATATGTGGTTATGTTGCACTAAACATGCATTTATACACAGAGAAATCATTTCCAGATTCAACAGAGCACTGACAGGTTTTTACCTTTGACCTCTGATGACCTCCAGAGGTCAATGAACTTTAAATATCAAAATATCGATGTTTTTAGACATTTGTGAATGATATAGTTATGTGGCTATGATTCACTAAACATGCATCTATACTTCAGGGAAACCGTTTTCTGATTTCACAGAGCATTGACAGGTTTTAACCTTTGACCTCTGATGACCTTTGGAGGTCAATGACCTCAAAATATGATATTGATCTGTGATGTCATTGGTTAATGGTAACCATTGTTAAGATGTACAAAACAAGCATATCTGTCTTACAATGAAATTGTCTTCATATTCTAAAGAGCAGACAGGTTTCTACCTTTGACCTCTGATGACCTTGAGAGGTCAATGACCTCAGAATATCAGAATATTGAAGTATGACATCATTGGTGAAAGGTCAAACATGGTAAAGATGTACAAAACAAGCATATCTGTGTGCAAAGACATCGTCTTCATATTCCAAGGCACACAGACGAGTTTCTGCCTTTGACCTCTCATGATCTCGAGAGGTCAATGACCTCAAAGTATCAGAATAGTTTAGCATCAGTGGCGTAACTACGGGGGGGCATGGGGGGGCACGTGCCCCCCCAATCCGCTGGTAAAAAAAAAAAAAGAAAAAAAGAAAAAAAAGAAGAAACAAAGAAAAAAAAAACCCTACCAAAATGGTAATTCAAGGGTTAGTAAACTGCTTTTGAAATCGATATGAAAGGATGATCAAGAAAAAAGATATTTTTCTAAGATTTCTTTTAATCATATAATTAAAGAGGTATTATAGTGAAACATTGTTCAAAAAGCCCGGAGACGACAAAAGATTGTGATTCAGTGTGATTCCTGGTTGGCATTTTGAATACAAGCAGGATGTGCGCAGTGTACTCAGAACATCGGAATGGCAAAAAGAGTCGCTGCAATGTTGCGCAATGTGATGTTTGATAGGTTGTACACATTTGCTACCAAAGCTTGATCATTGATTTTGCAGTGTTGCTTTACATACTAGTCTATATTAAAATGCCTTGCATTGCCAATAATAAGACTTGACCTTGACTATTTCCTAACTTTTCCATCTATATGAAACACACACACTCCCAAACACAAACAAATTAAGGGATGCTCTATATAAAGTGCAGATTTTGGACATCCTTCTCCCGCTTGGTCACTTCGACGCCCCCTCGCTGGTCATACCTCCCCCAATCATAAACATAAACCGACACCCTAGCTTGACTACAAGTGGCGGATCCAGGGGGCGCACCGGGCGCCCCCTCCCTCCAAAGCGAAAAAATATATATGTAGCTACAAACGACAGTTTTTGGACTGTAAAATGTCAAAATTTTCAAGCTCGCTCGCTTCGCTCGCTCGCATTTAATCGTTATGCAATTCTCCTGATGCTGTTTGCGCCCGGTGCGTCCCCTCCCCTTAATTTCCAAAGCGAAAAAATATAGCTATAACCACAAACGGCAGTTTGGGGACTGTAAAATGTCAAAATTTTCAAGCTCGCTCGCTCGCATTTAATCGTTATGCAATTCTCCTGATGTTGCTGTAAGTAATTGCCAGCAGTTGCGCCCGGTGCGCCCCCTCCCCTTAATTTCCAAAGCGAAAAAAATATAGCTACAAACGGCAGTTTTGGGACTGTAAAATGTCAAAATTTTCAAGCTCGCTCGCTTCGCTCGCTCGCATTTAATCGTTATGCAATTCTCCTGATGTTGCTGTTAGTAATTGCCAGCAGTTGTGCCCGGTGCGCCCAGGCCCTCTCCTTAATTTCCAAAGCGAAAAAATATAGCTACAAACGGCAGTTTGTGGACTGTAAAATGTCAAAATTTTCAAGCTCGCTCGCTTCGCTCGATCGCATTTAATCGTTATGCAATTCTCCTGATGTTGCTGTCAGTAATTGCCAGCAGTTGCGCCCGGTGCGCCCCCTCCCCTTAATTTCCAAAGCGAAAAAATATAGCTACAAACGGCAGTTTGTGGACTGTAAAATGTCAAAATTTTCAAGCTCGCTCGCTTCGCTCGATCGCATTTAATCGTTATGCAATTCTCCTGATGTTGCTGTCAGTAATTGCCAGCAGTTGCGCCCGATGCGCCCCCTCCCCTTAATTTCCAAAGCGAAAAAATATACCTAAAACCGGCAGTTTTGGGAACATAAAATGTCAAAATTTCCAAGCTCGCTCGCTTCGCTCGCTCGCATTTAACCGTTATATGCCATTCTCCTGATATTACTGCCAGTATATTGCCAGCAGTTGCACCCGGTGAGTCCCCCCCCCCCCCCCTGAATTTCCAAAGCGAAAAAATATAGCTACAAACGGCAGTTTGGGGACTGTAAAATGTCAAAATTTTCAAGCTCGCTCGCTTCGCTCGCTCGCATTTAATCGTTATGCCATTCTCGTGATATTACTGCCAGCAGTTGCGCCCGGTGCAACCCCCTTAATTTCCAAAGCAAATATATATATATATATACATACATATATATAGCTACAAACGGCAGTTTGGGGACTGTAAAATGTCAAAATTTTCAAGCTCGCTCGCTCCGCTCGCTCGCATTTAATTGTTACGTTATGCAATTCTGATGTTGCTGCCATGAGGTGCCCCCCCAATGTCTTGACCCACGGTACGCCACTGTTTAGCATCATCAATGGTAAACATGATGATGTTCTAGAGAGCATTCGTAGGCCCTGCTTATTAACGAGCCATTACCGTTCATCTATGAAAATCACACAAGGTCAAATACCTCGAATGAAATGTGAGGATGTTAATATTGATATTGCGATAGTTAATAGTTAATAATTGTTTATAATGTAGGGCTTACAAACCATGAATTTCTGTTGCCAAAAAAAGTGGCTACTCATTCCGCAGAACTTTTCAGGTAATTATCTAAGTCGGGTATGTGCACAGAGCAAGGGGTGTCGATCTGTTTTCACGTGGGGAAGGGAACTTGGAAAATATGTAAAAGCATAAGTTCATGGTGCAAAGGAATGAAGCGGAGGGGGAGGGGGAGGATGTGGGTGGGGGATTGGATTTTTGCAGGTTTAGACCTGAAATCAATGATTCAGTGTAGCTCTTGTTTAATGTGTGCGTCATCACTTATACGGAAGTTGATGGGGTGTGGGCGCATCTCACCTACCCTCCTCCCAAAGACGATTTTTTTTTTTTTTTTTTTTTTTTTTTTTTTTTAAGAATCTGATGCATACGTTTTGGGGAATATTTGGAAAATTATGGATCACCAAGGTGTACCAAGTCTATATGGATGGGAACCCAGCAAGCGCAGCGTTGGCGAGGGTAGGGTATTCCACTCCCATTCGAGAGAGCTCTTGTATTTTGAGAAATGAGATTCAACGACCTGGCACACAGGCACGTTTGAAGGAATACCTCGAAATTTGTATCAAAAAGGTGTAGTAAGTCAGCCATCTATGGAGGGAGACCAATCGACAGAAGGATGTGGGTGGAGGTATCCCCCTCCCACATTATGGAGCTTTTGCATTCTTTTTGTTTGCAATTCAATGATCTCGTGCCACTCTTGGTTGAACTACCATTTTGAAAAAAAAAAAGTCCATACCCAAATGTGCAGCCATAATCAATGCATGGAGGAGAGGTTGATACAGCGAGAGGAGGGTATGAAAGGGGCTGTACCCCAATCCTTCCCATGCGAGGGAGCCTTTGCAGTAAGAATAGAAATGTAAAAAAAAAAAATCTAGTATACACATTTATGATGGAATATTTGGGAAATTATCAGTAAAAGGAGTGTACCAAATCTAAGGGTAGAAACCGAGGAGGGATTGTTAATTGAAAGATACACTACCCCCTCCAACAAGAGGGATTTTCTTTAATATGTCGGAACTGAAGTTAAAGATCTAGTACATACTTTGTGATGATATAGAACAAAAATGGGACAAAAGCACTGAGCGTATATGGAAGGGGACATAACGAAAGATAGTGTGGGGGAGGGGGTATGCAAAGGAGATTCTGCCTTTTAATCTGGTGCATACTATAGCTGAAATGTTCAGTGACAATTCATTTTCTGTCAAAAAAAGTGAAGAAAAAAATCTCCATCTCAGGAAATACTTGGAGGCAAAGTTCTATGTCCCCACCATTCCCCCTCCCATATTTTCTCGGGAGGCGGGGCAAATGCCTCTTGCCCTCCAAAATGAACAATCGTGCATATATAGGAAAGCCTTTTCATCTTTGGAATTCAAATAAGAATATCTCTTAAAAACATTTTTCATAGAATAAGGGAAATTATCATTCCCCAAAGTATGTTATATCTGTGGAAGGAACCAAGCAGGGGGAAGGAGTTTATTGAAAGGAGATATCCCCTCTCACAGAAGGGAGATTTTGCATTTCAGAATTAAATTTTAACAATCCGATGCACACTTAACGTGAAAAAACTTGGGCAGTTTTCTGTCTAAAAAGCAAAAAGCAAAAAACAACAACAAAAACTAACAACAACAAAACATAGTCCACATCTCAGAATTTAATGGGGTGGGGGTCAACTATCCCTGCCACCACCCCACCCCTCCTTCAAACTTATGCCCCGGTATGTGCATGTGTTTTATTCCACTTGTTGAAAAGAAGAGAGAGTCTTAAGAAACAATATTGTTCAGTGGTCGCTATCCCAGTCAAGTAAATTGTTTATCAATAAGGTGATTTCCTTCACCTGTATACCTTAAGATGATGTAGGCCTGGTATTTGCCTTGCACGTTATTACATCTATTTCTTTTTTAGTATTCTCGTTTATATTTTGATGTGAAAGTTGTTTACTTTGCCACGATTTTATTTGTACATAGAAAAAAATAATCCAAGACTGAAAATGAAACTGATACAATATTTAATGATTGACATGATGCACATATTGTGTATTTCTATAGCAATAAAAGTGAGCAATTCAAAAGGCGTGTACTCAATTCACATGAACATTAGCGATGATCCTCTGACCTCTGGAGGATATTGAAAGATATGCATCAAAATGTAAGAATATTGATGTCTAGTCTCATTGGTTTGTAATGGCCAGCTGCTTATGAAATAATTATATAAAAAAAAATGCATTTTGTGTGTGTGTGTGTGTGTGTGTGTGTGTGTGTGTGTGTCCAAAATTGTATGCAGAGTATTCCACACACAGTTCAATTTTGACTTCCATCTAGGACGATGAGCGGTTACTTTTTTCTCAACTACACTGTATAATATCAAAATCTATTGAAAAAACACGGTGGCGGCTGGGTCTAACACATTATCATTCCTTTTCGTTGGAGATCCATGCGGGATGGTCAAAACAAACATAAAAAACAGATATCTCAGACCTAATTGTTATAACAAAGCATCATATCCTCATATACCCAACCCAACCCTCTATGCTCAGACAATGTAAACCACCCCATGGACTTACTTGGAGCTTTAGAATATCCTTTGTCAACAGAGAGAGACATCCAAACCTTTGCAGTGCCGACTAAGATCTGCCATGGAACTGATTGGTATTGGCTCTGCATCATTGACAGCAGATCTCGTTTCCTATTCTCCTTCTTCTTCTTCTTCTTCTTCTTCTTCTTCTTTTTCTTCTTCATTATACTGTGTAATCTTGTAATCTGCCATGGAGCCTTTTCTTAATTGGTTAAAGAAGGTATCCAAAGAGCTATATGAAGCAAAAAACAACAAACAAATGCAAAAACAAAAAGAGAGACATATGTATCTTTAATAACAGAGCTGAATATTGAGTATCTCTCTCCTGAAGTGTTTCAAAGAGATACAAGAGACAGTGGCCGAGAGTAGCCGCCACCTTTTTTGGGAGTAGGCCTACTTTGTGTTCTTGCAAATGATGCCTGACATTTTTGGTCATTGGTCCTTTTTGAAGAATGCAGCAATAGAGCCACAACTTCCTGCGGAGTGGATATTGTGGGGTTCTTGATGCAGAACATCATCGCTGAATTTGCCTGTGCTGTACTTTCTTACAGGGATTGCCATTGTAGTTTTGTTTTGTTTTGCTTTGTTTTGTTTTTCAAGTGTGGCTGTAACACTGCTTGTTTTGCATATGATGGTCATTGCAGCTAAAGAGTGCATATCTTCTCTGGATCATTCCAAACTTCATGATGCTTCACCTGGGTGAATGGATCCCAGATGATGCATGCATATTCCAGGACAGTCCTGAGGGGCATGGAGTAGCAAAACACCTGAACTTTATGATACTCGTATCTTCGTCTGGAGAGAGTCTTTGGTTGAAGTATAACCTTTTTAAGCTGCTGTGGCGATTTGATTCCAGCTGATCCTCCTATTGGAACTCCAAAATATTTTGCACAATCCGCTTTCTCCCTGGTTTGCCATGAATGCTTATCTATTCCCTGGGTAGGTCTCGGATGACAATAGCTAGTTGCAATACACAGGATTGCTTCATGTGGAATGCATGTTGGGCCTCACAGTATGTCGAGGTTTTCAAGATGGTCCATGATGTCGCAGCTGTGGACTGTATACTCCAGGACCATGAGTCATTCATCGCAGTCATACTGTAACAACCCACCAGCTTTACACTGGCCAATACAAGCCCACCAGCTGGAAACTATGCAAATATTGCCCATGAGCTTGACACTTAGGCAAACCAGTCCCATAATGAGTCCGACAAATGGGGGAAAAGATCTATGAGACTTACACTGAATAGATTAAACACTCTGCATATCAGTCTCGTGGGCCTTGTTTTCCTCGTGTGTCGAGATAATGGCCATATTTGCCTATATTTGCTAGTCTACATAACTAACCCAAACATAACAGTTATATCTGAGGTCACTGCCATCACTCAAGAAACTTAGCTTTATTTCTGAAGTAATTGACCTCTCACATTTCAGAGACCTGCTACTATAAACCAATGCTCTGTGGAATATGCATACATACTTTGATCAAAACGTCAATGCGTGATTTGTACATGATTAAGCATTTACGATTACACCAATGAAGCCAAACATCAATACAGGTAAGCCTACACATGTGACCTCAGTGACCTCTCATTGTCCTGAGAGGTCAAAGTTAGATATAATGCACAGGCTAATGACCAATGTTCCATGGAATGACAAGATTCTTCTATTATAGCATAAATGATTGTACATCGGGTATTACAAAGTTGACCATTGACTATACATAGAATATCAATATTCTGATATTTTGAGGTCATTGACCTGTCACCTTCCTCAGAGGTCAAAGGTAGAGACACGTGAGTAATTTCTCTTGCTCTGTGGAATAGGAAAACAATTCAATTGTAATACAAATGAATATAACATCTAAATCATGTTTGTCATCAACCGTCATTGGCCCCATCATAGGTCATCAGAGGTCATCAGAGGTCAAAGGTAGAAATCTGACTCGAAAGGCTCAGTGGAACATTGAGGCAATTCCTCTTACAAAAATTAGTTTTTAGTACATAATTATCGTGTTTCAGTTATGAGTGACGCATTAAAATATCAATTTTCTGACATTTTGAGGTCATTGACCTCTGGAGGTCATCAGAGGTCAAAGATAGAAACCTGTCAGGGCTCTGTGGAATATAAAGACAATTTCACTGTGACAAAAATTAAGTTTTAGTACATCATAACTGTCTTTTATCATTAACCAATGATGCAAAATATCAATTTTCTGACATTTTGAGGTCATTCACCTCTGGAGGTCATCAGAGGTCAAAGGTAGAAACCTGTCAGGGCTCTGTGGAACATAAAGACAATTTCACTGTGACAAAAATTAAGTTTTAGTACATCATTACTGTGTTTGTCATTAACCAATGACGCAAAATATCAATTTTCTTATATTTTGAGGTCATTGACCTCTAGAGGTCATCAGAGGTCAATTCAGACTTACCTCCCGATCTTAAAATTAATCTTATAGCATGTACTAACAATAGTGAAAGTTTCATGCTTTAGTCAAATTTTGCACAATTCATCGGCTTATCTGCTCTACTAATAGTTTTGGGCCCGTATTTGAAAACGCCCGATCCCCCCTATTATGCTTGCTTCGAGGTACCTGTAATTTTAGCGAGTTTGATGAACGGAGATTACGTGGTGGTTGGTGAAGATGAAGAGTATTTTGAAAGTAGACAGGGGCAAATTTGTGCAATGTACGGTAAACAAGAAGAAGAATCTTGAAGTTAATACGTTTTTCTACAGGAAGCCAGTGTAGGGACCGAAGTATTGGGGTAGTATGCACAGTTTTCTTCTTGAAAGTAAGTAGGCACAATTCTGAAGACGCTGCAGTTTACTGAGTTCTTTTTGTGGAAGGCTGCAAAACAGAGAATTGCAGAAATCTAGACGAGACGAAATAAGAGCATGCATCAGTTTTTCTGCTGCTGATCTAGTTAAATATCTCCGAATTGAGCCCAGGTTACGCAAATGAAATCTTACAGATTGGGATACATATGAAATGTGGTCTTTGAATGTCAGATTTGCATCATAAACAACACCAAGATTACGAACTTTGTTCGAAGGCTTGATATTACTATTGCCATACATAACATAACATGTATCAGAATTCACTTTAGACAACACTTTGATCTGTTTGGATCCTATCAGAACAAATTCTGACTTACTGTCATTAAATTTGAGACCATTTCTTTCCATCCATGCCTAAACATCATCAATACATAATTCCAATCGTTTTACAGCTTCATAGAGTGCAGTCCTAGTTGGTGAAAAAGATACAAATATTTGTATATCATCTGCAGAACAGTGATACTGAATGTCGTGTCTTTCAAAAATGTGTCTAATCCTTGAAAGATATAGTGAGAATAGAAGTGGTCCACCTACAGACCCTTGCGGGACACCGCAAGTAAGTGCAGCCTGATCAGAGTTACTGTCATTGATCTTAACATATTGTGAACGGCTGGTAAGGTAAGATTGAAACCACTCTAATGCATAACAAGTCCTGTGACACCAACAGATCTGAGAGTCTGGGTGAGAATGGAATGGTCAACAGTATCAAAAGCTGCCGACACATCAAGTAAAACAACTGCAGTGATATTCCCAGCAGCCATCTGTCTCAAACATTGATCAGTTAGGTCAGTAAGTAATGTCTCTACACTATGATCAGGGCGATACGCTGATTGGTGGCTATCAAGAAAATCATTCTCCTGCAAGTAGTCTCGTAGTCGTGAAAAGGAAACACGTTCCACGAAAGTGTACTTCATAAATTCCCCAAAAATTCTCGGATCACTACCAAAAGTTAATCGTTTGTTACTTGTGTCATTCTCAACCTTTCCTGCAAGTTTCATCCCAATCCGTTCCCTACTTTTTGAGTTATTTTGCACACGGACAAACTAACTAACAAACAAACTAACTAACGAACGAACGAACGAACAAACAAACCAACGGTAACGAAAACATAACCTCCTCCCTTCAATTCAATTCAATTCAATTCAGTCATATTTTTTTTTCCAATCAACGAAAATCAAAACATAATAAAAAGTATACATGTCATAAAATGATATTGTCCAAACGTTTACAAAAGGTTCATGTAGTATACGAAATAAATTATATACAACAACATAATAATGTACAATAATTACGAGGAACAATGCATGTATACTTCGTGAGCGTTCGGAAAATAACTTCAATTATGGAAAATAGCGATCCACTAAAAAGCAAAGCTTGTGGGACGTGGATCGCTAGATAAATAATGAGTAAACAATATATTATTCAAGGTATTTTTTTTCCAGCTATTGTATTAAATATAAATTACTTAAGTCATTTGTAAAAAATATAGTTATTTTGAGATACGCTGGCTTCGGCAATAATAAGAAATAAGAATAGAGTATCAATGCTAATGCCCAGACAGTGTTCATTGAACTGCGTGTACCGGGAAAATATGACAAGGACGACACACTCGTACAGACATTCAGTTATCCACACACATGTAAGACGCGAGACAGTACCGAGAAGAGAGAAGACAATAACAATACAAGTCTACGAAGAACAAAAGACACTTACCTCCCTTGGCGGAGGTAATAAAAGATGCGTTTGAAGTTTGAAGTTTGAAGTTTGAATTTTGAAGTTTTATTTATTACTCAACGACCCTCATGGGGTATGGGAGTACAATGTCAATTGAAAATACACAAAATAGAAAAATTTCAAATAAGAATTAACATATATACATGTATAATACAAATATATACAAGATATCAACATACTTTTCAAATAAAATTTGCATAAAAGTATGTTATAAATAACATACTATACAAATGTGAATCTATCACATGAATTACGAACAATGCAGGCACTGCCTGATGCAAATAATCACGCAAAGGGTATATAAAATAAACTAAATCAAACGAAATAATAAAGTACAGTAACTAACTAAAAAAGGGACATTGTTACCTTACAAAACCTCGGAATGTTTGACAAAGTCTTTTTCTTAATGGAATTGAACAAACTGTGTTAGGATACTTCCTATAATACTTTTCGAGAAATCTTTTACGTTCTGTCTTCAAGAAGGGACATACAAACAAATAATGGAATTCATCACCAATATCATTTTTAGAACAATAAGTACACAAACGTTCAATTCTTGGAATGTCTTTGTAACGCCCAGACACTATTGGAAGCTTCTGATTATAAGGCAACGAAAACGTGTTAAAGATTTCCTATTATTTTCATTAAGACGAATCAGATACTTTTCGAAGCATAATTGCTGCTTAAAATTCCATAAACAGTGCATTGATTGTTTAACTCAATATCACTGTGCCACTCCTGTTGACTCATATCTTTAATTTTTGTATCTATTATTCTTTTGAATGAAGATAAAGATAGATTACTTGCTTGACTCTTCCACACATCAGAAAGGCCTAAGCTATCAAGAGTATTCTTTACTTTGGGAATCCAACCCATCTTATTTTTCCCCTTCAAAAAGGAGAAAAATTCAAAGCTATAAATGATGCTTGATAATTTCGCTGATTTCCCATTTACGAGACGATACCAGAACATTAGCATTCGACTAGTGACAGTTTTTTTTCTAATTTGCAGTGCCCAAGTTCGCCGTAAGTCATACAACTGGGAGTTCTCTTGTTCAGACCAAGCAATTCTTTACAGAACTTCAAATAAAACGTTTCAATTTAAATTACATTTTCAAAATCCCAAACCTCACATCCATATAACAGAATTGGCAATATCAATTGATTAAATAGCTCAAGTTGAATATCAACAGGTAGACAAAGAGATGCGATTTTGCTCTTCATGGAGTACATAGCCACTGATAGCTCTTTGTGCTTGAGTTACTTGTTTATTTATAGCTTTTTTGAAGCTATTGTTATAGTTGAAAGTTGTTCCTAAATACACATACTCATCAATTACACTTAAAGGTTCATTGTCAAAATAAAACTTCGGAATATTTCTAACTTTTCCTTTAGAAAAAATAACAACCTTCGTCTTCGTGGTATTAACAGTAAGATGCCACAATGGGCAATAATCAGAAAGAGCGTTAAGAGCATCTTGAATCATTCGCACTTTCAGCAAGTACAATAGTATCGTCAGCGTACAAAAGAGTGAATAAATTTATATAAACATCCATTTCTTTCTCATAAAAGCAATCGTGAATTGATGTAGAAAGAGAGCTCAGACCATTGTATCTCTCTTGTAAAAAAGATTCAAAATCATTCAAATACAGTGCAAATAAGATTGGAGACAAATTTTCACCTTGCCTTACTCCTACGTTACTCTGAAAAAAGTCTGATTTCTTACCACCATAAGAAATGCAGGATTTAGCGTTGTAGTATATTTTGACTATTACACGCAATAATTTTCCATCAATCCCGTCCTTCAATAATTTAATCCAAAGCGAACTTCGATCAACTTAATCAAAAGCTTTTTTTTTTATAATCCACAAAAGCACAATACAATTTTTTATTTTTTTGTAAATGCCAATCAAAAATATTGCGTGCAATGAAAAAAATGTGATCCACCGTAGAATAAGCTGACCGGAAACCGGCGTGAACTTCACCAAGTAGATCATAAGAGTCAATGAACAAAGTAATGCGTTCATTTAGAATAGCAGTGAATAGCTTACCAACACAACTTAAGAGGGTGATACCCCTGTAGTTATCAGCAGCATCAGATGAGCCTTTACCTTTGAACAAAGGTTCAATCAAGCCTACCACCCAGCTTGAGGGTATAATACCTGTATCAAGCACTACATTTTACAGTTTGGTAACAAGTCTCAAAAGAGATTTAGAACTATAATTCGTTTAGAATGATATCATCCCGTCCAGGGTAGCGCGTCCATAAAAAATGCGCACATACAAAAATAGCGCACAAGGGTGCACATACACAAAATAGCGCACAAGGTAGGACATCATACCCGGCGTTCAGACGATCCCCCTCTTCGCGGGGAGCGCGTAGAGAGATTGTACCTTTTTTACGATCGACCGTCCACACGTGTCTTGATATCCCCCGGTGAACGGGGGACAAATCACGGCTAGGCACCGTATGCGCGTACAAAATGGCATTTTGAGCATGCGCACTTAGGAGAAAAGCAGCTGCATGAGCTGCGCGCTCTGTCCCCCACCAGAATTTGTTGCCGGGCTCGATAAGCTTTCCGGGGGACAGGGGAATGTCCCACCGACCCGAGCGTCCACACGATGAGATTGCCGGGGGATGTCCTGGCAAACGGGAGATTCCCCTCGCAGCGGGGGATCGTCTGAACGCAGGGTAAAAGAAAACTAGGAAGGTAAGGAAAATACAAGAAGCGTACAAAATACGACGTCACAAAGCAAGGAGGCAGAAGATAGCAAATGAGGGAAAGAGAGAGAGGGGGAGAAGGAAACGAAGATAAAAAAGAAGGAAGGATTATTCCCTAACGGGGAAAGAACGGAAAGAAACATTCAGTCCATTGGGTTGAAGGCAACCAAGGCGATGGATTACTTGTTCCTCTCGTAGTTTGCGGACTTCGTCTGTGCCACCATGACAGGTTGTCATTACACCGATCTTCAGGTGATTAATGATGTGCCCGGGCAGGTTGAAGTGCTGGGCCACTGGAAGTCCCGGTGTACTGAGCCGTACCGATCGGAGGTGTGTTACGGCACATTTTGGTAAATCGGCACATTTTGGTAAATTACCAAAATGTGCAAGTTACCAAAATGTGCCGTCACTATGTG
Organism: Diadema setosum; assembly: GCF_964275005.1. Classification (NCBI taxonomy): domain Eukaryota; kingdom Metazoa; phylum Echinodermata; class Echinoidea; order Diadematoida; family Diadematidae; genus Diadema; species Diadema setosum. The sequence continues at coordinate 20,814,108 of NC_092697.1, forward strand.
TCGGCACATTTTGGTAACTGCACATTTTGGTAATTTACCAAAATGTGCCGATAGTGCACCTATACCTGACGGGATTAACTGTTACCAAAATGTGCGGTTAAAGTGGATTTGCCTGCACATTTTGGACAATCTGCACATTTTGGTAACTGAACTAAAAACCTATGGATGGGCTTGAGATTTATAATACGGTCAAGGAGTTAAGGTGATTATGGTCCTGCTGCAGCAGTAAAGACAGGGAAGACACATTGTAGCTCACCCGAGCTCAAGGCTCGAGTAAGCTATTGCGATTGCTTTTCGTGCGGGTATGCTTTGTCACCTGCGAGCCAGGTGCGTGGGGCTGACAACTCAGTGAAGGAATTTCTCTGAAGGAATGGCAGAAGTACCACAGAATTCCATTAATTTGCCTGCATACGGGGACTGCGAAATACATACGTGGGAGTTGCCTGCGAGGTACTGCCGCTAAGGGCCTCCTACTGGCGTTCTGCGTGTACCTCTGCGGGCAATTCCCACGACTCACCCGGAAAAACTCTTGGTTATGCTGTAAACTTTGCTGCGGGTAAATCGGACCTGCGTGCCAGGGATGTCAAGTTCAAAAAATTGTTATGAGTGAGATTTTCATGATTCGGCATCACTCGGCACTTCAGCTTGAGAATGTGCCAGCGAGCGAGGGTGTGGGAGGGGTTTTTCCCCCCTGTGGCTTCCTACGGTAGGGAGCTCTTTCAATTTGTAGCTCTTAATGGTGCGATCAGGTGCATACTTAAATGACCATTTTTACTTATTTTGAAAGACAAAAGGGAAATGTACCTTCAACTGCAACTATATAATCATTATTATAGGCCCAAGTTGCAGGCTTCGCCCGATGCGTGAGAAAAATGGGTACCATGCGTGAGTTCGTGAGACGACCCCTAAATGCTTGAGTCTCACGCACAATGCGTGAGACTTGGTAGCTCTGGCGTGCGCACCTCCGGGCAAATACAGGCGAGATACGCGCTTAGGTACTGTCAGGTGCGGAACAACTGCGGAGAGCTCCGGGTAGCAAATTTGCTTCCCCGCAAGTCAAACTTCCTCAGATACGGTATGACAAGGCCTTGAGCATGTTCAAAATATGCTCCGAGTGAGTTGCGGGGGCACACCCAAAACACCAGTAGGAGACCCTTACCGGCAGCACCTTGCACACAACTCCAACGCAGGTACTTCGCAGTACCCGTAAGTCGCTCGTAACAGAAAACGGATCGGTTTCAAAGTTTTCACGCAGGTCAAACGGAATACATGCAAGTAGAAGGTAAGTAGCACGTGTCTAGCAAATAAGAGACAAGTGCGAAATTCGTAAACATTCTTGTCCGCCCGCAGGAAAAAAAAATCCCTGCTCGCAACAAGCCCGCGTAGCTTGCCCTGAAAGGTGTGACACGGCCTGCAAGCCTAGCGTGCGACTTGCGAAGAACAATTTTTACTACCCAGAGGTCCCCGCAGATGATCTGCACGTAACATTACCTAGTACGTTTCTCATCCGTAGTGGCAAATCCTTTTTACCCGTAACCATGTTAAAGGCCCAGTCACACCTTTCCGGGCAAGCTACGCGGGCTTGTTGCGTGTGAGGATTTTGGGGGCGGACAAGGATTTGCGCGAGTTGTGCATATGTGTCTTACTTGCTGGATGCGTGCTACTTATGTTCTTCTTGCGGGTATTCTGTGTGACCTGCGTGCCAGGTGCGTGGGGGCTGGCAACTCAGAAATTCATCTGAAGGAATGGCTGAAGTCCAACAGAAATGACAGAATGACTGCGAAGTACCTGCGTGGGAGTTGCCTGCGAGGTGCTGCTAAAATTTGGCTGCGGGTAAATCGTAAGGTAAGGCTGCCGAACTCATTTTTTTTTTTTTTTTTTTTTGGGGGGGGGGGGGACAAAAACCAACTGCACTCAGGGCCTACAATTAGTTTTTATGATGATTGTGGAGGAGCAAAAAGTTACCAAAATGTGCCGTCAATGTCCTGTGCTGTAACAAGATGTTCGGTTGCGCGATCTGGTAACTGCACATTTTGGTAATTTACCAAAATGTGCAATTTACCAAAATGTGCCGTAACAAGATGTTCGGTTAGGCGATCTGCTATTCTCCGTTTCGTCTCTCCTATGTAGATCTTGAGAATGTGATCTACGCGATCACTTGTACAGCCTGCCACAAGGAGGGGGGGGGGGGATGGGGGATGGGGGTGGGCAGAGAAAAATCGCTTCCAATTACGTGTTATATATATATATATATATATATATATATATATATATGTGAGTGTGTGTGTGTGTGTGTGTGTGTGTGTGTACATAGATATATAGCGAAAAAAAAAAGGAAAGTAAACACTTTTCCAAGTTTACATGTCTCAAAAAATATTTGGCTAAAGGTTAATGTATTACATACAACGGCGTAAATCCGTACTGAGGAGTGGGGGGGGGGGATGATCGGCGATAGTCACCATCACCACGATTACAAGCCCATAACTGGACCGGCGCAGCCTTGGGAGGGGTGGGGTGGAGAAGCTTGGTGCCCCCACCCCCCCCCCCCAACACGCACACACACACACACGCACACACACACACACACACACACAGTGGCGTACCATGGGTCAAGACATTAGGGGGGCACCTCGTGGAAAAGTAATTTTGAGGGTGTGTATGCTTATGCGTGCTTGCGTGTGTATGTGTGTGTGCGCGTGTGTGCGTGCGCTGTCAGTCTGCAAACTTAATGGGGACTACAGTACATAACGATATGTCATACATTCCACAGCGCAGTCATTGAGCAACATTTGTAAGTTTTTTAGAATGACGGCGTGAAACAACAAATTATTTGGAACAACATCAGGAGAACTGCATAAAAATTGAATGCGAGCGAGCGTTGAAAATTTTGACATTTCACAGTACAAAAACTGCCGTTTGTAGCTATATTTCTTCGCTTTCGAAAGGGGTTGCGCACCGGGCTCAACTGCTGGTAATTACCGGCAGCAACATCAGGAGATTGGCATAACGATTAAATGCGAGCGATAGAAGCGAGCGAGCTTGAAAATTTTGACATTTTACAGTCCAAAAACTGCCGTTTGTAACTATATTTTTTCGCTTTGGATATTAAGGAGGGGAGGGAAGCATCGGGCGCAACTGCTGGCAATTACTGGCAGCAACATCAGAAGAATGGCATAACGATTAACTGCGAGCGAGGGAAGCGAGCGAGCTTGAAATTTTGACATTTTACAGTCCCAAAACTGCCGTTTGTAGCTCTATTTTTTGCTTTGGAAATTAAGGAGGGCGCAACGAGCGTAACTGCTGCCAGTTACTGGCAGCAACATCAGGAGAATAGCATAACGATTAAATGCGAGCGAGCGAAGCGAACGAGCTTGAAATTTTGACATTCTAAAATCACAAAACTGCCGTTTGTAGCTATACTTATTCGCCTTGGAAATTAAGGGGGGGGGGGGGCGCACCGGACCCAACTACTGGCGATTACTGGCAGCAACATCGGGAGAATAGCATAGCGAGCTTGAAATTTTGACATTTTACAGTCCCAAAACTGCCGTTTGTAGCTATATCTTTTGCTTTGGAAATTAAGGGGGCGCAACGAGCGTAACTGCTGCCAGTTACTGGCAGGAACATCAGGAGAATAGCGTAACGATTAAATGCGAGCGAAGCGAAGCGAACGAGCTTGAAAATTTGGACATTCAAAAACCACAAAACTGCCGTTTGGTATAGCTATACTTATTCGCTTTGGAAAGTGAAGGGGGGCGCACCGGTCCCAACTGCTGGCGATTACTGGCAGCAACATCAGGAGAATAGCATAGCGATTAAATGAGAGCGAGCTTGAAAATTTTGACATTTTACAGTCCCAAAACTGCCGTTTGTAGCTATATTTTTTATCGCTTTGGATATTAAGAGGGGGGGGGGGCGCACCGGGCGCAACTGCTGGCAATTACTGGCATCAACATCAGGAGAATAGCATAACGATTAAATGCGAGCGAGCGAAGCGAGCGATCTTGAAAATTTTGACATTTTACAGTCCCAAAACTACCGTTTGTAGCTTTATTTTTTCGCCTTGGAAATTAAAGGGGGGCGCACCGGGCGCAACTGCTGGCAGTTACTGGCAGCAACATCAGGAGAATGGCATAACGATTAAATGCGAGCGAGCAAAGCGAGCGAGCTTGAAAATTTAGACAATTTAAAGTCCAAAAACTACCGCTTGTAGCTATACATTTTCGCTTTGGAAATTAAGGGGGCGCACCGGGTGCAACTGTGGGCAAAAACTTTCAGCAACATCGGGAGAATAGCACTGCGATTAAATGCGAGCGAGCGAGCTTGGAAATTTTGACATTTTACGGTCCAAAAACACCTTTTGTAGCTATTTTTTCGCTTTGGAAATTAAGAGGGGCGCAACGGGCGCAACTGCTGGCATTTACTGGCAGCAACATCAGGTTTTTTTTGTGTGTTTTTTTTTCTTTTTTTTTTTTGGGGGGGGGACCCTCCGTTGGTATCAATAGATATCTCCACCCACGGAACTTTTGCATTTTTTTCTAAACTGAAGTAACAGACCTGGTGCACACTTTAGATGAAATATTTTAAAATATGTTAATCTAAAGTGTATTAAGTAGAAAGGACTGAACAGGGAGGGTATAGGAGGCATGGGGTAGGCCTAACCCCTCTTACACGAGGGAAATTTTGTATTATTTTGTAGAATCGAAATTCAGCCATCTTTGGATGAAATATTTAGACAGTTTTCTATCAAAAAAGTAAGAACATTTCCACATCTCGGGAGTTACGAGGAGCAAAATGATATGTTTGTCCCCAATACTTTTATGGGGTACCATCCCCCCCCCCCCCCCCATCGACGCCTCTGCATATGAGGGAGCTTTTGTAAGTGAAAGATCTGCTGCATGCTCTTTGATAAAATACTAGGAAATACGTCAATCTCAAAAGTGTTCAAAATCTATCGAAAGGGATCCAGTAGCGGAGCTTTTGCATGCTTATGATTGCAATTCAACGAAATCTGGTGCATAGTTCTGGCGGTATTTGGACAATTTTCCACAAAGAAAGTTCGAGATTTGTCCTTATCTCGGGAATTGCTTGGGGGACAAATGACTTTTCTGCCCCAACACTTCCGCAGGGGTGGGGCAAATGCCTCTTTGCCTCCCCCTCCCCGAGATAGATTCGACGCCCCTGATCATCCCTGGGTATGCCCATAGATGTATCAGAGTCGTCATCGTTTCAGGAATAATTCAGGAAATGGAGGGGGTTCAATTATGGCGGTATGGTTTTAGTTATTGTTTGTTTGTTTGTTTTCGTACATAATTTGCAGATGGTCCCGAGTTGCTCGCGTCATAGCATGTTTACATGTAAGCCTGTGCTATTTGACGTTGTCAACGTCTGGACCATAAAATGTCGATAATACTTTCTTCGCGAGCGAGCGAAGCGAGCGAGCGCTTGAGAAAATTATGTATACATTATCCTACAAGATGGAATACTATTCAGCTCTGTTACCTCTCTGAAGGCGGGCCTTTCGATAAAAATATGTCAATCTTGATAAAAGCACATTTCTGCTTCCTCAATTTTTTCCTCAAATTTCAGGGGGGGATGATTGTACAGGCCATCCCCCCCTCCTCCATTTCAGGGGGGGGGGGATATATCCCCCCCCATCCCCCCCCCCATCCCCCCCGGGATTTACGCCCATGATTACATACCATATGAAAGGTAATTTGATAAACCAGAACCTAGTTCCACTTTACGCATGAGCAGAAAAAAAAGGTCATTTGTACCAAGAGACACGTTGGTTTTTAAATTAAATGAGATAGGCATCTGTCATAATTATAATGATTATCCATGCAATCCTTGTAAATGTTGCTTGCCAGTACATCCACCTCAAGGCTGTGTCACACCTTTCCGGGCAAGCCTTGCGAAGAACAAGTTTTAGTACCCGGAGGTCCCCGCAGATGACCCGCACATGACAGTACTAGCACGTATCTCACCCGTAGTCGCCCGGAGGTGCGCACGCAAATCCTTTTTACCCGCAACCATGTTAGGCCCTGTCACACTTACCTTTCCGGGCAAGCTACGCGGGCTTGTTGCGTGTGGGGATTTTCCAGCATACCGGACATTTTTCTGAGGGCGGACAAGGATTTGGGCGAATTTTGCATGTGTCTAACTTGCTGGACGCGTTCTACTTAAGTTCTACTTGCGCTAATTCTGTGTTGTGTGACCTGCGTGCCAGGCGCGTGAGGGCTTACAACTCAATGAAGAAATTCCTCTGATGGCAGAAATGGCAGACATCCCACAGAATGTCATTATCTTGGTCGCATACGGGGACTGCGAAGTACCTGCGTGGGAGCTGCCTGCGAGGTGCTGCTGCGAGGTGATGCTGATAAAGGCCTCCTACTGGCGTTCTGCGTGGACCTCCGCGGCAATCCCCGCGACTCACGTAGATCAAGTTTTGGTCATGCTCAAAACTTGGCTGCGGGTAAATCGAAATTGCGTGCGCACCTCTGGGCAACTACGGGCGAGATATGCGCTAGGTACTGTCAGGTGCGGACCAACCGCGGAGAGCTCCGGGTAGTAAATTTGTTTTCCCTCAAGTCAACCCGCAAAACTGCCCCAGATACGGTATGACAAGGACTTGGGCATGTTCAAAACTTGTTTCGAGTGACTCTCGGTGGTTTGCCTGCAGAGGTACACGCAGAACACATGTGTTCTCGAAACTTGCAAACACTCTTGGCCGTCCGCAGAAAATTCTCCTGGGTGCTGGAAAATCCCTACTCTCAACAAGCCCGCGTAGCTTGCCCGGAAAGGTGTGACATGGCCTTTACAGCAAGCCTGGTATATTTTGGCAATATGAATAAAATATTTTTTTAATGCATTCAATGCAAAACAATGAAATAGATGCTTGCCGGACGGTTGATTGACGGGCCATTCTTGTCACCAGTCCTGTACCGGCCGCACAGAACCGCTGTTAGACCCCGTTTACAGTGCGAGGCTCGGCCGCGGCCGTGCCCAGCCCCGCTTCAGTGTAAACGCGCAAAAGGCCAAATGCGAGGCCAAAATTGGCCTCGCATTTGGCCTCGCTCTGGAGGTGGTCTCGGCCGCGGCCGAGCCGCGGCCGAGCCTGGCCTTTTCTTGGTGTAAACGCAAACTGGGCCAAATGCGCGGCCAATTGCGCGGCCAATTTTAGTCTGGCTTCCAAACCCTCTGCATGTATCTTTCGCTATTCAGGATATTAATCCCCTCAACGTCGAAAACTAGTATAGTTTAAGGTGGTTTTTGTCCGGCAAAGGATTCTTTCCTTCGGCAAAGGCCTTTGCCCGAACGGCGACTTCGTCGCCACGGAATTCATTTGGCGAAGGGTCTGAAAACCAGACAATACCAAATTGCGTTTGTTTATAAGCAGAGCGCCACCACGACAAAATATTGAAAGGTTTGAATCAAAAGCGCGGCCGAGCCCGGCAGTGTAAACGGACAAAATTGCAGGGCCCGGCCTCGCAATTGAGGCTGGGCTCGGCCGCGGCTCGGCCCAGCCCCGCACTGTAAACGGGGTCTTAGTGAGAGGTTTGTTAGCGCTATCAAGTCACTGACAAATCAGCCACTAACAGCACGGGCAAAATGGCGCTATTAGAGCGCTGTTAGACACGTGCGCTGTTACGGTGCTGTTAGTGGATTTGAGCCATAGAGTTAGGCAAAAACTATGCGATTTGTGCGTAATGATCAATTTAGGCCCTATAGATTGATGCATCTTGTTGATGCAGCGGCAGCACAACGCCCAGTGCATTGCTGTCTTCGTGAGTGACGTGTATTCATATCTTTAAACAGTTCGATATCATCCGTTCATTGTCGCCTTCTTGTGAGCTTGGCCGGCGCCACGTTTTCAAAAATGGGTGGGGGGGGGGGGGGGGAGGGGGAGGGACCCAATTCTGGATTTACATGAGCTAACAAAAACAAAACAAAGCAAAACAAAACAAAAAAAGAACTTCAGCGCTACATCGGGTGCCACTTCTTCAGCTGACGAGCAAGAAATAAATAAATAAATAAATAAATAAATAAATAAATAAATAAATAAATAAGTAATAATAACCCATACGTACTTATAGCATTGTGTGTTGAAAGTCGCCCGATTTCCAAATATAGAAGCCTTTGTTACGTCATAAACCCTCAGCTGCACGGCGCGCCTCGCCCTAGCTTGAAGTTTGAAGTTTGAAGTTTGATTTATTACTCAACGACCCTCATGGGGTATGGGAGTACAATGTCAATTGAAAATACGCAAAATAGAAACATTTCAAATAAGAATTAACATATATACATGTATAATACAAATATATACAAGATATCAACATACTTTTCAAATAAAATTTGCATAAACGTATGTTACAAATAATATACTATACAAATGTAAATCTATCACATGAATTACGAACAATGCAGGCACTGCCTGATGCAAATAATCACGAAAAGGGTATATGAAATTTGATTTCATTTGAATTTATTTTCCGTTAAAAGTCACATTACATAATTATAATCATTGCATAAACAAAATAGTACATAAAATGAGCGGAAGGATAGCCCTACTCAGCTATGTTTGCCATAACACAGCTGTTTTCCAGAGGGGTCCTATAAATAACAATGTTGTGATACACATAATGATAAAGACATGAATAAATAATACATAATAATGAAGAATATCAATAAGTCTTAAATCAAACCCAAAATGAGACTAAGATAAGAATAAAATGGAAACATATACCTCTGAAACCTATCAGTTCAATCAAATACATTGCAACCCCAATTATCCCATCATTATGACTCACCCTCCTCCCCCCCCCCCCGCCCAAAATATCCATGATATCATTATACATATATATATATATATATATATATATATATATATATATATATATATACATATATACACATATATATATATATGTATATATATATACATTAAAGCCATTTTGGTATGTATTGATCAATTTCTTTAAGAAACAAATTATATGAGATTAAACATTTAACATCACGTGGTAAATCATTAAAGTAAGAAGCTCCACGATATGAAAACATTCTTTTACAATAATCAGTGTGAGGCTTTGGTAAGGAGAGATTTCCATAGGAGCGTAAATTGTATGGATGTGAAACAAATTGAAATAAATTTTGCATATATGGTGCGCTGAGATCATTGTAACTTTTATACACCAAAGATATAGAATGTTTAATACGGCGAGATTTCAGGGATTCCCAATTCGAAATTTGATGTAATTCATGATTGCATATATGTTTATAGGGACTTATTCCAAGTATTATTCTACCAGCCCTATTTTGTAATTTCTGCAGTCGATCGGTATATTTCAGGTGGGAGGAATCATACACCTGATATCTGCGTAATCAAACAAAGGGAGAATTATTGTGCGGTAAATCAATTTCAAATTACATTCATTAATATAAACTCGAAAACGACCTAAAAAATTAACCAATTTACCAATTTTTTTTTTACAAAGATATTCAATATGATCATTCCATTTCAATTCTTGGTCTATTATCACCCCTAAGTATTTCACGGCTTCTTTGCATTGAATATGTTTTCCGTTAATATAAACATTTAAATCTTTGCGTTTTGTCAACATTGCACGGGTACCAATCAGTATACTCTCCGTTTTATCAACATTCAAACTAAGTTTGTTCAAACACATCCAATCATAGATGCGTTCCAAGTCTGTATTCAGAAAATAATCTATACAATTAACATCTTTGTGAGAGTAATACAAAATAGTATCATCTGCATAAAGTTGTAGGTCGCAGTGTTGTACCTGCTGAACTATATCGTCTATATAAAGGGTGAACAGTATGTGGTCCAAGGATTGAACCTTGAGGTACGCCGTAATTGACATCAACAAACTCAGACATTTCAGAACAAAAATAAGTACATATTTGACGATTGGTCAAATAACTTTCACACCAGGCAAAACGATTTCCTTGCGCACCAGCACCCACAAGTTTCTTTAATAGAATATTAATGTCAACCGTATCAAATGCTTTTTTCATGTCGATAAGAACTGCTCCTGTGTATTGACCATTGTCAGATGCGTTTAACCAATCGTCGGAAACACGTGCAAGAGCTGTCACAGTTGAGTGCTTTTGCCTAAACCCTGACTGTTTCTCCGAAAGTATATTACTAGATTTTAAAAACTCTGAGAATTGCTTGCCTACAATCTTCTCGTGGATTTTTGAGACAGAAGATAACATTGCAATTGGACGATAATTACAAGGAAATGTTTTATCACCTGCTTTATGCAAAGGAAAATTTTTGCCTGTTTCCAGCGTAATGGAAAATTGCTTTCTGACAGTGACTTATTAAAAAGGTAAGTAAGACAAGGGACGATGACGGGAGCAGAAATTTTTAACAAGTGCACAGAAATTCCATCTACACCAACAGACTTCTTGTTTTCCATGCCCCTGATAAGATCACTAACTTCATTCTCAGAAACAGTTTGAAAAGAGAACTTGGGAGAAGTTTGCCTGGAAGAGTTAGAGGAGTCAACGTGATACGAGGCATGAGACGGAGGGGAAACAGATGGAATATTCGATGCTAGTTCTGACCCAATATTTGCAAAATATTGGTTAAAAACATTGGCTTCTGATCTGTCACCACTAGATTTATCATGTTGAGAAATAAACTAAATCAAACGAAATAATAAGTGCAGTAGGCCTAACTAACTAAAAAATGACATTTTTACCTTACAAAACCTCGAAATGTTTGACAAAGTCCTTTTCTTAGTGGAGTTGAACAATTGATCATATTTAAATGTGTTAAGATACTTCCTATAATACTTTTCGAGAAATCTTTTACGTTCTGTTTTAAAGAAGGGACATACAAACAAATAATGGAATTCATCACCAATATCATTTTTAGAACAATAGGTACACAAACGTTCAATTCTTGGAATGTCTTTGTAACGCTCAGCCACTATTGGAAGCTTATTTGAAGCAGAAACCAGAGCACGCACTTTAGTGCGCGCATGCAAACATCAAATACGCGCAGCCTGAACTCCCAAATTCATTGACCCTACTGCCCAAATGTAAAAAATCCTTCATAAATTCCCCCAAAATAAAATTCTCTGATCACTACCAGAAGTTAATCGTTTGTTACTTGTGTCATTTTCAACCTTTCCTGCAAGTTTCATCCAAATCCGTTGACTACTTTTTGAGTTATTTTGCACACGGACAAACTAACGAACTAACTAACGAACAAACCAAAGGTAACAAAAACATAACCTCCTCCCTTGGAGGAGGTAATAATAATAATAACAATAAAATAGGTCTTCAGCGCATCTCTCTGATTCTACTCTCGTTTTTCTTCTGCTGAAAGGCAAAAAAAAAAAGAAAACAAAAACAAAACAAAACAAAGAAAAACCCCAAAACAAAACAAAACAAAAGAAAGAAAGAAAAAAAAAAGGTCTTCGCGGCAAAAACAAAGGCCTTACCGCGCTCAAAGGTTTCATTCTTTTTTCTTTTTTTTTCTAGCGTCACTTCCGGGGTGACCGGGGGCCCAAAGTGGTGACACCCTATGTCGGCCCTACTCCTATGTAACTATGTAGTCCTACGGGTGCACAAAAGGCCCCCTCTCCTCCCTCCCCCCCCCCCCCCCCGCTTCCAACGGTCCTGCAGAGCTGTATTTGAATTGATCATAATGGTGCAGAATAAAGCGAAGAGAGTTTGATTTGGTTTGGTGTGGTTTGGTTTTATCTACGCATTTCCTTTCTCCAGGTACAATAATAAATGAAAACAAAGTGTTGAACAGAATGTAAAAAAAAAAGGAGAGTATAACATACAAAATAATACAAGACTTTTTCAATATCATAACATCAATTTCTAATAACGTATAAAACAAAGTAACATAAATTATATTGAGGCATACTGTGATGTTCATGTGTGAACAAAGGAGAAATCAATACCCCAGGGTACAGTCATCATAACCGGAGCTTGACGTGGATGAGGCCCTATCTTGTATACGAATATAATACAACACTAATAAACCTACACAAAAAAGCCTCGTAATCTTAACGTTGTATACCAACGACCCCCCCCCCCAAAAAAAAGCTCCAGACTACACTGACGAAGGATTAAATGTTACATGGAGTAGGCCTACTATAGTTTTATAAGTCACAACGCTTGTCAGGAAGCACATATGCAATGATGCACAGATGGTTGGACATTAAGTTTGTTCAAATTAAACTCAGTTGAAGGAAAAGAAACACACAAAACACATATGTGACAAAACATGTCATTTTGTTTCTTTACCAGTTATGTGAAATTGCCATCTTACTTTGTCAAAACGTACTCTAGACCTATAATTGGAAGAACCATGTATAATGGCGGAGGCAACCAGTCGCCATAGCGGCATTTCTACTTACATATTATGTATACAATAGTTGTAATAATAAAGTTCATCATCATTGGCTTAAATGGGTATGTTGCCTATTTCACTATTAAAGGACAAGTCCACCTACAAATGTGGATTGAGTGAATGCAGCAATTGAACGCATTGATATGATCAGTGAATGCTGAAAGTTTGGGGAAAATTAGAAAATCGGTTTAAAAGTTACGAATTTTTGAAATTTTTGAAGTCACTACTGGATGAAAAGACTGCTACAGTGTATGATATGCGTAGAACGATTTATAATGAAAATATAAAGAGAATTTCACGAAAAATTTCACAGCAAAATATAAGTCGCCACTACCCGCCACATTCTTTATTAAGTCTAGGTCGATCTATTTGAAGTACATGTATGTCCACATGGTATAAAAACGGAGACAACTGAAGTTACAGCGCACGCAAGAAATCATTCACTAACATTGTCACTATCGGTGCCCCTGGCACTGTTAGTGAGTTGATAAAATGGGTGCACGTCACGAGACCGACACCAACGAGTCATACAGCCCACAAGTTATACAGCTCACAAGTCATACAGTCCACGAGTCATACAGCTCACAAGTCATACAGCCCACCAGTTATACAGCCCACGAGTTCGACACTGAGTAAATAAAGCCCACGAGTTCGACATCAAGTAAAATAAGCCCAGGAGTTATACAGCCCATGAGACCGACACCGACACTAAGCAAACAAAGCCCACGAGACCGACACTACACTTAAAAGGCCCACAAGACCGACGCTACGCATACAAGGATCACGAGACCGACATTACGCAAAAGAGGTTCACGAGACCGACACTAAGCAAAGAAGGCCCACTTTGCCTACTGTCGGTCTTTTGGGCTTTCTTTGCTTAGTGTCGGTCTCGTGGGCTGTGTTTGCTTAGTGTCGGTCTCATGAGCCTTTTGTGCGTAGTGTCGAACTCATGGGCTGTATGACTCCTGAGCCGTATAACTCGTTGGCTGTATGACTCATGAACCTATTATTGATGTCGGTCTCGTGGACCGTATGACTCGTGGATGTCGGTCTCGTGGGATGACCCCGATAAAACAGCACCACTGTTGTTAGCTTCTGTGCAGCCTCGCGATGTTAGGCTAACAGCGCTGTAAATGAATTTGACTAACAGCACGCCTCTGTGCGGCCAAATCGTTGCTATCAGTGCTGTTAGTGCGCTGTTAGCGCTAACAACGTTTCTGTCATATGTCTGTGCGGCCGCCCCTGGTAGGTCAATAAAAAGGGATACCTTGCGCATGAGTGAACACCTTATTTATGCCTTCGAAGGCACAAAAATAAAAATTGCAAAAATGAACAAGTTGTCATTCATGCATGCTCTTCATAAGTGCTCTTCTGTGTAACGATAAGAACGAAAGACAACTTTAACACAATGAGAAAAACATGAATGAAGATGCAAAAATAAACCTATGATCTCTAAAATAAAAAACCTAAGAAATGTTAAAAATATTGGAGGAAAATGAAGAATCTTCTGTCAAATCCAAATTCATATGAAATGAGAGAAGGAATATAAACAAAAATGGTAGGAATTTGAATTGACTTTGTCAAATTAGGAAAATTGTAAATGATATTTGGTTCTTGAATTTGTCTCATGAATTCTTAAATTGTTAAATTAAAACAATGAAATTAAGATATTCTGTTCATTTAATTATCTTTATGCCCTTAGTCCTGAATTATCATTTGATTTTTGAGTTGACAGGAATTCTCAATTTCCCCCTTTAGTTTCCCACTTTGATTTTGTTTGAGGTTATAAAGAGATAAATAAAATAAAAACTTATTTTTACTGTTTCATTCATGTCTCTCATTGTGTTAAAATGGTCTTTTGTTGTCATCGTTATCTTTAAGGGCATTTCCAAATGAAAGACGACATGTCAATTTTTTACTTTTGCGCCTAGGAGGACAAAAACGGATGTGTTCACTGATGCGTTAAGTTTTTCTTTATATTGACCTATTAGTTTGATAACCAATTTAATTACCCTGAATATGGTATATAATACAAATTATTTTTATCAAACCCTTCTATGAAAAATATGAACTCGAAAAAGTGTGAACTTCCTTTTTCTATTTTGCTGAGTGTACTACATACATAATTATTAGATGTACTTTATGCGAACATAGCGCAAATCTTGCGAAGGTTGTGCGCAGATGACGAGGCTTTGAAGATACTTTTGAGAACAAATTTTCCCGAGATGTTGTGTGTAATCATACCGTCTCCTCTAGTAAGAGGCAAAATACTCTGTCCCTCGGACAGGACATAAAATGGAGGTCCCGCGTGTGAGAGAGTCAAAACTCATGCACGTACGAATTCACGGAGCACGCGAACGATTAGCGAAGGACCCGAATGCCGAAAACTGGCAAATTTCAACATTCGGTGAAGTTTTTTTTTTTTTTTCGGAATGTGTTCCTACAATTGAGCCGAAAACCTTTCTCGGGCAGTTTGAGCATAGTTCTCACGACGAATGTGCGAACGTCATGTGTACCATTGCTAAAGTATGGCCAGTCACATGCACGAAGATCACGCGGTGAACAGCGCAAATTTACCAAGAATGACGGGAAAAATGTTTCTAGGGAAAGTTGAAAGCTGTCTTGAGTTGAAGTCATACAATACTTTGTACAACGGAGCGCCCCGAGATTAAGGGTATCCAAAGGCCTGGTCACACTGCCCAAAAGTCGCGTAAACGCATGAATCCCGAAAGAAATTTGGTTGTGCGTGCTTGTCCGTCGAGAATTTTCGCTGATTTACGCGATGAAAATCACTGATGAATTGCGCAGGGAACTACGAAAAGATCACGCAAAAATCACTAACAAACCACGCACTTTCAGCGCATAGGCACCAACGGCGTAAATCCGTACTGAGGAGTGGGGGGGGGGGGGGATAATCGGCGATAGTCACCATCACCACGATTACAAGCCCATAACTGGACCGGCGCAGCCTTGGGAGGGGTGGGGTGGAGAAGCTTGGTGCCCCCACCCCCCCCCCCCCCCTCAACACGCACACACACACGCATCAACACACACACAGTGGCGTACCATGGGTCAAGACATTAGGGGGGCACCTCGTGGAAAAGTAATTTTGAGGATGTGTGTATGCTTATGCGTGCTTGCGTGTGTATGTGTGTGTGCGCGTGTGTGCGTGCGCTGTCAGTCTGCAAACTTAATGGGGACTACAGCACATAACGATATGTCATACATTCCACAGCGCAGCCATTGAGCAACATTTGTAAGTTTTTTAGAATGACGGCGTGAAACAACAAATTATTTGGAACAACATCAGGAGAATTGCATAAAAATTGAATGCGAGCGAGCGTTGAAAATTTTGACATTTCACAGTACAAAAACTGCCGTTTGTAGCTATATTTTTTCGTTTTCGAAAGGGGTTGCGCACCGGGCTCAACTGCTGGCAATTACCGGCAGCAACATCAGGAGATTGGCATAACGATTAAATGCGAGCGAGCGAAGCGAGCGAACTTGAAATTTTTGACATTTTACAGTCCAAAAACTGCCGTTTGTAACTATATTTTTTCGCTTTGGATATTAAGGAGGGGAGGGAAGCATCGGGCGCAACTGCTGGCAATTACTGGCAGCAACATCAGAAGAATGGCATAACGATTAATTGCGAGCGAGGGGAGCGAGCGAGCTTGAAATTTTGACATTTTACAGTCCCAAACCTGCCGTTTGTAGCTCTATTTTTTGCTTTGGAAATTAAGGGGGGCGCAACGAGCGTAACTGCTGCCAGTTACTGGCAGCAACATCAGGAGAATAGCATAACGATTAACTGCGAGCGAGCGAAGCGAACGAGCTTGAAATTTTGACATTCTAAAACCACAAAACTGCCGTTTGTAGCTATACTTATTCGCCTTGGAAATTAAGGGGGACGCACCGGACCCAACTACTGGCGATTACTGGCAGCAACATCTGGAGAATAGCATAGCGATTGAATGCGAGCGAGCGGAGCGAGCGAGCTTGAAATTTTGACATTTTACAGTCCCAAAACTGCCGTTTGTAGCTGTATCTTTAGCTTCGGAAATTAAGGGGGCGCAACGAGCGTAACTGCTGCCAGTTACTGGCAGGAACATCAGGAGAATAGCATAACGATTAAATGCGAGCGAAGCGAAGCGAACGAGCTTGAAATTTGGACATTCTAAAACCACAAAACTGCCGTTTGGTATAGCTATACTTATTCGCTTTGGAAAGTAAAGGGGGGCGCACCGGTCCCAACTGCTGGCGATTACTGGCAGCAAACATCAGGAGAATAGCATAGCGATTAAATGAGAGCGAGCTTGAAAATTTTGACATTTTACAGTCCCAAAACTGCCGTTTGTAGCTATATTTTTTTCTATCGCTTTGGATATTAAATGGGGGGGGGGGGCGCACCGGGCGCAACGGGGGATCAGGAGAATAGCATAACGATTAAATGCGAGCGAGCGAAGCAAGCGATCTTGAAAATTTTGACATTTTACAGTCGCAAAACTAGAGTATACCGTTTGTAGCTTTATTTTTTCGCCTTGGAAATTAAAGTGGGGCGCACCGGGCGCAACTGCTGGCAGTTACTGGCAGCAACAGAATGGCATAACGATTAAATGCGAGCGAGCAAAGCGAGCGAGCTTGAAAATTTAGACAAAAACTACCCTTTGTAGCTATACATTTTCGCTTTGGAAAGTAAGGGGGCGCACCGGGTGCAACTGTGGGCAAAAACTTTCAGCAACATCGGGAGAATAGCATTGCGATTAAATGCGAGCGAGCGAGCTTGGAAATTTTGACATTTTACGGTCCAAAAACACCTTTTGTAGTTATTTTTTCGCTTTGGAAATTAAGAGGGGCGCAACGGGCGCAACTGCTGGCATTTACTGGCAGCAACATCAGGTTTTTTTTTTTTTGTGTTTTGTGTTTTTTTTTTTTTTTGGGGGGGGACCCTCCGTTGGTATCAATAGATATCTCCACCCACGGAACTTTTGCATTTTTTTTCTAAACTGAAGTAACAGACCTGGTGCACACTTTAGATGAAATATTTTAAAATATGTTAATCTAAAGTGTATTAAGTAGAAAGGACTGAACAGGGAGGGTATAGGAGGCATGGGGTAGGCCTAACCCCTCTTACACGAGGAATGTGTTCCTACAATTGAGCCGAAAACCTTTCTCGGGCAGTTTGAGCATAGTTCTCACGACGAATGTGCGAACGTCATGTGTACCATTGCTAAAGTATGGCCAGTCACATGCACGAAGATCACGCGGTGAACAGCGCAAATTTACCAAGAATGACGGGAAAAATGTTTCTAGGGAAAGTTGAAAGCTGTCTTGAGTTGAAGTCATACAATACTTTGTACAACGGAGCGCCCCGAGATTAAGGGTATCCAAAGGCCTGGTCACACTGCCCAAAAGTCGCGTAAACGCATGAATCCCGAAAGAAATTTGGTTGTGCGTGCTTGTCCGTCGAGAATTTTCGCTGATTTACGCGATGAAAATCACTGATGAATTGCGCAGGGAACTACGAAAAGATCACGCAAAAATCACTAACAAACCACGCACTTTCAGCGCATAGGCACCAACGGCGTAAATCCGTACTGAGGAGTGGGGGGGGGGGGGGGATAATCGGCGATAGTCACCATCACCACGATTACAAGCCCATAACTGGACCGGCGCAGCCTTGGGAGGGGTGGGGTGGAGAAGCTTGGTGCCCCCACCCCCCCCCTCAACACGCACACACACACGCATCAACACACACACAGTGGCGTACCATGGGTCAAGACATTAGGGGGGCACCTCGTGGAAAAGTAATTTTGAGGATGTGTGTATGCTTATGCGTGCTTGCGTGTGTATGTGTGTGTGCGCGTGTGTGCGTGCGCTGTCAGTCTGCAAACTTAATGGGGACTACAGCACATAACGATATGTCATACATTCCACAGCGCAGCCATTGAGCAACATTTGTAAGTTTTTTAGAATGACGGCGTGAAACAACAAATTATTTGGAACAACATCAGGAGAATTGCATAAAAATTGAATGCGAGCGAGCGTTGAAAATTTTGACATTTCACAGTACAAAAACTGCCGTTTGTAGCTATATTTTTTCGTTTTCGAAAGGGGTTGCGCACCGGGCTCAACTGCTGGCAATTACCGGCAGCAACATCAGGAGATTGGCATAACGATTAAATGCGAGCGAGCGAAGCGAGCGAACTTGAAATTTTTGACATTTTACAGTCCAAAAACTGCCGTTTGTAACTATATTTTTTCGCTTTGGATATTAAGGAGGGGAGGGAAGCATCGGGCGCAACTGCTGGCAATTACTGGCAGCAACATCAGAAGAATGGCATAACGATTAATTGCGAGCGAGGGGAGCGAGCGAGCTTGAAATTTTGACATTTTACAGTCCCAAACCTGCCGTTTGTAGCTCTATTTTTTGCTTTGGAAATTAAGGGGGGCGCAACGAGCGTAACTGCTGCCAGTTACTGGCAGCAACATCAGGAGAATAGCATAACGATTAACTGCGAGCGAGCGAAGCGAACGAGCTTGAAATTTTGACATTCTAAAACCACAAAACTGCCGTTTGTAGCTATACTTATTCGCCTTGGAAATTAAGGGGGACGCACCGGACCCAACTACTGGCGATTACTGGCAGCAACATCTGGAGAATAGCATAGCGATTGAATGCGAGCGAGCGGAGCGAGCGAGCTTGAAATTTTGACATTTTACAGTCCCAAAACTGCCGTTTGTAGCTGTATCTTTAGCTTCGGAAATTAAGGGGGCGCAACGAGCGTAACTGCTGCCAGTTACTGGCAGGAACATCAGGAGAATAGCATAACGATTAAATGCGAGCGAAGCGAAGCGAACGAGCTTGAAAATTTGGACATTCTAAAACCACAAAACTGCCGTTTGGTATAGCTATACTTATTCGCTTTGGAAAGTAAAGGGGGGCGCACCGGTCCCAACTGCTGGCGATTACTGGCAGCAAACATCAGGAGAATAGCATAGCGATTAAATGAGAGCGAGCTTGAAAATTTTGACATTTTACAGTCCCAAAACTGCCGTTTGTAGCTATATTTTTTTCTATCGCTTTGGATATTAAATGGGGGGGGGGGGCGCACCGGGCGCAACGGGGGATCAGGAGAATAGCATAACGATTAAATGCGAGCGAGCGAAGCAAGCGATCTTGAAAATTTTGACATTTTACAGTCGCAAAACTAGAGTATACCGTTTGTAGCTTTATTTTTTCGCCTTGGAAATTAAAGTGGGGCGCACCGGGCGCAACTGCTGGCAGTTACTGGCAGCAACATCAGGAGAATGGCATAACGATTAAATGCGAGCGAGCAAAGCGAGCGAGCTTGAAAATTTAGACAAAAACTACCCTTTGTAGCTATACATTTTCGCTTTGGAAAGTAAGGGGGCGCACCGGGTGCAACTGTGGGCAAAAACTTTCAGCAACATCGGGAGAATAGCATTGCGATTAAATGCGAGCGAGCGAGCTTGGAAATTTTGACATTTTACGGTCCAAAAACACCTTTTGTAGTTATTTTTTCGCTTTGGAAATTAAGAGGGGCGCAACGGGCGCAACTGCTGGCATTTACTGGCAGCAACATCAGGTTTTTTTTTTTTTGTGTTTTGTGTTTTTTTTTTTTTTTTGGGGGGGGGGACCCTCCGTTGGTATCAATAGATATCTCCACCCACGGAACTTTTGCATTTTTTTTCTAAACTGAAGTAACAGACCTGGTGCACACTTTAGATGAAATATTTTAAAATATGTTAATCTAAAGTGTATTAAGTAGAAAGGACTGAACAGGGAGGGTATAGGAGGCATGGGGTAGGCCTAACCCCTCTTACACGAGGGAAATTTTGTATTATTTTGTAGAATCGAAATTCAGCCATCTTTGGATGAAATATTTAGACAGTTTTCTATCAAAAAAGTAAGAACATTTCCACATCTCGGGAGTTACGAGGAGCAAAATGATATGTTTGCCCCAATACTTTTATGGGGTACCATCCCCCCCCCCCCCATCGACGCCTCTGCATATGAGGGAGCTTTTGTAAGTGAAAGATCTGCTGCATGCTCTTTGATAAAATACTAGGAAATACGTCAATCTCAAAAGTGTTCAAAATCTATCGAAAGGGATCCAGTAGCGGAGCTTTTGCATGCTTATGATTGCAATTCAACGAAATCTGGTGCATAGTTCTGGCGGTATTTGGACAATTTTCCACAAAGAAAGTTCGAGATTTGTCCTTATCTCGGGAATTGCTTGGGGGACAAATGACTTTTCTGCCCCAACACTTCCGCAGGGGTGGGGCAAATGCCTCTTTGCCTCCCCCTCCCCGAGATAGATTCGACGCCCCTGATCATCCCTGGGTATGCCCATAGATGTATCAGAGTCGTCATCGTTTCAGGAATAATTCAGGAAATGGAGGGGGTTCAATTATGGCGGTATGGTTTTAGTTATTGTTTGTTTGTTTGTTTTCGTACATAATTTGCAGATGGTCCCGAGTTGCTCGCGTCATAGCATGTTTACATGTAAGCCTGTGCTATTTGACGTTGTCAACGTCTGGACCATAAAATGTCGATAATACTTTCTTCGCGAGCGAGCGAAGCGAGCGAGCGCTTGAGAAAATTATGTATACATTATCCTACAAGATTGAATACTATTCAGCTCTGTTACCTCTCTGAAGGCGGGCCTTTCAATAAAAATATGTCAATCTTGATAAAAGCACATTTCTGCTTCCTCCATTTTTTCCTCAAATTTCAGGGGGGATGATTGTACAGGCCACCCCCCCCCCCTCCTCCATTTCAGGGGGGATATATCCCCCCCATCCCCCCCCCCCCCCCCGGATTTACGCCCATGATAGGCACGCAAAGGCCCCAAGATAGGGCGAATTCGTGGTTGTGCGCGACGACTGAGGTCGACGGAAAACCACGTATAATCTGCGCATTATCACTCATGAATTGCGTATGAATTGCGCATGATTTGCGCATGAACGCGATAGCGGCAACATTTTCGCAAACGATCACTGATATTCCACGCATATTTCGCGCATTGTTCAGAGGTTTGAACTTTGCACTATCAACGCAAAACTACTGATCGGAGGTTTTTAACTCTGCACAAGTAATTAAACAGAACCTCTGAGCAGCAATTTTATCGGTGCACGAGAAAAGAAAAACCTCTGATCAGTCGTTCTATCTCTGCAGGCACAGCTCGAAACTTCTGACCAGTAGTTTTATCTCTGCACGCATAGCGCCAACCAAGTCTGCGTAGTTTTTATTTCTGCACGCACAGCTCGAAACCTCTGATCAGTGGTTTGTCTGTCCATGTGCAGTAGTTTCTCTGTTTTGCGTCATAATGATGAGGAGGAACACTTGAAGGTGATTACTGCTATAGGTAGCACTTTCCAAAAATTACTCCAAACCTCTCAGGTCAGACCTGGTTCTATTCCTGCACGATTTCCCCTTTTAGTACACATATTTTCTGTTCTGTTGAGATCGATCCACTTTGAATGATAGCAGCCCCCTCTGTTTTTAAACTACAACTTATTTCTCTCAAATTGAACAACCCTTTCCTGAAAAAGAAAAGTTTTGGGCCGTGATAGTGACTCTTAAGCAAAAATTACATCGTATTGACGTAAGGCTGTGGACAACTTGAAAACACAATTTTCTTTTTATAAAGCTGATATAAGTCCAGGAGGATTGTTGCATATTTTCATCATAAGCTGAACACCTCCGAGGTTTTAGAGCATATCTTAGATTGGAGAAAATTAGATGGAACTTGATAGAATATGGAGAAATTCAGAAAGAAAGTATTAGATGACCACTTTGATCGAGAGAATCTTGTGAGATGCATTGGCAAATTTTAAGAATTAGTATGGTAAATTCAACGATTAAGAGGCTGTTGCAAACTTTGCAACAACAACAACAACAAAACATATTATGGACATCGGAAGAGACAGAAAGTTTCAGAAATGAAAGAAAAAAAAAAGACAAATTAGAGGGATACACTTACCTAATGAGTACCCTGATGAAATTACAATAAGAAAGATTTTACATCACTAAACCACTGAATACGATTTCATGGATTTTATTGTGGACGCATGTGACGTATTGTTTAGTTACTAGTTATTTACTGGAAAGTTGAAGGAACAGCGAATTTGAATGCAAGAACACAATGACGTCACGGAGACAGGGTGTGCATACAGGTATTGGGTCGTATAGTTCTGACCTTACGGTAGTAAAGACAGTAAGCTTTAAGATGATACCAAATGTGACGACTGTTATTCTAATATTACAGAAGAAATATAATAAATCTAATCAATCAAAGTGGAGTTTCCTCATCTTGTATAATAAGCATTGACCGAGCTTCAAGATGACAGTATACCATACATGACGACTAGTATTCTATATTACAGAAATATAGTCAATAATAGTTGAGTTTCCGCATAAACCATTGTTCAACCGTTATCCAATACCAGGCATGACGACTGTTATTTTGATATTACAGAAATGCTATCGATCAAATTCGAGCTTTCTTAAGGAAGCCCTACCATTTGTAAGAATTGTTTAAGCCTTAATATGATACCAAACACGACGACTATTATTCCAGTATTACAGAAATGATTACAATCGATCAAAGTCGAGTTTCCACACAAATGCTGGGTAATGGGTAGAACGGAAAGGCGTATCTGCAGATATCTATGGGTTATACCCAAAGAGATGGCATACTAATAGATCTCTTCGGTTGTAACACATTGTTGTTTCTTTTTGCTGTTGTTGTTTTACTTTTCCACCTGAGAAGGTGGCTGGATAGCACTTATTCAGCTGCACTATCTACTCTTCCATGGCGTCCAGTTTGATATGAGGCGAAATCACTTCACCGGTAACCGTTATGCACCATGCTCTTTTAGATGAATGAATGAAGCGGGAGCATGAACTATATCGTTAAATCTAGTCAACTTGACTTACTGTGTTATGGAGTAGCGACGTTTCACATCCTCTACGGGATGCTTCATCACACCGCCGGACTCCGCAGACCCGTAACAGGGTTGGGGAATTTCGGCATCCCGAAAAGATCTCTGGATATTTTACGTGCATGAGTTGTGACTCTCTCACAAACGGTACCTAAATTTGATGTCTTATCCGAGGGACAGAGTGTACATGATATGAGTATATTTTGTTCATTTATTCATGACGCGCATTGTATCAATGTTATCTTGAGTGACCTAACATGGGTGTCAGCCCGTGCACTAAACAGACAGAGAAGTAAAGTAAGAGACTCAGTGACTGTCATGAACATCATCGCTCTGGGCTTTCGGATTTGTGTTCCAGAAGTTTGATTAACATAATGTACTCAAACTAAATATTCATCATGGCAAGTGTTAAAAGAGAAATATGAATTATTTAGATCGAGATACACATGATAGGTAAATTAGTTCGGTGAAGAGAGTTCGAGGACAAAGGGAGACGAATTTGACACATGCACATTATTATGTGAAGTGAGCAAATACAATGAATAACATGTATGGCAGTTAAACGTAAATTATTGGAAGTACGGTGGGTCTAGGCAATGAATCATGGTGAAGTGGCCCCAAGACAGAGCACACAGAAAGTGATGTATATTAGCTTACTGCAGTCATAAAACTATATGCATGTCTGTTCAAGTGTGTCCCTGCATAATCAGCCTGTAGGCATTTCTAATGCAACCCCATGATAAAAATCCCAAACCATTTCAATGATTATCTCATATCTTTGATAGACACTGCTACATGTAAAGCCTCAAGAAACGTGTGATTCAACCGACATAGCAACGACATGCACTGTACAGTATATTGAACAGCGCCATCTTTTAACAAAACTCGTCTGCTATCTGATCATTCAACACTACGTTGTAGCAATAAACAACTTTCATGGTTGGGATGGTGAATGACACTATAATTAAACAGGACTTTTAATCGCAATAGCTGTGTGAGTTACCAGTAGGCAAACTTCAGTGGAAAGGAAACGAATGCTGGAGGGAGGGCTATCACCAAGCAAAATATAGACACATCAAAACTCGGATTTACATTTTTATCACGTTTCACATCTATTTGTGTGTTTATGTTTGTGATTGCGTGTGTCTATCATCATATAGACATATCCTCGCAATGTCAGGGACTACCATCACATCACTATTATTATCATTACTAGTATTTGTAATTACATAGTCACTAGTGTAATAGATAATCACATTATGATAATGAATACAGGATGATGATAGTCATGTTATGAAAGAGGGGCTGCACAGATACAGTAGCCTTTTGCCTATTATTGCTGTTTGCACATGGCTGGGCTTCATTAGTAAGAGAGGAGAGGAAGTGAGCTGAAAAGGAATATGTTTTCAGAGGTCAAAGTTCTGAGGTGCGCTATGAATTCATCGACCGTTATAAGCGATGCTTTGGTGAACTATAGGGAGCAGTACACGAGTTTGAAAAAATGGGGTATACCTTTAATAGTCCGGTCAATTTGTGGAGATGAACCTGCATGTATCTGCGTTTTTAAAGAACATTAATCTAATTACGCTATTCTGAAACACGGGAATAACAAAGAGAGAAGAAACTACAATAAAAAAAAAATGTGTGCATAAACAGCTGGGGTGTGTAGTCACAAGCAAATATGCCGACTTCGTCTGAAGACGTTACCAAGATTAGATTTCTTAAGATGAAACGATCATCTTAAAACAAGCAGAAGACTAGCAACAAAGAAGCTGAAAAGATATCAGTCGTTCTAAGTAGGCCTACTTTGCTTGTTTACCAAAGCAAAATAAGGCATGCTGCTAGGAGGACTGATGTCACAACTACCAGTATACTACAGGATTATTGATCTATTCGTTCATGATCATTCCAGTCAGTAAATGGAATTGGAGGCTTTATCATAAATATGTCACACGACAGGGCTGAGCCCATCTAAGATACACTAGACTAACTTTACCCTTGCCAGTGGCATATCACAGTGTGTTCATAGGTTGGAGGTGTGAAAGGGTTGATAGTTTTAGTTGAAATTGCTCTTCAGGCTTCCAACTTTATTGTGAGAGAATGAGAAACCTCCTACGAAATATGAAAGAACACGCAACTCTTAGAGGAATCCACAGTTTATTTGATAGAAATTAATTGGTTTTGAAATGACTGAGATACATTGTATCTAAAACAAAGCGATCAGAATCTAATAAGAGGTGGGACCCACCTTTAATTAGGATCGCTTTGTTTCAGCAATGTCAAAACTGATTTTCATCAAATAAACTTTGAATTCCACTTAGAATTGTATGCGTTTTAGTATTTCATAAGTGTTTTTTAATTATCCCACAAAAAGTTAAAAGCTGAATACCCATCTCAATTAACAGTACACCATCCCTTAAACGATAGAGATGTATGATTGTGTAGATATATATTGCCCTAGCACGGACACGTAAAAGAACAGCCAGTGGCTGAAACATGTATCGTACTAAATGAATAATGATATTTAGGAAAAATGACAAATTCTCGCAAAAAACCAATGTGAAACAGGGTCTTTAAAAAAAAGATAAGACATCAGTTTGCAGAAAGAAAGGAATAACGCAATGAGGAGAGCGCCAGTAAATCCTAACCAACCAAGGTTCGGTAATCCAAAACACATAAATTAGTTATACGGAGATGTTCGCTAATCTCACTCATTAGATACCTCCTGTAACCGAGTTTAAATTTTTCTCCACACACAGGGTATATAATATGTGTATGTGAACATCAAACACTGACTTTTGATGTATTTTCTGAGAAATTACATGTTTCGTTTAAGGTTTATTTTGTTAAAGGTTACTTATCATCATCATTAATACTGAAATTAAAAGACGAAGGCAATAGATAAAAATTCATACATTCAAGCGTATGGCACAATGTGCCTGGTTGATATCGTTTACCGACTATTGCTAGTCACCTATAAAGGGTAAGTCACGAAAACGTAAAGTGGGGATATGGACAATGAGGTGGTTACGATGTTGCAACTTTGAAAGATTTATATGTCTCCTTTGGGTTAAAAAGCACAACATGCATGATTGCAGTGGCAGTGAAATTTGCCTACTGGTTAGACTGAACCTTCATAGGCAGCTAGACACGTACCTTCTAAAAACAACATCACCACTACCACCACCACCACCAACAACAACAACAACAACAACAACAACCAGCAGAAAAAAAAAACTGCGCTAAGGCCTCTACCACGGACAGTCTTGGCTGTCGTTTTCCGAAGTGGGATTTCATCTGGAAAAAAAAAAAAGGCTAGTGGAGATTTCAATGATTTTCTAGAGGTACTTATAACTTGACCTAGTCCAAGGCAAAGGTTCAGAAAAATCCGAAAGATTACAAGAACTCTTGCAGAAGGTTCGTCTAATGCAGGTGATTGGAATCAATGGCGCACTTGGGTCAGTTACCATGGTTACTGGCTGCGGTTTACTAACAACCTGACATGTATGACAGCACATGTCTTGCAAAATTTCGCCACAAAGCTTTGCTACGTACTACTAGAAAATGTTTTGAAAATATAATCAAATACCTTCTCTTTGTAATCTAAATAATAGACCCTAGTATATTCTATGCAATTATCAAAACTAAAATGTTCATTTAGGATTTCACGTATGTTATGTAAGGCTGAATACCGAGGAGAGCGTAGATAAATATGAATTTTGTAGGATATTTGGCAACAAAGTATGTCTCTTTGATATTCTGAGAAAAAATATTTTGTGGAACATAGTACAGTTTACGTGGACACTTGCACGTATATTCAAATAACTGAATCATATTCATCACAGTATGATATCATTTGAACTAAACATAGGTATGAAATAACTCTCCTGATCACATATAATGGCGCATGTAGGCATTATGAAGCTTGTTCTGGATTTCTTTAACTAGCATCATTGCAGGGGAGACTAAAATCGTTCGTATCTAGTTAAGTGATTGATATTACATCCCGGCCTGAATAATTCTTAATGGTCTATAAGATAGGACGGACGTACCTCCTGACCTACAGTTCACGCTTCATTTGATGCAAGGCACAAATCAGGCCTGTATCGAATTAGCACATAATGTCCGATACTTCTCTTTCACCAGTCTTGTTTACCTCGTCGCAATGCAGCGGTCCACTCAGATTTTAAAGTCACCAGTCCTTGTTGAGAGACTAGTTCGTTCGGTGAGGATAAAACAATTTGATGTTCGAAGAGCTGGTGATAACCTATCGGGAGAATGACTGCCCTAACTCGTCGTGGGCTTTGCGTCATGTTGGCTGGCCGAAAGGACACGCGAACGGTGTATCTATCAAGATCCGGTGATGCTTGCACCTGACTTGCTGGGAAAATGCACACGAACAGTTCGGAGTATGGATACATGGAAACTGGGTTTATCATATCCTCATCGTTCCGACCGGAAAGCAAAAGTGACGAAATGATGGTGTCAGTGGAAATATTGCTATGACATTAACGGATTCTGTAAGGAAATTCTGAGGTATTATTTGACTATTTTGCAAATTACCTTAGCATTCAAAGCTAGCTTGAGAAATAATCACCTAGAAGTCAAACGTAACGGCATCATCACTACTCTAATTCCCCAAAACCCTGCCCTAGGCTGTGACTGTTCGACAACAACATGGTAAGTACAAAGTAAAAGCAAGATGTGGGGGAAATAAATTTATTTTGGCCTCAAATTTGGCCATCTGATGACGCCAATTGATTTAATTATGTATATATATATATATATATATATATATATATATATATATATATGTGTGTGTGTGTGTGTGTGTGTGTGTGTGTGTGTGCGTGTGTGTGTGTGTGTGTGTGTGCTTCCGGTCTCTGCCTTCGTCAGATCTATAATGTCTAGCAACTACAATACTGAATAAATACCTGTAAGTTTCATGAGTGTTGAGATATAAAGAAATGGTGTGATACATGTAATGTAGGCATAACCCGAATCGTACAGAATCAGAGTGTGCATAATTTATATATATATATATATATATATATATATATATATATATATATATATATATATATATTGCATTATATGTGGGTTACAATGACGTTATTTGGGCAGATGCTGATACACATTATTATTAACAAATGTCAATTTAGAAAAGAACCTATGAGAAAATACAAATAACAACGAATTTACTGGTTCTTGAGCAGCTTGGCCTGCGTGTGTGTTGTATAAAAGTGAGGAGTGGTGTAATTGGTAAGGGAGTATCGGACATAGATATCATGATCAGGGTGTTTCGTTCAATGGGGATCGTAATTGTAATTCACCATACATGCCATAAGCTTGAGATTTCAACAAAATAGAGATTCATCAAAAGGAAATGTTACAAACGTTATAAACAATATCAGTGTTCATTCACATTATTTTGGTATCACATCTATCGGTTAGCTCCCTGGCGTTATGAATTCAGTATATCACTGACGAATGTTTGATTATGATTGATTAATACTTTTTTAAACATAAGTCTTTGACTACGAAAGTACACTTCTGGGCTACATGTGTCTTTTGGGCGCCACTCAGAAATTCTGCCTCACAAGGAGATACCGTAAAGAATTTTTCATTTTTTTTTAAATAAAAGCTCCGTTTGTGGGTAGAATATGTTAGTATTGATTGTCGCATGTCGTATCAAAGCTCAGTTCATTATGATCTGTATCATTTATCAGTCACCAGTATTAAGTTCCTGTTACTGGTACATGATCAATGGAAAGAAAAGTGCATTATGTAGTGAAAAGGGTAGTGGGGAAAGCAATTTTGTCTTTCACGATACATGTACGTTATAGTCCAAGAAGACAAACTTTCTCCTGAAGACTGCAGAGTGGTAACCTGAACCAAATGCTCTGGTCTATTAAATATACGCCGTGCTAGTTCATCAAAAGGGAACTTAAGATATCGACTGGTGAAAATGATACTTTAAACATGATAAATACGTTGAGTAGAGAGGCAACCCTAACTTCAAAGAAAGTCCATAAGCAACACAAGAACAAATAGTAGGAAAATTGATGATTGTGATTCATGTTGGAATAAAACACGCTTTAGAACAGTTTGTTCCATAGGGGCTGTTCATAAGTAAATCATTGAGAGTGTTGCACTGTGAAATAAGCAACGTCAAAGGGTTCTGTATAATATGAAATGTTTATGCAAAGTAGGGCCTTTTCTTTACGGATGATGGTTGTTTTTCCAACGGGTTGTTATTCCGAAATACTAAACTAGCATTTGATACCTAGATGTTCGTTAATTCGAAAATTAAATAGGGTTTGTCGACGCGAACGTTTGTGTCGTTATTCTGAAGGTTCGTCATACCCCCATCTGACTAGACGGCAATCGCGCCACGATTTATGACTTTTTTCACATATCGCCATGGTCGCCATGGTCGCCTTCCTAGTGAGATGGGGGCCTTAGTCCAAAAATGAAATAATGTTCGTAAATCCGAAAAAAAGAAAGGTGTTTACTAATGTACCTTCGGAATTACGAGCCTTGTTTTGTTATCAGATTAACGAACCTTTGGAATAAAGAATCGTTTTCCCTTCATGTTCGTATAAACAAACCTCCGAAATCATTCTTGTAATTCATCTGTCAATTCATTTTCGAAATTATGAAATAACGAACCTTAAGATTACGAATCTTCGGAATAACGAACCTACGGAATAACGAACTTTAACCACTCTTTACATTCACTTTGTTACGAAATATACGCACTCAGATTTAGCGGGGTTTCAAGATGTATAGTCAACCGGCAATGCTTTAGAAATGAAAATACAAACAAATAAATGGAAAAAAAATCACCGCTTCAATTGATTATGCAGGTCCAATTAATTGCGACCATTTACCTAATTCTTGCATGTCTCGTGTGTGTGTGTTTGTTTGTATGTGTGTAAATGTTTATCGAAATCTTGTCCCTTTTCTCCCTATCCTTCTCAACAGCACGTCACATATGACATTTAATATATCATTCATTTTGTCATAAGGGCTGCAACAGAATAAAGCCTTGCATGTGCTGTAGTGTTTCTGTTTGTTTATTATATTGCTCATCTCATCCTACAATGCTAGTCTAGTATAGTACACAAAAGAGCTGCACTCCTTGCTATGATATTTTCATTCATCCATAACCGCGATACAGATACCAGGGGATCAAATCAAATCGAATCAACCGAATGAATGAATGAATCAATTGATGTTTACATGAAAAAGAAATAACACTGCAAGTTTACATAAAATTATTTTCATCTCTTTCTAAGCCAGGTATAGAGGACACAGCCCCACATTGATTAAGGTTTAAAGGGAAGGTGTTATTCTTAAACATGACTATACCCAATGCCTACAAACTATTGAAGCAGTAAGGATACCATCTCATCTTTGTCTCAAACTTCAAATACTGCCCATAACTCCCATGATTTTTGGTTGGCACAAGTGATAGGGTCATACAAAATTAATGTTGGCTATTAGAGTGTGTCATAATATGCTTCTTTGTCTTGTACCGCGGTCTAGCAAAAATGGTCCTGGATTCCCGAATACTGAATTCGTTGCATTTTATCGGCCTGTCGTTTTTTGAAACCTGATATCAAAACCATGCCCAACGTAGTAGCAGTACATGATTCATGCATAGTTCAAAAGGTGTTTTGAAATCAGTGTCTTGATTGATGTTGTTAATAAATTGTTAATGCAGAATGGAATTTCGAGAAGGTACGGAGTGTTTGTTGTCATTGTCCATGTTACCAATATCTGCATTAACGGACAAGTATGTACATCGCAATATCAGTTTCAAATATAACACCTCATATTCTGAAGTAATTGACTTCTTTGCACACATGGCTTTCGACAGACTTTTCATCGCAGATTATTCGACAAAATTTATAGATATGACATAAGGAGTTCCGACACGAAACTCATATTTTTGATGACCTCAATTGATCCCTAAATGCACAACAGTGCCCTGTTGCATAAAAAGATGCAGTAAAGCATAACTTGAACGTAAATCAACTATCAGTCAATCAGATTTTGAGTATTAAGAGACTGAAGTTAGATTCATTAATGATCTCATTAATGATCTCAGCTTTTATGGAATTGCGTCATCAATTTTCTTGATGAGCACAGTAAACATTGTAATTCCCACAATAAAGTCACCAAAACCGATACACAATAATCAATCCCTCGTATGTTGATATTATGTAACGATAGGTTTAATGTTAAGCCAGAGAGACTATAACAAGACTACGTCATGTCTAGGTATTTCTGGGTATGTCAGAGCTTTTAAGTTATAGAATGGAGAATACAAGCCACCGGCGTAGCCAAGGGGGGGGGGGGGGGGGGGAGGGAGTGAAGGGGTGGACCCCCCCCCCCAAAAAAAAAAAATAAAAAAAAAATAAAAATAAGAATGGATCGGGGATTTGAAAGGCGGGGAAAATGGAAAATTGCGTGTATACTTTATGCATGTAAAGCCGCTCCCTTTCAACTTTTTTTTTTTTCAAGTAAGATTTTTGTTCCAATATTTCATTCAAAGTGTGCTCCAGATTGTTGAATTCCAATTATGAAATTGCAAAATCTCTCTAGGTTGGGAGGGGGATACCCACTCCCATCCCCGTGCCCTTTTCCCTATCCTTAGTACACTTTTCAGATTGACACACACACACACACAAAAAGAATAATTCTAAGTCCACAAGACAATTATCACTTAAATGAACACAAAAAAAAAAATCAAAACGAAACATACGAGATATCCCAATTTCAACTTTAAAAAGGCAAAAGCTACCTCGTGTGAGAAGGATTGGGATAGCACTCTCCCACGCCTTCTCCCCCATGCATACTCGTACACTAAGGCTACTGAGCTTTGAACAAAGACATTTTTCCAAATGTGCCACGACCTGTGTGCACCAGATCATTTAACTGCAATCATAAAAATACCAAATCTCTCTCGTAGAGGGGTGTGTAGGCCCAGGGGAAAAGGACTTATCTCTTTCCACATCCTCCTGCTTTGTTTCCTTCCACAGACTTGCTACACTTCTCCGATTGACAAATTTTTAGATATTCTGACATAAGTGTGCGCCAGATCGTTGAATTTCAGTTCTAAAAATGAAAAAAGCTCCCTGGAATATGGGAGAGGTACCTTGCCATCCTTCCAAGCTGCTTGGTCCCTTCTATAGACTTAATACACTTTGGAAAATGACAATTTCCGAATATACACACACACACACACACACACACACACACACACACACACACACACACATATATATATATATATATATATATATATATATATATATATATATATATATATATATATATATATGTACTAGTTATATACTAGTAGTGAGTGTGAAAGGTGTGTTTTCAGTCGTTAAACCCCTGGGCAGTCTCATCTTAGTAGTGTGTAGGTGAGAGAAAGGATGAGACGATAGACGTAGCTTGAATCCTCACAGTTTGATTTTTATTCTCAAGCTTTCGGGCCTTGCCTTTTATCAAGACTGAGGATCAAAGAAATCGGACAAAATAATTATGATGGATACAGAACATGATAAAGATATTGTATACAAAAAATTATTTTCAAAACAATAGTGAAAATAATAACGATAATGATAGGGGCAAAAACAGCAGAAAATAACAAAACTAATAGGAGTGTATGTATATATAGGAGTGTATAGAGAGAGATTGAGATACACACAATCTCTCTCTCTCTCTGTATATATATTGTACATTATATTATATATATATATATATATATATATATATATATATATATATATATATATATACACAGAGAGAGAGGGAGAGAGAGAGATTGTGTGTGTGTGTGTGTGTCTGTATGTGACGTGTATATGCTTCATCTATTTTTCCTGAGTTTGTATTCATATTGCAGTTGAGAAAGTGCGCGTATTGTGTGTATACATTACTGCACCATATCTGTGTGAAGTCTCTCTGCCGTCGTTTGCATGTTACGGGCAATTCAATTGCGGAGCGATGTATCAAGGTTTGCGTAGCCCGTGCAATATTGTGTAGCGATAGTGCGTGTATTAGGAATTCGCAGTTGTGAGTCACTGGTCTCGCGGAGCAAATATCATCCGACCATGAATCTCATTACAGCTCAGTGGCGTAATCGGCTCAGACCTCAATCTACTCTTGTCAAATTTCGTTCACTGTGTCTAAAATGGGAGTTTGTGCCGCTGACACTAGCGATTCATTTTCTGTTTGCATCAGCACCGCTTACCCGTACCTTTCATCGACTAAAATCAATGGTGCGAAGGGTGCCGAGGTCATTGTTAGCAAGCATGTCTCACATCGGTGCCGTTTGCCCTTGTCTTATTTTACCCTTTTTAAAGGTTATTACCAAATGCATAAAGCTAATTTAGCGTCTACAATATTGTTGCTCATCTTTTCCTTAATTTCAGAAATGAATATGCCAGAAATAATGTCATTAAAAAGATACTCGTCCCCGTATTTTGCACGTAATCTTGAAAATCACTACCGTTATCTTCATCACATCTCTCAAACGCCAACGTTTGGCTCTGATTTTATACAAAAGATTCACTATTTTACGGCAAAGCTACTATAAGAAAATGAGCAGCCTCAATCATTCTCAAGTCTACGAGAAAGTTTGCTTTACCATCGCCATAGAACAACGACGCGACATGTCGAAATACTCAATAACATACACTTGAATGAAATTATGTCAAACGTACAGTGTTGGACTTAAAATCTATGAATTTCTTTGTCTTGAAGTCTTGATCGACACATCGCCCTGCGTCTATGTAAATAAGCACCGATGATTCAGTGCGTTAGAGTAACTGTGATTAAAAAAAGAAAAAAAAAATCATGGACATACATACTCGGGTTCGACTCGAACCAATCCGAGTCCAACCAGAGTATGTATGCCCATGATTTTTTTTTTTTTTTTTAAATCAGGCTCCAACTAAAGCACTTAATAATTGGTACTCATTTACATTGATGAAGGGCAACTTGTCCATCGGCAGCAGTATTGGGCTCGTAGGTCTTTACTTTATTGTATTAATTTCCAGTGTGGGTTTAGATCATGTTTCGTCAGAGCAGACAAGCATCATCTTCGTGCTTCCCCCTTAAAAAAAAAGGTTTAAAAAGCGGTCATTTCAGCCCAAGTGGGACAAGGTAGGGTGATATGTAACGGACCCCTCCTCAAGGAAAAGTAAAGATTTTGATTTCACTATCTATCCCACAAAACCCAGAGCAAGACGCAGTCTCTGGTCCTTATGCAAAATCGACGTGGAATAATAGTGACGATGTGTTCCTAAGGGCTGAAGTCAGAATGCTTGATCTGAATGTAGGTTTACAGTATCTCCGATCTTCCGTTATATGAATTGAATAATATTTACAGTCAACGTGTAATAGCACTAAATGTGGAACCATCGTCTCGAGTTATTGGTTGGTATCTGCGCATACATTAATTGTAGCTCTGTGTTAACTCCATCATTGCTTTGATATTACTATGCCATATAAATTATTTTTTTAAGTGTGTGTGTATGTGTGTGTGTGTGTGTGTGTGTGTGTGTGTTTTGGGGGGATAGAGATTCACCCTTACTCCCTATCTGTCTTATTCTCCTAGTACTGTACTGCCACCCAAAGAGGATGACATTGATTATGAAAACCAGCAGTCACCAGGAGTAATGAGATGGCAGTTAGGAGAAAAAAAAAATCCACTGAAACAAAAGGAATCTGCAGGGGAATTGCTTATGAGCATCGGTCGGATATACATGCTTCTATATGACTATGCTGAAGAAGAAAAGAGAAGTGAGCCTACATAGTGTGAACTTGCACTTTGCACTTACATAGAATAACAAAAACTTTTTCAAACTTAAATAAGCAGGACGACAATTTTAGATGAGACATTTTACTGTTATTTTTTTGTCTTCTTTTAAGATTTCAACGTTTTGGAAACAAACGCTGTTGAGGAAATGATTAAAGACAGTGTTTACCATTTGGAGATAAAACAAAAACCTAGCTTTACTACTTCAAAATTGTTCTGAAATGTGATTTAGGGATAGAAACAACCAGTGCACATAGGTATGCATCAAATGCAATAACGTGCTCCCAAAGGTAATCAGTACCTTAAAACCAGTAGCTATTGTTGATATTGGATGAAGAAAAATGACTAGAGAGAGAGGGGGGAAAAGAAAGAGAGAGGAGGAAGAGTGTGAGAGAGGAAAAGGCTAATATAGAGATAGAGGTTGAAAATGGGAGCAAAACAGATATCTGTATAATAAGGTGTTTTTAACTCTTATGATTATTTCCATATTCCATATAGGCTTCACAATCTTAGAACTAAAATAAGTAGTGGAAACCAAGGAGCAGTATTAGCGATATTTGACACATTGTCAAGCATCTTGGAGATTTAAGTCGCAGACTGGTGACACCTATTAGTCCGGGAGCCAGCGGGGGTCAGCCTAGCTGAAAAGGTTACCAATTTTTTATCTATATATCAATTTAGTACATATGCCCCTGACTATGGAAATGCACGTGTGACTGGTTATCGGTGGTGGGTGTGGCCAGGAGGGCCATAAAAAGGACCCTCAAAAATTAGGCTAGCCTAGCTGAAAAAGTAACCTCTTGAAACCTGCGGGACATTGTCAGACATAACCCAAGATTCAATAAAACACCATTGCCAGACGTTTTGGGTGGTGGGGCGTAGTCGCCAGACGCGCAAAAGAGTGGCATGCCAGAATTAGGCTAGCCTAGCTGAAAAAGTAACCCCATGAAAACCACTGGAACTTGTTCGTTACACTTACAGGATAAATGCATGACCATTGCCAGACGTTTTAAGTGGTGGGGGGTAGCCGCCAGACGCCCTCAAAGACCCAACTTTTTCCAGCTAGGCTAGCCTAGCTGAAAAAGTAACCTAATGAAACCCACTGGAACTTGTTCGTTACACTTACAGGATAAATACATGACCATTGCAAGACGTTTTAAGTGGTGGTTCGTAGCCGCCAGACGCCCTTAAAGACCCAACTTTTTCCAGCTAGGCTAGCCTAGCTGAAAAAGTAACCTAATGAAACCCACTGGAACTTGTTCGTTACACTTACAGGATAAATGCATGACCGTTGCCAGACGTTTTAAGTGGTGGGGGGTAGCCGCCAGATGCCCTCAAAGACCCAATTTAACCAGCTAGACTAGCCTAGCTGGAAAAGTTACCTCCTGAAACCCACTGGTAACTTGTTCTTTACACTCAAAGGATAATTGAATGATTGTTGCCAGACATTGTAAGTGGTGGAGGTAGCCGCCAGACGCCCCAAAGACCCAACTCTTACCTCTGCCAATTTTGTTGAAAATCTGTCTCGGATCTTATTAAGGAAATATTAATGGTGGAAGTTCATGCGCAGTTTTGACATGAAGTCTATCTACCATCTTTATGCACAGTATTGCTAAAATTAATAATTTGCACATTTCCCGGCGACGCTTGCACATTTCCCGGCAAAATTGAACTTTTGCACATTTCCCGGCGTCATGTTTGCACATTTCCCGTCGATGAAATTTGCACATTTCCCGGCGAGACATTTGCACATTTCCCGGCGTTTGCACAATTCCCGGCGAGACGTTTGCACATTTTCCCGGTGTTTGCACATTTCCCGGCGTTTGCACATTTCCCGGCTCCACAAGGGTAAGAATGGACTTCAGTATTCGAAGAAAACACGTCGGGAAGATCGCCTGTATTTAACTGATACATGAATGATCCAGGGTATGCATGTGTTGTACGGTGGTACGTGTCTGGCAGGGTTTGGGTCTGATGGTGGGTTTACAAGGGTGGCTTGCTATGTCCACGTGAGTCTGTAAAGGGAAGAATATTGTTTTGTTTTGGGAATACTGGATGACAAAAGCCAACAGTATGATATTATAGACAAGTGAACATCAATTTTTTTCTCTCTCGCTCTCTTTCTCTCTTTTTTCTTATATATATATATATATATATATATATATATATATATATATATATATATATATATATATATATTATATATATAATTGGTTGCTTTTTGTTTATGTCCCAAGCCCTGAAGAAGACCTGTACAAGGGTTGAAAGCTTAGCAGCAATAAAGGGCAATAAGTGAACTGCTGCAACGTCTGCTAGCAGCCCTTCTTCTTCTTCCATCATGACTAGTGTGTATAATACTATGCATGTATATGAATAAACAAATATAACATAAATATATATATATATATATATATGTATATATATGTATATATATATATATATATATATATATATTTATGTATATATATATACATATATGTATATATATATACATATATATATATGTATATATATATATATATATATATATATATATATATATAACATTACGAATGAATGACGGAGTACGTAAGGAGGAGTATCATGCGTTATCGTTGTCTTCACTGCTAAACAAATCTTGTCCTGTTATTTCTCACAATAACCACTTACAACGGAATTTTTCAGAAAATAGTGACTCTTGATGGACATTGTTGTAGAAAAGCTTACGTAGTTGGTTGCCTTGGTGATTCATTCTTCAAGTGTATACGCCAGTCTTGATGTTTTGCTCTCATAGTCAGATCACTAGCTTGTTATAACTGACTACTAAATTTAAAACTCATTTCTCGTTTGTATGCGTGTAATGAGCGTATGCGGGTAACGGGGAACGAGATGGCTTGAAAGTACTCTGAGCATTAGGAAAAACTGAAAAAGAAAACTGAAACACGGTAAAAAAAGACTAGACAAGAAAATGGCCATTCTACCACTTAATGTCACCTTGCGAATAGATTTACTATCTACATAAAACACTACACGAAATTAGCTATACACCTGTACTTCAGTACTCCATGGAGCCGGGTCCGATTATCATGGAATCGTCCTCATACAATGATACACCAAGATACAAGCGAGCAAAGAACATGTGCAGAAATTGACCGGAATTCTCACTACCATGAAAAGCATCCTTTGTTGTATCACTGTGAATTGTCATAGTTGTTGTGTTATTGCTATTATCAACATTTCTCTTCGGCTCCTAGTAAGATAAATTCATTTCCGTAGTAGGAGTATAAGGGAAGATAAGCTACCATCCGTCTTGTGTGCAAAACAAAGAAATAGTATGCGATATTTCTCATGTTTATCCTGCAATTGCAGGATAGCTATTTTAAGCAACACGTAAGTACACACAAACAACGTTCGAAATAATTACAGACTGTAACCTATGCAATTACCTTGAACAAGTCAATGTATTGTCAAAGGATAGTATGTCAAATGACTCGCCTGTCTTTGCGAGGTTCTATTATACTGCGACACATGTCGTCTTTCCTTCAAGCATGTTTTGCTTGAATTTATACATTTGCATTTATCGACATTAAGTAAGGAAGTGTGTGCTACGGGTAGGGATAACGAACCTGCTGAAATATCCTAGTTATTTTGTAGGTTTTATTCAATCAAAACTGTCCACAATTCTACGATGATATCATTTGTGTTGTTGTTTGTTGCACTGCTGTCGCAGCCGTCAGGGTTTTTTTTTTTTTTTTTTAATGCATATCTCTCGTGGTTCTGACAGTGAAAATTTCCATTTTTGTATATTTTGTATATCCATGCTTTTGTACAATTTCATTTTCAATTTCATTTCGACTTATCATCAGAAGTATGATAATGTTTTCCGAGAAGAAGTATATTGCCGTGATCTACTCAGCGAATTACATACCTTCATTTTCTTCGAGGCCAAGAAAACGCAGGGCTGTATTTTCCATACCGTATACAATCTACAGCAAGCAATAAAAGGGATCGATATCATTTCATAAAGTCATTTACTTACTTTAAACATTGTCTCTCTCTCTCTCTCTCTCTCTCTCTTTCTTTCTTCCTCGCCCCCTCCTTCCACCCTCTTTCTTTCTCCCTCTCCCCCAGGGTAATACAAGATTGTGTTCGCTGAAGAGACTCGTGGTCATGACGATATGGATTGGTCTCGGATGCATTGCCATTAGCGTGTTCCGAGCGCCGTCCGACTACGACATGTCTCGAGAGATGACCCGATCTCAACTCTTGCCCCTTCTTCGTGGCGACATCGGTCGACAGATCAATATGCAGCTGGATACCACACCCGATAAATCGACTAAAGAGAAGTGAGCCACTATCTAGGAGTGTTTTTAATGAGAACTGAATCAGAGTTACACGAAACACGAGCCGCAATAATTGTACATGTTGCAAAGTTGCTATTGATGATTTTTAAGGAGCCGATGTCATTTCATAAGTTCATTCATATCTGTCGTCATCATCACTCATATCACCGCATAGTCTTCTTCTCTCTGCTGTATTCATATACACACCCGTTGTCATTAGTTTCAATCAACAACGGAAAATACAGACGTTGATAAAATGCTAGTGAGGGTTGCACTAGACACCAGGATGATACGAATAAGAATAATTCTGAAGGCAGATATATGGGAAAAAAGTCTTAAATACAGCTACTTCTTGTTTGCGAATTCAGTGGTACTGTTGCCACGGCTACCAACTCATGTATACTAATTAACTACCTCCCTTTTCCCTGCTCCATGGGGATTAGGATCACCCATGTTCACCATGTCACCCTACCATTAATGACCGCTTTCAAATTAACGGGAACTCAGATTGAAGTGTCTGCAGCATCTGCGTGAATCTTATCATTACATCTGGTATCAATTCCTATCTATGTCTATCATTTGTAGTAACTAGAGTAACAACATACGAACAACATCATTTTTCATCAGTCATAATGATTCCATTTGATTACTGTTTTATGAATGGGCATCAATGAAGATGCCTATCTTGATTGATGCCCATTTATATATACATAAAAAACATCTTTCTACTGCAAAGTGTGCATTGTTTTTCTAGATACAATGTATATAGTTATCTGTAGGCCCCTATACATATCATGTATTGTATCATATTGCAGGATCTGTACTTTTTTTCATTTTGCTAAATTTTATGAACTGATACATGCATACTTTTATAAAGGCCTACTATTTTTGTTGATGATCGAAATATATTAAATTGAACTGAACTGAAGATCTACGAGCACATGTAAAATGCATTATGATGAAATGCTGCTTTTCCACAGAGAATTAAATAGGCTGCCGGGACTTACGGTTACACTAGGACGATCATCACTGTATTTCTGCTAATGCTCGTACCATGAATTAGTGCCTCTCTCGCGCTCTTTACTTCTCACTCACACTCAAGCGTGGCAAATTAAACCTATGGCGTACGTGCCACAGGCATACTGTGTGTCTAATGGGACGCCATGGTACAGGACAATCTTTTACCACTGAAAAACAAAAGAAATTCCGCGTGAAATTGTCATGGAATACGAGGCCGTGTCGGTTACCATGGTGTATACTGCCTTCGTAGAATACCTGGCAAAAATTGATCGGCAATGAGATTGTAATGACACTGAAAGAATAAAAACCGTCTTTACCTGCATGCGTACTCACATTGGTTAATTGAATAGGCTTGCTCTTTTGACATAGTGTTAAGGAGTGGATTGGTTTAGTAGGGAATGGACAAATGGGATAAGAAATTATATTGTTGAGGTAGAAACCGGGAAAAATACATGACAAGAGAGAGAGAGAGAGAGAGAGAGAGAGAGGCAGAGAGAGAAGGGGGAATTCAAACAATAATAAGTATCTGCTACTCTCCTTTATCTAATCCCTTGTGTGCGTCGATGTATTATATTTAGTGAAAGTGGTAATTGATGTTTTACCTATTTGGAGTTTATTATAATATCCAAAAACAATTGAACAAACTAAAAAAAAAAAAGAAAACTGGGAAGATTTAAGAAATCAAAAAGATGAAAGGTGGAGGAAGAAAAAGAAATGGGAGAAAAGGGGAAGTAAGAAGGGGGGGGGGGGAAAGAAAAACAAGCAAGCTGAGAAATCAGAGCAAGATGGAAAAGTACAAGAAAAAAAAACACACTCATAAACAATACATAGAGGAATGATTCAATTCAATTCAATTCAATTCAATTCAACTCAATTTATTTTCATTTCCATTAAATAAACAGGGAAAATTATATACAATGCATTAACAGAACATATCTGTAATAATTTCAAAAACGTTTAAACAAAACACATGTGATCATGAGTAACAACATAATTGCATTTATATACATATGCAAAGTACGAAGATGGGAATGGAAATGGAGGGTTCCACTAAAAAGCAAAGCTTGTACGATATGGAGAGACCCCCAGAAATACATTAAGAGAACGAATAATGGCTTAATGAAACTACAAACAGATATATGAAACAAAATCAATGAAACCAATGTCAACTGACATAAAATCAAAATTAGGAAGGAAAGAAAAAAGGAAAAAAAGAAAGAAGGAAAACAAAAAGAAAAAATGAAACTACAACACGCGCCATCGTAGATATACAAGCAAACTGGGATGATGTAAGAGTAATGATGAGACGGACCCTGGATTGATATTGCGAAAAATTGGATACATATACCGGTAAGAATATAGAAGAACAGACATCATAAAGAGGAGAGAATAGACACAATGATATACGGTTTAATAATAGTAACATCTGAGGAGGACTTATGTTTGACAGAATATTTTTTCTCTAATAATAGAAAATAATCCATGTGAAATTGATTAATGCATGTAAAAAATGATGACTTGATTGAGATAATGAAGCAAACCTAAATCAGTTGTACATTATAAGATTTCAATAAAAATGATTTTAATTTATTCTTGAATGAATTCAAAGTCCTTGCTGTTATTATATCGTTAGGAAGTGAGTTCCAATATTCAGAGCTTGTTTCTTATCCAAAAAAAAAAAAAAAAGAATACGGATAACGCCATGAATATCACGTGTACTATCTGGGTGAGGAAGTAATACTAATGAATATCACCGTCCTCGATGAATATTTCATTACAATGTTCTGGATTTGTCCTCTTATCAACAGTTTCATTACTTCCTTATGCCATGCATATAGATGCTATTGAACTGTCCTCACGAACATAAAAAAGGATGTTTACGTATGAGTCTCCTGTCTGTTTCAATGGAATTCTAGTATACAGTGCATGTTAGCAATACAACCGTACCAGCCGGAGGCAGTTCTGAGCCAAGACTCTGGAAATCGCCCATTGCTTCACCGAGTAAATGCCTGTGTTCGTGTGTAGTACAATGTGCATTCAAAAACGCGCCGGAGGGAAAATGTTAATGAGGTTGTCTCCTCAAACTCATTTCGTACCTAACGTTGCTAGAGCATGCTTCACGCGTTTGCTAACACAGCAAAAGCAGGAGGAGGCGTTGGCACGATTCGCCTAGCATTGTCCATTCAATTCCGATGTGCGCAGTTGAGGGTGATTCGGAGAAATCTTCAGCTGATATACTCTGCATGAAAATGCAGTTACCCTCATGCCTCCCCTGTCTGTTCATACACCAATGCCCTTCACTATAGTTTATGTCTCATGAGTCGAGAAATGATCTTGCAAAGGGTAGAATAGAGTAAGTAAATGTATATTTTATACAAACATAAACGTCACTGATGAATAATTTTGATGTAGTACAGCACAAACATTATAGGATTTATACCTTTACATGAAATCACATTTCAGCGGCAATCCCCTTCAAAATATAGGCCCTACATAACTTTCTTGAAATAGATGGCTGAGGTATTAAACATGGTGGTTGACACACACTCTGTAACGTTAGGGGTTTCGTTTTCAAAATTCCAGATTCGATAACTCATTATTAAAACGCGGAATGTGTTCAAGTGTTATAATGCCACCCCAGCGTTTTGATAGATGTAGCTCTCTCTCTCACACACACACACAAAAAAAAAATGAAATAAACCAAGAAAGATCAAGACCTCAAACTTTGATATCTAGAAATTGGATTACAACAAGTCATAGAACTACACGTTTTGCCTTAGTAAAGTACCAATAAGCAGATCATAAACACATCATTTTCATTCATATTCACTAATGAATGAAGAATTATGCATTTACAACACTCTATCATTTGGCCTGTTTCAAGGGATCACACACTTCAGAAGAAATGATAGGAACCTTACATCTTTCCCCGACTGTCGGGATAGCATGTGCGTAGGATTCATG
The DNA here is from genome assembly GCF_964275005.1 of Diadema setosum. Taxonomy (NCBI): domain Eukaryota; kingdom Metazoa; phylum Echinodermata; class Echinoidea; order Diadematoida; family Diadematidae; genus Diadema; species Diadema setosum. The sequence goes on from NC_092697.1 coordinate 20,857,621, forward strand.
TTATTTTTTTTTGTTTTTTGTTTTATACGAAGGACGATGGACGTTGTGTTGGCAAAAAGCCCGAAAGAGGATCACGCCAAAGCTATGGAGGAACCAAAACGTGTCGTGAAAGTAGTCCGAGTAATACGGCGAGTCGTGCAGAAAATCGTGCCCGGCGACCAACTTAGAACTTCATCCAAAGACGTCCTGAAGAATTTTAACGAGGCATCTAAACTTCGTCCTTCGAAGCCAAGTGCAGATAACAGGTATCTATTAGCAAACATGTATTTTGTTTTTCGAGTAGTTTGTATGATAACAAGGCAACAAAATGTGCTTAATAAATAATAGCGTGATGCATTGTCATGATTGAGGAGGACATTACAGTCTGCTCTAGACATGCATTATGCCTAGCCAGAATAAAAACGCTTAATAAATGCATAGAAATGAAACACTTCAGAGCCAATAATGAAGTACTAGTAATGTATGTAAGTCATCCCCAGAAAGCTAGCCAGTCTGGCCTCCCTCTTGGTTTAAATTCCAGACAAGTATGCACACAGGTTTTTGATTGGATCGTGCTAAATTTTGCACCTTTTGGAACCAAAGAAATTGATTTAGCACACTATAGAGCAAAACTAATTTTTATTTGCCTGACTTCTCCATTTTCGCCCACGAATTTCAATACTTTGAAGAGTGTGCTGTATGGGACTACTTAGAATGAATATATTTCTGTCAAAAAGTCCAATTTCATGGAAAATGGACTATTTAGTACCTTTAAGAAAGGAACTCTTCATAAATATGATGATGGATAATGAATGCTTTGAATGAATGATAAAGTATATCATACGTTATCACTAACTCAAGATACGTGTCTCCTGTATTTCCATGGTTTGTGGTATCTTTTATTTCGTGTCGTGTTTATGCATTTCATTTCAATCTGTCATAAAGAAATGGCAAGTCATTCTTTGATGTGCACTGATGTAAGTCATAAGAGACTGTAAATAGAGGGAATTAACGTTCAGACGAATTGATTTCTTTTTTAAAGCCAGGCTCCCACTGTAAAGCCGAGTTGAAGTGGCGAATTGTGGAAGGTAATCTTTAATTTAATTTGAGCAGCATTCGCAATGAGTCGTTAAAAGCCCTTTGTGTGAAACGGGACAACTCTGGCAAAATAAAGAGAGTTTTACCTTTTCCAAGTGAAAGCGAGCTTGGTACGATTTTTCTTTTTCAGAGTGCTCAACCAATGTTTAGATAGTGTTCCGGTATTGTCGTCGCAAATAACATTTTTTTTTTCTCAATGGTGTACGTCTTATAGTTGGTGGAAAAACAAGCTCTCGTTGTTACTTTTCTACATATTTCAAGCGTGTAATGCCCACTTTTCATGATACTAGAACCGATTTCCACACTGTTTTAAAACAGAACCTCTAGATCGGTCCTATTCATAATTTACGTGAAACAGCCGGGTGTTCATGTTCCTGTCCGCACCCTTCTCCTTTCCTCACCCCAGACGGACCCTCTTCCTTGTCACCTCACTCCAAAGCTTGTTTTGTTGTAACTATGACATGAACAAGCATTCCAACTTTCATTGTATACATTCACGCGTACAGAAACACGTACAAACACACTATCCCACACATTTGCAGCTACTATATATTTTTTCCTTTTTTTTCCGCTTCATGTAGACCTAATCAGCTTAAAGGGAGTGTATAGTTTTGGTTGAGACCTAATTTCAGGTTTCTTTTTTTTTATGAGATAATGAGAAACCTTTCATTAATTATGAAAGAGCATGTAATTCCAAGAGGGATTCAACGTTTATTTGATGAAAATCTGTTTTAAAATGGCTGAGATAGCCAAAACAGAGCATTCCTAATAAAGGGCGGGACCCACCTTTTATTAGGATCGCTTTGTTTTATTTTGTTTTTGGATATCTCAGCGATTCCAAAGCCGATTTTCATCTAATAAACTTTGGATTCCTCTTACAATGGCATGTTCTGTACGATTTCATAAGTGGTATCGTGGTATCTCGCAAAAATTTAAAAGCCCAATTCTCATCTTAGTTCAGTTCAGTTCAGTTCAGTTTTTATTTCTGCATTTCAAAATCAATACAAATCCACAAATCAACAAAATACTTACATAGTCATTTACACAGCTAATATTCGTAACGTTTGGATCTTACATACATTTTTTTTTTTAAGAACGAATATCATATATGAAAGGAAGCAATAGGAAATGATAAAAATGAAATGCAGGGGACCATCATCATAAGCTAAGCTTGACGAGGAAGATGGTCCCAGGTAAAGAGATACATAAAGAAAATCTTGCCACTCACTGAGTGGGGGGTAATTGTGCAAAGGGCACAACGAAGAGATACATAAAGAAAATCTTGCCACTCACTGAGTGGGAAGTATTGTGCGAAGGGCGTGCGGTGCAGTGCGGTGTGCATTGTGTTGGGATGAATCTTGGTTTGCACGTTGAGTGTTATTTTGTGTATCAGTGTGATGAGGTGAATGTTACTTCAGTTATGGCCGTGAACTCATTGTTTAGGGTGTTTGTTGACCTGGTGGTATGAATATTTATGTGTCAGAAGTATACTGGATTATGAGGGTGTTTTTTAGGTCTCGTTTGAAAATGTTCAACGACGTACGTTGTTTTAAATTAGGGGGTAAAGAATTCCGAATATCTGGTCCATTGTGCTTTAAAGATTTTTGAGCTAAAATGATTCTGGGGTTTTCGAGATGGTAATCGGACGACTGACGTGTTGGATATGAATGAACGGTGAAATTTGGAGTGAAGAAGCCATCAAAAATTTTTGGAAGACAATTAAATGTATATTTATACATAAAAACAGCAGTTTGAAAGGTGTGAAGATCCTCAATTTTCAATGTTTTTAGTTGACGAAATAGGGGATTGGATGGGGATAAGTAACGGGAATTGGTAATCAAACGTACAGCACGTTTTTGGAGAGTAAGAATTGGATTAATTTTAGTTGAGCCACAGTTTCCCCAAACGATATTGCAGTATGTGATATGTGGTAAGATCAATGCATTGTATAGAATAGTCAGGGAATTTTAAGAAATGAAGTTTTTCAGTCGATATAAAATTCCTACAGTTCTTGAGACAGACGTGTGGATATTATGAATGTGATCGTTCCAAGTTAAACTCGAGTCAATTGTGATTCCTAAAAATTTAGTAGATCTTACTTCAGTTAAAGATAATCCATCAATATTGATATTATATCTTCATCAATACTATACAATACCTTTGATGTTTGTGTATGTTGCTTTGTATTTTATGTTTGTATAGTCTGCGTTGTAGGATTCTGTATTTGAAATATTCTTTATTTCATATCATAGTGCCCCATGTAAGACCACGTTTGTGAACGTGCCACCCTGTCTTTATGATTACGAGCAAATACATAAATAAATAGATAACTAAATAAATAAAGAAATGAATAAAATGCATAAAGAAAGTAGACTCTGCTAGTAGGTGAAACCTACGGTCGGTGAAGGTTATTATTTTCGGTTCAGTATAATGCTTGTCTCTGTGTCTGCTTGTCAGTCTGTCTGTATGTTTGCGTACAAGATAACTTAAGAACGGATGAACGAATTTTCACCAAACTTGCACGGTGTGTTTATAATGAGATAAGAAAGAAACAATAGTTTTTTGGGACCACGAGGTCAAATATCGAAGGTCATAAAAGGTCATCTGAATTATAAAGGACATAAAATGAATCTCCGACAATAACTTCGGAAGGGGTGATCGAATTTTCATCAAACTTGCAGTGTGTGTTCACATTGAAGTATTAAGAGAGAAACAATGAAATTGGGGGCCTTGGGATCAAAGGTCAAAGGCCATAGGGCCATAAAGGACGTGGATTAAGCTTAATCTCTAAATAACTTGAGAACGGATGATCGGATTTTCATAAAATTTTGAGGGTGTGTTTATAATAAAGTACATAAGACAGAAACAATTCAAGTTGGAGGCCATGAGGTCGGAGGTCAAACGGCATAGAGGTCATAAGGAACAGACAAAATAAGCTTCATCTCCAGGAAGTAAAAAACGGACTAGAGATTTTCACCAATTTTGCAGGGTGTGTTTATGATGAAGTAAGAAAGAAAGAGTTTAATTTGGGGTTTATGAGGTCAAAGGTCCACGGTCATGGGGTCATAAAAGACATGAAATAAGTTTAATATCTCAATAACCCAAGAACGGGTGATCAGACTTTCACCAAGTGTATTGTGTATAGATGTCCCTATCCCCTATGGTTGTGTTGAAGACACCGCCTACGAAATGGCGATATGTCAATCACGACTGCTTGGTGGAGTTCTGCTCTCTCAGAGTGCTCTTGTTTTTAATGGTATCCTTTAATAAAAATTCGTTCGATATCAGCGCGAGATTCACAAGAACACCAATAAAGTGAAAATGTATTCCACCCAATAAATGCTGCTTGATCACAAAATTATTCTTACATGTAAAAACAAAGTTTATACAAATTTATTAAAATTTCGCCGTTCAAAGTTCTCAGCTCTACCTCTACCAGGTGGAAACTATATCGAACTTCTCTCTTTCTTACCAGTCAGATAAATGTATCATTTACATCAAAAGAAATGATAATGATAATATATCACATACCATATTGAAGAAAAACATAGAAATAAGGAAAATATATAGGTGCCTTCATGTATGAGAGATAGAGAGAGACGAGGAAACAACATAAAATGAAGAGGGACAAAATTTTGATATGAAGCACAAAGCCTAATCCATTCACAAATAAAAGCAATTCGCCTACGTTTTCAAAATACTCCTAAAATGATCCACTGTCTCAACCTGTTCTGGATGCGTGGGGAATTTGTTTGTTGAACTGTAAACATTTGTCGATATTGTGGGGCTGGATAAAAGAATTCTTGCAGGACGATATTCTGCTCTTAACTGTTGTAGATAGGTAGGGTCAAATTTTTGCAAGCGCATAAACACCATGATTAAAATTTTGCCATCAGTTTGCTGTTCTACCGGCAGCCAATGCCCTTGTTTTAAAACTGGATTTACTTGACCATTGTAAGTCGAGCACGAGTAACCAATATAGCCGCAGAGTTTTGGGGACTTTTGAATTCCATTGTTCGGTAGACCATAAAAAATACCATTACAGAAATCAAGACAAGACATAATGTCAGTATGAACAAATCTTTCTGTTGACTTCTTTAAGAAAGAAATTGACGAATTGTTCCAATCTTGCGCAAAGCAAACGGAGCTGCTTGGCAAATTTCATTCACATGAGTCAAATGCCTATCAAGTCTTATATCGAGGTTCCTGGCCGAGTCAACAGTCTGTATTAGAGTGTTACCGAATGAGATGCCATCAATCCTACGTGATCATCCCACGAGACCGACACCCACGAGTCATACAGCCCACGAGTTCGACGTTGAAAAATTGTCCATGAGTCATACAGCCCATTACTAGGCACCAGGCAAATAAGGCTGTTGAGTTTGAAACTAGGTAAAAACAGCCCACGAGTTCGACATTACAACACGGGGATTAAAGGGAAAATCCTTTTAAATGCAAATGGCAAAGTGAGCATGTCATCCCCTCATAACGTGATCTGATTTGTACATAAGATTTTGAAATTTCCATTTTTTTTTCATTCAAACGCAATTATGCCCGAGGCTCAAATCCTGGTTTATCTAACTGATAACTATTCTGAACTTATTCAACCAGGAATAACATCATGTTTCAGACTTAAATGGCAGATACATCGAATTTTCGTCATTATTTGTACACGATCAAATGGAAAATTGTGAGTTATGACATGTTCAGCTCACTCATTTGCATAATCATATCCAATGTACAAGAAATGTTTTGCAGAAATTAGCAAAACTTCAAAATTTCATAACTTCCATATTTCTTATCCGATTTCAGTCAAATCTTGAATTTGTAAGATTTTACTCTTTCTTATCAGTCTAACTCATTTTGGACTGGATTTCCCCTTTAATGTTTCGGTCTTGTGTTCATCGTTTGCTTAGTGACGAACTCATAGGCTGTATGACTCGCAGGCTGTATGACTCACGGGCTGTATACATGGGCTGTACGATTCGTGGGTGCCGAACTCCTGACGTATACCCCTACACAAAATAACCATACCTGATCGAAATTATTATCTTTAATACAAAAGCTAAACGTACATGGACACACAAAAAATAAGCATAGTGCTACGGCGTATCATATTCCAAAACATGCAGAGAATCAAGGGAAAAGGAAAGATAAGATTGTGGAGATGAAAGATTAAAATAAGAAGGGTCAGCAAGTTCTGAACTTTGGACCAGAAGGTGAAAACAGATCTCAGGTAAGGAATGACAGACAGAGGTAGGAATTAACCTATGAGAGATTGAAAAGAATACAATACCATGTTGACGAGTAGAGACAAATGGAAGAGGAGGTCCATTTGGAAAATACTGCACCCACTCGAAATTACAATTTCCTCTAACACAGCCAAAATACAGCCGAAAACCATCTTGCGGAAGTAGAAACGTCCCAGCTTCAAGTGCTCGCAATGTCATCGTTTGGAGCTGAACAAAACTTGCACCAAGCTCCTAACTATTGGCACTGGCATGACTGGGTGTTACAAAAAACATTTCCCACGTTTGATCCTTAATAGTTCGAATGATATATCAGATAACATTGCCATTGATACGAGTAATACTGAATAGTGTGCAATTTAGTTGGAGTTGATTTGAATATGAAAGCATAAATTAGTCTCATCAAACCCATGATTAATTTTGAAGTTTGGTTCCAAAGTTTGGTCAAATTTCAACCCTCTGTACAAAACCTGAACTTTACGTAGGAACCAGTGGTGTGCTTGTGAGTGTGTGCTTACAATTGCCCTGAACAATGGACATAAATATCACCTTTTCAGAGCTCTTCTGACTACGCTTCTGGTCTCTTGCTCCAAGGCACATGGATGCTTTATTAATAATTCATGATGGATTGCCTTGGCGCTGCTATTCTGAATTCATGGTAAAGGGGAAAATGCATGCACATGAAAAAAGAAGGCCCATGTTTCCATGTGCTTGCATACATTACAGTTCATGATGAAAAACATTATCATTGCTACAGTTGCTTACTCTTTTTTTTGTCTTAAAATTCCCCTCCATTTTTATAAAGATCTCAACAAAATGTTCTTTGACATTCATTAGAAACGGGGGAACAGACAGAGTGAAGAGGAACTATTTTTGTAACGATTATAGTGAATGTGGTCTGAATGTTTGATCGATATGCTTTTTGAATGACACACCAAAAATGTCTTGGGTCAAACCCGTTTTGGACGATAATTATGATAGTATCTGGAAGACTATTGACTTTTCTGCACTCGAACAGTTCAATGACATGAGAGATATAATCATTATGGAAATCGTATGCTCCCGAAAATATATTGAATACTTTGGAATGTACACAGCTTGCAGACTTTTTAAGAGCTTGGAATATTTCTACAGATAAAATTTTAGTTAAAAATTTGGACGATTTTTTTTTTGTGTGTGTGTGTGTGTGCATTTATTTCAGAACACTCTCAGGTTATTTGGTTTAATAGAAACATAAGATCAAAATCCAAAAAATTCTTCTTTTATGATTTTTTGTTGTTGATGAAAGCATCCCAGAAAAATCAATCTATTTTTTTTTTTTTTTTTTACGTGATAGCATAATTTGGGAGAAAACTCATTTGACCAACTTCAAATGTACAATAGATCCTCGCCTACGGGCGTTCTATTTCAAGATTTTTCATAGGACAATTGCTTTCAATGACTTCCTGTTCAAAATTAAAAGAAAAAAAAAATCTCCTCATTGCTCTCTTTTGTAACAAAGACCATGAAACACTTATTAATATATTTTGTGAATGTCCTGGAGTCTTGCCCATTTGGAATGCTATCATTAAGATGATTAATGTGAAAGATAAAGATAAAGATAAAACCTTCTGCAATGTTCTGTTTTTCAGAAAAGTTCTAACTCATATTTTTCTTATATTAAAATACTACATTTATGTTTGCAAATTTCAAGGTAATTCTCCTGTAACTGAAGGTCTCTTGGCTTTTCTGAAATGTAATAAAGAATTAGAATATCTTATCGCCAGGAAAAAAAAAACCCCAGCTCCCTCTGCATAAAAAAAGAAAAGGAGATTTGATATCAGTGTTTAAAATACCTGGTTTTTTATGTTCAATGCTCCTTTGTGTAATCATGTGAATATTTTTTCGTTTGATTGTGTAATTGTGTGTTATATTTGATCAATAGAAAATGAATAAAGATAGCTGTGATAGTGGAATTCCACATGAATAAATTATAAAACACTCAACAATGGCCATTGTCTGGGTGTTAACCACACACTCCCATACACACCTATTAAGCCCTGTGCAAATTTGAAGTTTTGTACAGAGGGTTGAAAATGGAGCAAAATCTGAACCCTAACATCAAAATTAATCTTGAATGTAATGAACGTGATTTATGCTTTAATCTTTAAATTCCTCTAACAATATTGTACACTATTCAGGTATTGCTTATGTCAATGTCAGTGTTATCTGATGTATATCTTTTTTTTTTTAACTATTAAGGATCAAAAGTGGAAAATGTTTTTTGTAACACCTAGTAGAAAGGTCCGTCTTACTCATGCGTAAGTTATCATAATTCTCACCAAACTCCCCACCATTCGAATGACTTAGTCGTATCCCACTCGGCATTATTCGTATTGCACTGTTTTATTTGTACAAATAACGCATTCACCCGGGCGTGTATCGTAGAGCACCTATTGAACGCTCGGACTAAAAGCAATGTTACTCAGCTTTTACAAGTTGACACTCGTAACAAGCTCACCAGTACTCGTGACTACAACACAGCTAAGTGGGATTGCATTAACGTGAAGTTTACAATACGATTTATCAAATATAATGTGTTATGCTTCGTCTTTGTATTACCTTTAGTTATTGGATGGAAATAAAGCACAACTGAATTAGATTTGAACTGAATTGAAAATTTCTCCCTCTTGCATCACTCATAAGGCGTAGTATCGTGACAAAGAAGACATCCAGAGACACAGTTGGAAAGCTTTGCACTGAATCAGACGCAATTGGACTCCTCGCGAACAATCAGCAAGAAGCCGTTGTAAAGCTAAAAGCAGCAATAAGCCTGGGAACAAATTACTTTAAGTAGTACTTCCAATTCTGAGACAAGTAGAATAATACCTATGAGAATGAAATTCGAAATCATGGACAGAACGAAACATGCAATCGAATTGTTCTAGTGGTAGTTGGAATGTGACTTTAAATGGAGTTTCTCCATTTATTCATCAGTAATGCATTTGCTGATATATTGCACGGCTCCTCTTCCAGCGACATGTATAAATGCGTGGGAGTAAAGTAAACGTCGGGATTTCGCGGACCGACTAAAGGAAGCGTTCTTCAAATTGTACTATTTTCAAAACGAAGAAATGTTCTTCATTGTAGCCCATTTTCGTTATTCGTTTTGATGAAATAAGAGTATCACCAGGAAAAAAAAAAGATAGCCGAGAGACAGAAAGGGGAGAGAGAGAGAGAGAGAGAGAGGGGGGGGGGGGAGGGGCTGGAAGAGGGAGGGAGAGAGAGTCGGCAATATTCCTATGTGCCTTGTTTTCAGCTGTCTTCGTGTAACATTAGCATGATTGTCATCTAAGATTCAATGGCCATTTACGTGGCTACAAAGATTGACAGGCGTTTACAGAATTTTGATTATTACATGTATAGAGAAAGGCGGCCACATCAAGCGAGAAGAAAAAACTTGTTTTCCTAGTACCAATACGACATTTCAATGAAAACCTGTGTTGTACATGCGTTGTGCAGGTGCTCTAGAAAAGTAACAGTACACAGAATGACTTTCGAACGGTGTGTGTTAATTAAATGATACAGTAACTTGTTTAGTCTATGTTTTAATTGCATCATTTGTTGCCCCAACATTTTTCATGTTTTAATTTTAGATATGCCTACAGTGCTGATATACGTCTCTGTATGGTAAAACGAATAAACACGAATGCACGATAGATATCATGTGTATATTCGATTGCTTGGCATTGGCTAGTACATACAGGGGAAAAAGGGTAGTCGAAAATATTAAAGACAGACAGAGAGAGAGAGAGAGAGAGAGATAGGGGGAGAGGGAGGGAAAGATAGGGCCCCAGGAATAACAGTACCTGCCTATACTGATGGGGCTATCCTGTTGAAATAAAACTGAATAAATAAATAAATTAATTAATTAATAAATTACTAGATCTTATACCGAGGACATCACGTTCCTTCGAGCGCTTTATTTGTATCATAGCAACAATATATCAGTAATACACCGATGCAACTGAAGCCGGAATTCGTCTGTGTTACATATACGTCGTAGCGACACGTTAGAAATTGTTCAGAGTTAACAAACCGCTATCTGAAAACCAATGAATAATTGCATGACTCGCTGCCAACTTTCATATTCCTAGGCCTGATAATTGAGAGCGATGATATACCAGATCTCTCACTTGATGTAAATCTAAACTGGCATTTCCCCCATCAAGTCCCCATCTCCACAAACGAATCTTCAGCCTCCGCGGGTTTTATGCATAAACGTTGTGATCCTTGATCCGAG